>NC_137256.1:12493204-13012461 GCF_965637545.1 Phallusia mammillata | reverse complement strand
GTGTTTCATCATTTTCATTAGTACAGGCTTTAACGTGTTTGATACCACTAACGGCTTGAGGTATATGTAAACGGTTTTTACACGCCAACTCGAAAACATTCAGTAAACGCTTGCAAAATATCGTTTAAAATCTGATCATAACCTCGTAAATGAGAGGCGTGCATCAGAAGCGAACGCAGGGCATGACCGCTTTAAAAATGATTTTTGCGATGTCGAATTATGTAGCCTATAAAAGCTCCAGATGACAAACGGTTTAAGATAAACACAAACGGTTTTCACAGGTCAATTCTAAAATACATCCAGTAAAGGCATACATAATGTCGTTTAAATCTGATCATAACCTCGTAAATGAGAGGCGTGCATCATAAGCGAATGCAGGGAGTGACCGCTTTAAATATGATTTTTGCGCAGTCAACCAATGGTATACAAGCTCCAGATGTTAAACGGTTAAAGATAAACACAAACGGTTTTCACATGTCAACTCTAAAAATACATCCAGTACAGGCATACAAAATATCGTTTAAATCTGATCATAACCTCGTAAATGAGAGGCGTGCATCATAAGCGAACGCAGGGCATGACCGCTGTAAAATGATTTTTGCGCGGTCTACCTAAATAGCATGTACAGGCTCCAGATTTTAAACGGTTTAAAGTTATTATCACATTTAAACGATGTTTTGTACTAGCTGTATTTTGGAGTTGACCTGTGAAAACCGTTTGTGTTTATCTTAAACCGTTTAAAATCTGGAGCTTGTATAGGCTAGATTGGTCGACTGCCCAAAAATCATTTTTGAAGCGGTCATGTTCTGCGTTCGCTTATGATGCACGCTCTCATTTACGAGGTTATGATCAGATTCAAACGACATTTTGTATGCCTTTACTGGGTGTATTTTAGAGTTGACCTGTGAAAACCGTTGTGTTTGTCTTAAACCGTTTAACATCTGGAACTTGTATACCATTGGTTGACTGCGCAAAAATCATATTTAAAGCGGTCATGCCCTGCATTCGCTTATGATGCACGCCTCTCATTTACGAGGTTATGATCAGATTCAAAACGACATTTTGTATGCCTCTACTGGATGTATTTTAGAATTGACCTGTGAAAACCGTTTGTGTTTATCTTTAACCGTTTAACATCTGGAGCTTGTATACCATTGGTTGACTGCGCAAAAATCATATTTAAAGCGGTCACGCCCTGCATTCGCTTATGATGCACGCCTCTCATTTACGAGGTTATGATCAGATTCAAACGACATTTTGTATGCCTGTACTGGATGTATTTTAGAGTTGACCTGTGAAAACCGTTTGTGTTTATCTTTAACCGTTTAAAATCTGGAGCTTTTATAGGCTACATAATTCGACATCGCAAAAATCAATTTTAAAGCGGTCATGTCCTGCGTTCGCTTATGATGCACGCCTCTCATTTTCGAGGTTATGATTAGATTTAAACGATATTTTGTATGGCTTTACTAGATGTATTTTATAGTTGACCTGTAAAAACCGTTTGCGTTTACCTTAAACCGTTTGTCATCTGGAGCTTTTATAGGCTACATAATTCGACAGCGCAAAAATCATTTTTAAAGCGGTTATGTCATATATTCGCTTACGATGTACGCCTCTCAATTTCGACGTTATGATCAGATTTTAACGATATTTTGCAAGCGTTTACTGAATGTTGTTTCGAGTTGGCGTGTAAAAACCGTTTACATATACCTCAAGTCGTTAGTGGTCTCAAACACGTTAAGCCTGTACTAATGAAAATGATAAAACACCAAATGCACAGTGAGGACAACACTTTATTGATGGAAAAAGCACCTTATGAACCCAATTTCCACACTTCAACATTTTCAAGTTGAGTCCCATAGTTATATGAAAGCAGAAATAAATGGGAAGAGAATAAATAATTACATTCACAGCAATTGGTTGATTGGTCAGTTAAAAACCTGCATTTACAAGTACATAGAACATACTAAACAAGGATCTTTAAGTAAACAGACTAAAATAAAACAAAAAGGTGAAACAATATTGCACAGCTGAAAATGTAATGATTTGCTGAATTATCAAGAAAATTAAACCGGATATCATGTGAAAGATGAGGTTGAACCACCCAATTGTTACAACATGCTATCATGCAGACTACTGGTCAAAACTAGAGGTTCTCAATTTATGTCTGATGAATCACGTTTACTGTACGATTCTACATCAGAGTGCAAAACATTCTCAGAATTTACATGAGACCATAATCACCATGGAGGTAAAATAATATCAACACCTACAAATGTTTGAATACAAATTCTTAATTTGGGTATAAGAACTAATAAATAAACTTGCAGGCAGGTAGAACAGTGGAAAAGAAATAACACATATTCCGATTTGATTCATGTAAAACTAAAGTATGTGGTGCATATCTCGACATACAATTTTCTCCTGTGAGGCAAGTAACAGGCTGTATACATCAATGATTTTGCTGACACTTTAAGAGAGAGCTGTTTTTGTCGACAAAATTCTTCCGCAATGAAAGACTTTCTTCAATTTTTTTGATATGGAATGCTTCTGTTGATTTTTTCAGGATGGTGAACTGCAATAAAAAAATAAAGATAAAGTGTATGCTCATTTGACTTGACAATTATGGGTTGAACAAAAGAGGCTTGAGTTTAGTCACCAATAAGCAGTCTAAGTGTTATAAAACAGAGTTAATATTCAATATTGGGGTTTTTAACTGTGCTAAAATTCAAAATAACATCAGCCAGGAATACAGAAAGAGTTGAGTTTAGAAAGGCAGTAACAAGGCAGCCACTTACTGTCAATCATTTCAATTCAAATCCAATCTACAAGCCCTCATATGACAGTGTGCTGGTCCTCACTTTGCTTCATAGAAAGGTAAGAACTTGAAATTCTTCTCACTGAAAGGTCTCTTTGCATTGCTTCATTGCCAGAACCTTGATGCCAATCAGGTACTTCAATCTTGATTCTTGGCTCATTTTAGTGTTTAACATATTCATTTCACAGCTTAGAATGCATTTGTTTTTGTCTTGCTGTTTTACAATTAACTGCCATTTTGATATACAACCCAATTTACCTGCGATTATTATCACAGCAAAAATAATATTTGCCAATAAAAAACAAATTTAATGCTCCACTGCCATTACCGATAAAACCGTCCGCAATCGGGCTGTGTTATAACACAGGTTCTAAAGATTCTAATCCCGCCCGATAAGAAACGCATTATTCTGCGTAACACAGCCGATTTTAATCGGGGACTTCCAGACGGATCGGGTGGCCGTAGTGGTGTCAACCGCGCCGCGTGAGCGGCCGCGCAATTTTTTTAGGTAATTTTTTATGCGCGGCCGCGGCATTAATAAATTTTTATGCAGCGTCAATGCCGCACGCCGCGCAACTTGTGTAATTACTTTTGCTTTAAAAAGGTTCTCAACTTTTATGTACACAGGTTTGATACGTTTTTCTGTCATGATTAAGCAGAGCTATTGTGAAATAACAATTGGTTGTATGCCTTTAGAATTTTAGAGTAAACGTAAACGTTAAATTAGGGTTGTTCGAATTTTTTGTTATCAACAACATGAACACAGCGCAAGTCAAAAAAAGTTTGGAGGCAGGCGAGCTCTGTATTATAAAAAAATGCGGAAAATCCAGCATTTGGAACACTTTTGGCATAGTGGCAGAGAAGGCAGGAGCAGAATCTTCGGCTCCCAAACAACTTCCGATGGTAGCATGCAGACAGTGCTTGAAGTGTTTCAAGTATATTAGCCACACGACAGGCACAACCCACTTAGCCAGACATGTGGAACAAGGTTGCAGCAATGAAAGTTGCAAGCAGCTTAAACTCAGTTTTCCTAAAGTAAAATTACCAACACAGGCTAGAAACGACGTTATTAAAGGTGCAGCAGATCTTGTGGTTAAAGATCTCAGACCATTTTCATGTGTAAATGGGCGTGGAATGAAGAACTTTGCACAGACTTTAATCAATGTAGGCGCAAAATATGGACAGGTGAATGTTTCAGATGTTTTGCCTTCAAGAAATACCATCAGCAAGTATGTAAAAGAGTCAGCAGCAGAGGAAAGAGGTAATTTGATTGCAAAATTAAAGCGGGCTATACATTGCAATGGAGGAGTCGGCATGACTGTTGATTTATGGACAGATAGCCATAAAAAACAAAGCTATATGTCATGTACTGCACAGTGGATCGAAGAGGGATCTGTTAGACAAAGTGCCATATTTTGTGAGCAATTTTCTCCATCTTTTAAATCTGCAGATAATATTAGAAACGAATTGGTAAGAAGCTTAATAAAGTATGGTTTTACAATGGAGTTGATGAAATCAGTTACTTTTGTGTCTGATAGAGGAGCAAATGTAAAAAAGGCATTAGAGGTTTTTAACTGGCTACCATGCTGCTGCCATATTTTAAACACTGTATTGTATCATGTCTTTAGAATAAAACCTGCAAGTATTCTGTGCAATGATAATGAGGAGAATGAAGAAACTTTACTGTATGATGAAACCTATTATAGTCAAATAAGTTCTGTTGTGAAACTGCTCTCAGAAGTGAAAGATTTAGTTACTTACTTAAAACGGAGCGGCCTTGCTTGTATGCTGACTAGTTCAGTTATACAGGAGTGTGAAACAAGATGGAACACAAAACTTGCAGTTCTAATCAGTGTAAACAAGGTGTTTGATGAAATAGAAACTCTTTTGATTGAGAAAGGCCAACAATCTCGACTTGAAAATATTGACATTGTATTAATGAATGAACTTATTAATTTTCTTTTGCCTTTCAAACAAGTATCGGAAGCAATGGAAGGTGACAAGTATCCTACCATACATGGTGTGCTTTTGTGGAAAAAAAATTACTGGACCACTGTAAAACACTGCCAACTAATACTATAGTGTTGAAAATGTTAAAATTAAAATGCACTCGATTGATTAAGAGCAAATGGCCAAGTCTTGGCACCTATAAGATTGCCCTTTTTCTATTTCCTAAGTTTAAAAGTTTGTCAGTTCTACCTGTGGAATGTGCAGTGGAAGTCCCAAATTTAGTAAGGGAAAAATTGGATGTGAATCAATCTTCTTCTAACAGTGGTTTTCAGCCCATGCTGTCGTCTGACCATACCTATCAAAATGTTACACACAAAAAGAGAAAGTTTGACTTTGCATTAGATTTTAATGACTATGCTGATACTCCAAATACTGAACAAACTTATGATGAGGTTACAAAATATATCCATGCTGACTTTTCTTCTGAGTGCACAACAGGTGCAAATCATTTAGGAGGTTTTGATGTAATTAAATTTTGGAACCAGCAAAGTTCATTGTTTCCTAAGTTTGCAAAAAGTGTTCTTTCAACACCTTGCTCATCTGCTTCTTCAGAAAGGGTGTTTTCATGTGCTGCGAGAGTGTATGAAGAAAGGCGGAATCAGTTGCACCCAGAATCAATTAATGCAATTGTGTTTTTAAATAGTTTTTTAAAGGAGTAGTGGTTTATTTTAAGATTGTTGGTTTGTTATTTGTTGTTTAAAGAATTTATGACTTTGTTACGCTGTTGCTGTTTGACTATTTCATGCAAAGTAGTTGATTTTTTAGATAACATTAATACATGTTTAATGTTGCATGTTTTGCATTACAGGTTTAGGAACTGATGTAGGGGTTTATGATACAATATTATATGCGGTGCGGTGCAGTGTCAACAAAACTTTTGATAAGGGTTGCAGCTTCGGTGCGGTTTGCGAACAGCTTGGAATTTTGCGGTGCGAACAAAATTTAAAAAAACTCTGTCCGCGACATCACTAATGTGCCGCAAACTGCAGCATTTTTTCACCACTGTCATTCTGGCAGAATAATTTCCCCCAAATACAAAAACTTCACCACAAAATTTCAGGTACCAAATCAAATTACAAATTAACAAAACAAAATAAATATTGGAAAAATATTCTTTAAATACAGATTTTCTTTTATAAAAGATCAAAAAATAAAGCTATGCGAATCTTGTGCGTTTATTTTGTAATTATTATACTTTTTTTTTACACAAATGGAAATCATAGCGTAGAATAAACCAAAAATTAGCCTAAAACGGTTGTGATCTTAAATTATTCCAGAGGTAAGCTTTTAATCAGAATGATACAATCTTGTAGCCCAGACACTATTCTCTTCTGTCCCGTTGACGTTATGACCAACCTTTTACACGATTTTACAGCAGAACGTTTTACGCGAGAAACCTTTTCGCATTTTTCTGTTATAACGACAAAGCATCAAGCTACCACAAATTCGGCTCAAGTCAATCGCAATTATGGTCAAACTCCGAGAGTAAGCTTTTAATCAGAATAGTACCATGTTTTAGTTCAGAGCAAGCTCTTTCCGATCCAATTAATCCCACGTGACACCCTTTTCGAGTTTTTACAGCAGAACGTTTCACGCGAGACACCTTTTCGCATTTTTGATTTTTTCGACAAAGTGTCAACACGCCCCAAAATCGACTTAAATTAATCGCAATTATGGTCAAGCTCCGAGGGTAAGCTTTTAATCAGAATTGTACCATGTTTTAGTTTAGAGCAAGCTCTTTCCGATCCAATTAATCCCACGTGACACCCTTTTTGCGTTTTCACAGCACAACGATATACGCGAGACACCTTTTCACATTTTTCCATTCTAACGACAATTAAAGTACAAACATACCCCAAATTTGGCTCAAATAAATTGCAATAATAATCAAGCTCCGAGGATAAGCTTTTAATCAGAATAGTGTCATATTTAGGTTGATATATATGTCCCAATCTATATGTTAGTTTGTGGAAATTTTTGTTCTTATTTTAATACAAATTGTATTTGTTTTTTGTAACGCTGCGTTTTTAATAATCTACAATTTTTATCCACATTCAATAATATGTTATTGAGTAAAAAATCCGTAAGCATTTCCAAACGTTGAAACAGAATTATTTCAGCGGATGTGAGATATTCTACTGCATTAATCACTGAGATACATTTGTGGCGCTTTTCACTACGAGTTTTTTTTTCAAAAGTTACAAAGTAAACTGCACGGAATTGGATCAATGGCTTAAATAAAGAATATACAATCCTAGTTTTATTTCTATTGACTTGTTGAGGAAAGTGGTAGAGCTACTAACACTGAGCTTGGGCTTGCGCCCGGTCTGAGAACTTCTGGTAGGTGGCGCAACAGAGCATAGGCGTTTATGGTGCTGTTTCAGCAATTTGGGTTTATGGTAAGAATAATTGCTGAGTCAGCACCATAAACGCCCATGCTCTGTTGCGCCACCTACCAGAAGTTCTCAGACCTGGCGCAAGCCCAAGCTCAGTGTTAGTAGCTCTACCGAGGAAAGTTGACTCCAGAATAACAAAAGGAACAATAGGTTACCTTGGTAGAATTTGTAAATTTATAGTCAAGAAAAACGGGGCAATTCAGGGAGCGTAAACTTGTTTGAAAGGAAGGCATATCAACGTCATGTTGTTTCAGCTTTTGTTAAAATACTTAATCACGATCCTTTTGTCCCGTTGGTTTGAAACTTTGTGTTGTAAGCAAGCTTTATTGCGTCATTATCTGTTGTTTTATATCAATTAGAAAACAATGACTGTTTCTAAACGATACAATGATTTACTTACTTCAGGTTTCTTTTGCACGCCTTATACTTAGAAGTAATTGAGTATACGAAAGTTGTGTGTCTAATGCAACTAATTCAACTTCAAGTTTCACTTATCCTATAAAAAGTCCAAGCAAAAAAACAACAACAGGAAATACAGTTTATGTTTTTTTTGCCTTCGGTAGCTTACGACGATGAAGTAATTTCTTGAGTATCACATGACTGTGTATAACGTCGCTAAAAGATTAAACAAACCTCCAGTCTTCAAAACTAACAAATGCCGACATGTTTAAATAAACATAAAATAGTGTAAAGGCCGTCTAAAACTTTTTGTGTGATGCTGGGGTCCGTGCTCCACATCGCAAATTAAAATGGCCTGCGGAGATTAGCAGAATCAGTCACAAGTAACAATTCAAATAGGCTCCTAAATCGTTTGAAAACCGTATGGCCTGAGAAAACTGTTATAATTTATCTTAAACCGTTCGTGTTTTATAGCCGGCAATCTCAATCCCTGTGCGACATTATTGTATATGGTGTAGCGGTCATGCCCTTCGACGAATGATGCTGTACGCTTATTATTTCCCAGTCAAAAATTTTCTACACCTAACGCCCGGGCCATACCCGACCAACACTCGTTTATCTATCGTTTATGCCAGGATCGGCCGATTCATACTTAACAGAGCATACGCCATATTTATATCTATGGGTCTTACATGGTTTCGCCATACTAGGGCCTAAAATGGCAAATGTGGTATAATTACAGTTGGTGTTAAAAAGATTAAGCAAGAAATTGCCATACTTGGGTGCCGAGAGTGTGGCGCCACACCTGTTCGGGTCTGGCGAAATGCTGTATCTGAGGGAATATTAAGCTATTGGTTGACAATGTTATTATTGACACCATTTTCACAAGATAGTTTTAAAGCAATTCGTACGACGACTTGAATTGGTGAACATTAAAAAATTAAAAGTAATGCAATTAATGTGTGATCATTATCTTTTTGTACCTTGAGCGAGCCTAAAGTTGACGTGACGGTTCGTCAGCGCCTAATCTTTGACAACTCAGGGCTTCAATAACATAAATATTACACATAGCCTATCACAAATCATGTCAACTGTCAAGTAAACGTAGTCGAACCCAAATTGCACAATACTTGCGCAATCATTTGACCTATGAACTTTACGAAACGTTGTCTGTCGTGATTGGTTAATGCTATCTTGAACGTTTTGAATCCGGACTAAGAGCGATCACGTGTTGCTTGGCGGCGGGAAAGTTTTAATCAAGGAGGTTTACGAGTGTACGACGACTATATTGTTTTTTGGGATCTGACTAAAAGACGTAGGTTAATGATGCCAGCCAAAAAGGGTACAGCGTACAAAACATTCAGCAACTTCAAAAGAACTCGAAATGGAGAAGGAAGCAATCTTCGAAGAAAAGAAAACTACAAGCAGCAGCTGTAATAATTGCTGAAAAGACCCAGAATATGAGTGAAAAGGATTTTGAATTGCTAAAAGATAACCAAGAAATAAGAAAGCGTGTTATGTTGCCATACAAAGAAAAAATTGTTGCTATTAATTTACTGCAAATTTAAATTATGTACGGTTTCAAAGGATTTTACAAAGCTAAGAAATGAAAAACTTGCGTAAAATTTGCTGATGGCACAAATGATGTTGTGCCTAAAGGATGGTTGGTTGGCACAGATGTATGTAAATGGCCACCAGAGATTTGTAATGTGCAGGATTTAACCAAAAAAGAAGTTGTGGCAGAAGAAGAATGGTGCACATGCCCTTGTATTGTTCTCTTCCAAGCTAGTAAGTGTATTAAGATATTTGTTACAAGCGGGTACTTATGACTGATGTATCAAAAAAGGATACACCCAAAGTAATTTGGAGGACTCTGAGTCAGATATATCCATTGAAGAAGAACCACATCAATTGAAGATTTCACCATTAATAAGAACAGACTCATCACAAAAAATGTATGTATATATCACTAGCTCCTCAAAAATGTATATAACTTATCACTAGCTCCTAAGTGACATCTAATTGGTGGATTAATGTTGACTGCATTTTGTTGTGTACAAAATTCCATTTGTTTTAACATATTATTTCTTTGTCATAATTGTTGTGAAAAATCAAATCAAATGGTTTAAAATTTAAATGATTTCTTTTGTGTTTAGAAATACATTTAAACGGCCATTACCACCAAAGCAAAGACCTTTAAATGGTAATGAATATAAATCCCTAATAGCCAAGATGGAAAGTAAGGATGACAAACTGGAGACTATTGTGGAGATACTGAAACAAAAAGAAGTGTGTGCAGCTGTGACAGAAACCCTCTTTCCAGAGCCAGCTGACAATGAAAAAGATCTGGTAGAATTGATCACTCAAATTAATGTAAGCTGCATTTTCACCTAAAATGGAAATAAAATTTAATACTCTTAATTGTCAGGTTGTGTGTTAACAAAATCTGTTTTTTTACATGTAACTTGAATAATCATTTCGATGCCAGCCCTACCAAATGATGACAATTTAAACAGTTTTATATGTTTGATCATAATTGCATGTTTACATACTTGAAGGACAAGAAAAGAATCGGCAAAGTAATTGATATGGACGGCCTGTGAGGCACATTACGCAACTTCATCAAGTTGTTCATGACGAAAAATCTGGCACTTTAATTTTCCTGGAGTGGATTGGGTTGTGGAAGAAAACAGACAAAAATTTATTTTAAAACTCATCCTTTGTTTGCCTTTTTCATAGGTAACACATGATTTTGTTTTGTTGTAATTAACATTGCAATGATATGGATTTTAAAAATTCAGGTCATTGAATTTTAGGTTTGATGTTTTTTAGATGTGCTGCCATACACCAGACACAATGGTGCCCGTCACCAGAAAGTAGCCACTGCAGTCAAAAGGGTCCTTCCAGGGGTTGGTGACTGGGATGGCGGTCATGTGAAAAGGGCAAAAACCCAACAGCCAAATGAAAACCCAGGTGTTGACACTGACTCTTGCGATGATGCATAAGTATTGTCTTTATGCGCGCCATGTGACTTAGAATGCTTTTGGCCAAAACATCCAAATTGTCTGTTCTATGCCAGTGTTTCCCAACCTATGGGTCGCGACCCAAAGTTGGGTCGACTGTAAATTCTGTTGGGTCGCCAGTTTTTGTGACAATTAGAGCATTTACGTTTCGTAGCGTTATTTTGTTATTTCCCAAGGATATTAATTGTTTCCCAATAACAATTTCATGACTATTTGGCGTGATAGTGAATTATTCTGTTTGTGACGTCATAATGGTTGTGTGAGATCACTGTTAAGCGTTGTGTGGCTCATAATGCTTTGAACCAGCTCTAAAGTTGGCGGAAAAATGAATAATTTTTGTTTGATGTTTTTATTTTTCAAACTAGCGTAGTAATTTTCAAAAAACTTTCCTGATTTACAAACAAAAATACAACCCAAATAGTAAGAATGCATATCCATGGGTCGCGAGAAGCCACAAAACAAAATTTTGGTAAGTATTTGGGTCGCGACAAAAAAGGTTGGGAACCACTGTTCTATGCTATGTGCTGGCCATCTAAACTGTTTGTTTAATGCTTTGTACCGGCCCTCCTAACTGTGTGTCTTATGCTTTGCAAAGGCCATCTAAACTGTGTGTCTTATGCTTTGCACAGGCCATCTAAACTGTGTATCTTATCACTCTTATGCTTTGCACCAGCCATCCTAACTGTGTGTGTTATACTTTGCCACAGCCCTCCTGACTGTGTGTCTTATGCTGTGCACAGGCCATCTAAACTGTGTGTCTTATGCTTTGCACAGGCCATCTAAACTGTGTGTCTTATGCTGCGCACAGGCCATCTAAACTGTGTGTCTTATCACTCTTATGCTTTGCACCAGCCATCCTAACTGTGTGTGTTATACTTTGCCACAGCCCTCCAGACTGTGTGTCTTATGCTGTGCACAGGCCATCTAAACTGTGTGTCTTATGCTTTGCACAGGCCATCTAAACTGTGTGTCTTATGCTGCGCACAGGCCATCTAAACTGTGTGTCTTATCACTCTTATGCTTTGCATCAGCCATCCTAACTGTGTGTGTTATACTTTGCCACAGCCCTCCAGACTGTGTGTCTTATGCTGTGCACAGGCCATCTAAACTGTGTGTCTTATGCTTTGCACAGGCCATCTAAACTGTGTGTCTTATGCTTTGCACAGGCCATCTAAACTGTGTGTCTTATGCTTTGCACAGGCCATCTTAACTGTTTGTCTTATCACTCTTATGCTTTGCATCAGCCATCCTAAATGTGTGTGTTATACTTTGCACAGGCCATCTAAACTGTGTTGTGTGTCTTAAGCTTTTCACAGGCCATCTGAACTGTGTGTCTTATGTTTTGCACAGGCCATCTTAACATAACTGGAACGTTCGGCGCCAAGCTCGAAGTGTTTCATTGTTGAACATACGCCACACATATATGCCAACTTAAGCAAGGCACCCAGGTGCCGCCCATGTGAGGCTGCCAAGCGTTACCAAACATAATTATGCTTGGCCCGGACATAAATTTTTGACTGGGTTTCGATTCGCTTATGGCAGTGGTTCTCAAAGTATGGGTCGCGAGTCACGACCCAAACGTGGGTCGCGCAGGGTCAAAAAATGGGTCGCGGTATGGTGGTTCAATTCTACCCAAACGAATTTACTTAATGTAGTAGTAGTAAAGTCCACTCACTCGACCACGTTGTACAGTAAAATGAACTAATCATTGCAAAATACTGACAATAGCCTTCCAATTGTACTGTTATGTTGTGTTATGTAGTATTGTTGAATCGAACTCGTTAAACCTGCAGCCATTTTGACATGGGCAGACCCAGTGCGGCCACGACGTGGCCTCGAAATTGTTACATTTTTTGATATTTGAGGCTTGGGTCGTGAGATGTTCATAATGCTCAGATTTGGGTCGCGGTCAAAAAAGTTTGAGAACCACTGGCTTATGGCAACAAGCTGAAACTTTGCAAGCTGTTACAGATAACGTTTCTACGTTAGCCTGTGAAAACCGTTTAATTTTATCTTAAACTGTTCGTGTTTTATAGCCAGCAACCCTTGCCCCATTGCGACCGTTGTTGTCTACGGCGTGAACGGTCACGCCTTGCGACGAATGATGATGTATGCTTCTTATTTTTGATTCGCTCATGGCAACAAGCTGAAACTTTGCAAGCTTTACAATTTACTATTCCAAGTTGGCCTGTAAAAACCGTTTAATTTTATCTTAAACTGTTCGTGTTTTACAGCCGGCAATCTTTATCCCATTGCGACCCGTGGAGGATCATGCCCTTTATAACTGATGATGATAAAAGAGCTTGATCTGAACTAAAACATGGTACTATTCTGATTAAAAGCTTACCCTAGGAGTTTGACCATAATTGCGATTGACTTGAGCCGAATTTGGGGTATGTTTGTACTTTAATTGTCATCAGAATAGAAAAATTCGAAAAGGTGTTTCACGAAAAACGTTCTGCTGCAAAAACGCGAAAGAGGTGTCACGTGGGATTAATTGGATCGGAAAGAACTTGCTCTAAACTAAAACATAGTACTATTATGATTAAAAGCTTACCCTCGGAGCTTGACCATAATTGCGATTGATTTAAGTCAATTTTGGGGCGTGTTGACACTTTGTCGAAAAAATGCGAAAAGGTGTCTCGCGTATATCGTTTTGCTGTAAAAACGCAAAAAGGGTATGACGTGGGATTAATTGGATCGGAAAGAGCTTGCTCTGACCTAAAACATGGTACAATTCTGATTAAAAGCTTACCCTCGGAGCTTGACCATAATTGCGATTGATTTAAGCCGATTTTGGGGCGTGTTGACACTATGTCGAAAAAATCAAAAATGCGAAAAGGTTTCTCGCGTAAAACGTTCTGCTGTAAAAACTCGAAAAGGGTGTCACGTGGGATTAATTAGATCGGAAAGAGCTTGCTCTGAACTAAAACATGGTACTATTCTGATTAAAAGCTTACTCTCGGAGCTTGACCATAATTGCGATTGATTTAAATCGATTTTGGGGCGTGTTGACACTTTGTCGAAAAAATCAAAAATGCGAAAAGGTTTCTCGCGTAAAACGTTCTGCTGCAAAAACGCAAAAAGGGTGTCACGTGGGATTAATAGGATCGGAAAGGGCTTGCTCTGAACTAAAACATGGTACAATTCTGATTAAAAGCTTACCCTCGGAGCTTGACCATAATTGCGATTGATTTAAGTCGATTTTGGGGCGTGTTGACACTTTGTCGAAAAAAACAAAAATGCGAAAAGGTGTCTCGCGTGAAACGTTCTGCTGTAAAAACTCGAAAAGGGTGTCACGTGGGATTATTAGGATTGGAAAGAGCTTGCTCTGAACTAAAACATGGTACTATTCTGATTAAAAGCTTACCCTCGTAGTTTGACCATAATTGCAATTGACTTGAGCCGAATTTGTGGTAGCTTGATGCTTTGTCGTAAGAACAGAAAAATGCGAAAAGGTGTCTCGCGTAAAACGTTCTGCTGTAAAATCGTGTAAAAGGTTGGTCATAACGTCAACGGGACAGAAAAGAATAGTGTCTGGGCTACAAGATTGTATCATTCTGATTAAAAGCTTACCTCTGGAATAATTTAAGATCACAACCGTTTTAGGTTAATTTTTGGTTTATTCAACGCTATGAATTCTATTTATGTCAAAAAAAATGTAAAATAATTACAAAATAAACGCACAAGATTCGCATAGCTTTATTTTTTGATCTTTTATAAAAGAAAATCTGTATTTAAAGATTTTTTTCCATTATTTATTTCGTTTAGCATTTTGTTTTGTTTTAATTTGTAATTTGATTTGGTACCTGAAATTTTGTGGTGAAGTTTTTGTATTTGGGGGAAATTATTTTGCCAGAATGACGGTGGTATTTTTTCGTTGCTGCCCCAAAATGTTATTTTTTGCAGCCTTTTTCTTCGCGATTTGGTTAAGTGTTAAGTGCAACACAATTTTATTGTAACATCTGTTATGTTTTTTACAATTAACAAACACAAAAATAAATGAAAAGCAACGCAGCTGAGACTTTCTCACAAATCGCAAGTTCACCCCTGCAATAGCCAATATACCACTCACTCTGGACAATACACGGTACCTTATTTTGTATGCAGATTGCGGACCAAGCCACACCAAGTACTTGGTTGTTAACCTATAAGATTTTTGTAAAGGCAGGAAACGACACAGAATCTTTATGCGTAAGTATTGTATGTTTATTTGTAGTTACAACACATTTATGGACATCAAGTTTAAGTTGTTCTGAAATTGAAATGTGGCATATGTAACTCATGTGCTGTGTTGTATAATAATACTGAGTTATAATGTACAATGTCCATAGTTAACCATCTTGAGTTTTCCAGGTGGTTGTTTATTTAATTTATTATACATCAGCAACAGTGTTTGCTTTTTTATTGTTGCTAAGTTGTAACTTAAGACTTACTTTTCTTATGTTACCTATTACCTTGTAGGATTTTTTTATTTTGGATATTCAAAAAATTGTTTTGGAGAAAGTATGGTAATAAAGTAATAAATAGAGTTACTTTTTTGACTGCAACTTTTTCTCATATTTTTTAGTCCACATCAACTCAAGCAAGAATTCCATGATGTTCAACCGGCGACATCGGGGTTGGATTCAAACCTCCGTTATTCTAATCCTGATTGTTGCACTTGGCTATGGAGTCTATTTGTACAATGTTCTTCAAGGAAAATTGCAGTTGATGGACATTAAGTCACAGAGATTTCAATCACAGCAGCATTCTTTGTCTACACAATTACAAGGTATGAATTTCATGTGTGGCTCTAATTAGGCATTTCAAAACATTCATCCTAATTTTGTTGTGACATGACATTTATCATATGCATTCAACAAGCTTGGAATTATTTTCTTCAATTTTTGAGTATGTAAGTTTTCCTCGTGACAATTGTACTTTTTATTTTATAGAGACTGGCAATGCTTTTGTAGCAAAGTATCTTTGTGTTTTAAGTTATAAACCCAAGGTTTTAACTTGAAAAGATATGTTTCCAAGCTTGTGGTATGAGAAATTAATTTTGTCATTAAATTTCCAATACAATGGGAAAGGATTCTCAGGATCAATGTACTAGAATTATACACACTCAATGCAAACTCTTGCTGTGATTTAGTGCGAATTTGAAAAGTAAAACACTTTTTAAGGCCAAATGTTATAAAAAGATGAATAACATGACTAAAATTCTTGCACTTTATGTTTTCTAAAATTTATAGGGAGAACATTGTTTTGACATGTTTTCTTGATTTTTCAGTTGTCTATGAAGATAGGTCAAAGTTAGAGAGCACACTCCAGAAGGAAAAAATGGACCATCAAAACACCAAGGATGGTAAGCTGCACTTTTTCCAAAAAACTTTAAATTAGGTTTTGTGACAAAAAGATAAAGGTTCATTTACACCAGGGGTCTCCAACACGCGGCCTGCGGGCCACATGTGGCCCGCCAGGCAATTTTCCGTGGCCTGCGGCGTTATTAGCAGATGAAAAACTAAATTATTATCTTGTAAAATTTAAAGGATGTGTTTGTTTTACCCTTCAAGTATTTCACAATTCAAAATTATGTATCACTAAGCTAAAAATACCAAATTTAACGTTTGTGATACATTATTATTATTGTGATGAAATAATGCAATCTTATTCTGATCATCAAAGCGTGAAGTTAAAATCCGTTAAGTTTTTTGTGTCCACTATTTTTGTTTAGCTTAGGGATAAGGATAAGGAACTTTTAAGTCCGTGAAGGCCAACCAACATTTTGTTGACACTTATGTTGGCCGCATTGACTTTTTCAGATGCCTATAGGCCAGTGGTTTCCAAACCATTTCATTTACATAACAGACGTTTCGTAATTTTTCTGCGGTCCACGATGAATTCAAAGCTAAAACCAATTAAACAGCTTAAGCTGCTAAAAGTAATTTAAACTTTTACCACTACAGCTTTAGGATTTATTTTACCTAAATATTATTATCAATTGGTTACGCATATCAATGATCTAAGAGCGGGTTGTGACATCACAGACAAAACTAAGATATGGAATTATGCACAAACAATTGCTTTCTTTGTTGATTTTTATGAAATAAAAAGGCATTGATGAACAGGCAAGTAAGATTGTAAAGTCATGAGCTCTTGAAGGTCAACGAAAATAATGCCATTAGCCACTAAGGAACCATGAACTATCTAGTTTGGAAACATCTGGCATGGAGTGTTAATTCCACAGTAGTGTAACCACATATTTTTTCTATGATTGGTGTTTGGTGACTGCATGTGGCCCGCGGCCTATAGAAAATTTGAAAATTGTCCCGGGACAACCGTTGAGTTGGAGACCCCTGATTTACACTGACAGGTTTTTCACCAATATTTGGTAAAATTGAATTTTCGTTAGTTTGTCCACAAATATACATCTCAAAAAGAATGTATCAAATGAAACTATTTATAAAATAAACTAAGTTAACTACTATGTCAGTGAATAAAGACTATAGTAAGTAGCAAGTTTTCCCACGTTTGGTATGTTCGTTCAAATAGAATTGCATTGCATACATTTTCTGAACAATGCAACAGTACAGTACAATGTGTTAGTTGTGTATATTGTTTGAAAGGTGCAACTGCTTGACTTTTTATCCTTTGTGCCCTACGCTTGTTTTTATATTGGCACAACCATGAGGTTGTTACAGCCATTTCCTGGTTTGCTGTCATTAGTTGGTGTCAAATTAATAGGCCTATGTTAAGAGAAGACATGAATTTAAAACCATACAAATGTGCAAAAATTATGCAAAAAAGAGGCTGTAAGGTATCAAATAAGTCTTTCTGTGGCAATTTTATTGTGTCAATGCATCTGCTATTATTATTATCATTTATGTTTGTCAGAGTTTTATAAACAAAAATAGGAACAAAATAAACATTTGATGAATAACAATCAGACTTATATGATTCGATGTCATGACTCACAGAAGTTAGTTGCCAAACCTTTTAGGTGTATGCTGATTATGTTGATTTTTTAAATAAAACTTGAATTTGTCACAAAATGGCAATGATACACAGCTTTTTTCAAAGTGTTAAGACTATAGACATCATTAATACACCATAAAACTAAGAACAGTAACTACAAATTGCTTTACTACAATTTAGATGTACATATGTGTTTTTGCAAGTGTCATATATCAATACAAGATTAATTTGTAGTTTAAAACACAAGTGTTATGTCCTGGCTGTGCAGGTTAAAGTTTTAACCCCGGGAAATCCCGATCCTGATTTACTGGGATTTGAGGCTCTTTTCTGAATCCTGATCCCCAGATTGTTTTGCTAAAATCCCGAGTTTGGGACCTAGCTTATAACACCTACATGAAGTGTTTGTTTGTTAAATTAAAGAAAAACTTGAATAAACCAGCCTTCCTAGGCAGAGTTTTAATGTTTTGAATATAAACAACATGATAAAATTATTGCGAGCTTGTGCATGCGTTAAACGCAAAGCACAGTCTGTGGCTGTTTTATGATGCTTAAAAAACAGTTTAAAATGTATTTTACTTCAGCATTTTCAACCCAGAAAATCCTGGGATTGGAAAGTGAAAATCATGGTTAATCCCAATCCCAGGATTTTTCAATTTATTCCCAAAATCCCAACCATATGCAGGATGTCGGTGTATTAGGTGTTCAATACTTTGTTTCACAGTCAATAAATGGCATTGCATAAACAAATTGCATCAACTTGTTTTTTTCGTGTTGTTTATTATTAACTTTGTTTAGAGCTGGAGCAGAATATGCATTCACACCAAAGTGATCTGGAGAAGATGGACAAAGAGCATCAAATCAAGTATGAAGAGCTACACGAAAAACATCTTTTAACACAGGTTTTTATGTTTTAATTATTGTACCTGGCTAGGTTTTTTATAAATTTGTGCAGTCCTAAAAATATTTTTTTCACATTATATATATCATACCAGTGTTGTAGAGTCGGATAAAAGGCCAACATTAGGCTTCTTACAATACATCCGATTTGTGGTCGAAGTTAGATTCAGCTACTTTATTCCAATAGCAAAAATAATTAAATGGCTCCTGAGACGTACGTTTTGTTAATAGTGAAAAAAAGATTCTTTGGTTGATTAAAAGCTGTTAAAACCTTTTAAACTGAACTGACAACCCTACATTGTATGGTTTTGCTGAGGGTTAAGAAGCAGTGTTCCAAAAATTCTTACATTTGCTGTTTGTGCTAAGAATAAATTGGAAGAAGTAAATAGGCAACTTAGTGAACATCAGATGCGATACAAAGATACTGATCAACAATACCAGGAGAAAATAGAAGAATTAAAACAGCAAATTGAAAGTAAATCTGCAATGGAAGCAGACAATAACATTTTGCAAGGTAAAATGTGTGTATTGGCTGCACTAAGAAAAAAAAGATATATATTGTCTATGTTACTTAAATTACAAGAACCCTAGGTTTATATGATGTAATGATTGTTAAGGGATTTATCACATCACCAAATTGAACCAGTTGGAGTTTGTATGTAGTGTTTCGATAGGTGGTTGTATTTGTAATGGCCTAGGCCAGTGGTTCTTAACCGGATTTCATGTTTTCGGAGGGAAATTATGTAAGCTTGAAAAGAGCAAACTCGTGCTCGAGGGTCGAATCCGGCTTTGAATTAACCATTGAAAGTTACTTTACTAAAAAATTTCTGCAACAACATGTAAGATTAATTATGGGTCCCCTTCCCTGAAGGGGACCCATATTGATTTTACTCGAATTGTTTGTTTGTTTTTACTTTTTTTTTTCTTCCTTTTTTTTTTCTTCCCAAAGTTTGTCTGACTCGTTTTTCCATTAAATGTTTGATGGATTTGGCTGAAATTTACACAGATTGTAGATGTGCATCCCACTTTGTTTTTGTTGATAACCCCAGTATTTACCCCGCTAGCCCCCTAAAATGGGTATTTTCCCCCCAAAGTTTGTCCGAGTCATTTTTCCATCAAATGTTTGATGGATTTGGCTGAAATTTACACAGATGGTAGATATAGTTATGTAGATGTGCATTCCACTTTGTTTTTGTTGATAACCCCAGTATTTACCCCACTCGCCCCCTAAAATGGGTGTGTTTACCCAAAGTTTGTCCGACTCGTTTTTCCATCAAATGTTTGATGGATTTGGCTGAAATTTACACAGATGGTAGATATATTCATGTAGATGTGCACCCCACTTTGTTTTTGTTGATAACCCCAGTATTTACCCCGCTAGCCCCCTAAAATGGGTGAGTTTTTAAACTGTGTCAGAATTGGCGGAAATTTGGATTCTTGTATAGTATGCCATTTATAGGTGTCGATTGTTGTGTTCAACCCTGTAGTCCTAACATTTACCCCACAAGCCCCTAAAGTGTAAAACGTATTTGTATGTTACTGGGCACCACAAACGAAAGATTTCTTTGGAGCAATAGTGTTACAAGGGCAACCAGTTGTATGTTGCTCGTTGGTGGTCATTTTTGCGCCATGGCAGTTAGGGGCTTGTTAACAGCCCTTTGACGTCAGAAGCAGTAACGGTTGTTGCTCAAAACACCTCTAGTGGTCGAATTTTTAAACATTGGCAGATTGGGCTGAAATTTTGCAGTACTATTGATTGAGTCATTGTGGTTTTTATATATTTTTTAGTTTGTGTGTCGAACCCAATTAGTTGCCCTACTAGCCCCCTAAAAGTTTTTTTAAACGTTAAATAGGACATACTTCAAACAATATCTGGAGTGAATCTAATTTTATAGTTTGTATTCTACATAGTATTATTATTTAAGCCCAGTGCCGATCACTGTGTTTTACCTTACAACACCCGACTTTCTCATGGTTATCTCTTGAATTGCATTATTTTCAACTTTGCATGTGTGGGGACCCATGAGTTTTTGCCTGCAGAAACGACTAAAGTTATAAAAGACGATTGCTAATATGGGACCCAATACAAAATAAGCATAGGAAATATATTTATGTTTCAAAATAGGTTATAGTGTATATGCAAGGGCAATATGTGCTAAGCCACTCTTCTAGTTTCACTAAGGTTTACAAGACACATACAAATCCAAAGGCCATTTGTTACATCACAGACAAGACTAAAACCATCAAATGACTTTGCTATTGTGCGCGAATAAAAGCCTTTCCTTTGTTGATTGTGATGCAATAAATGAATAATGCAAGCAGAGCAGACTCAGTATTCCAAATAGTTTAATCTCTCACAGAAGCACTATTTAAACTCAAAAAGATTGCAGTATACCTTTAGGGTCCAGACCAAATCGCTCCACAAAATTATTTTATTCAAAAAATATTTTTTTGTTAACGTAGGGCACAAAACATGATTTTAAAAATAACAGAGGGGGAAATTCAAAGTTGGTGATTGACGTTAGTGGGAAACCACACCAAAAAGGTTAAGAACCACTGGCCTAGGGTGAAAGTTCCACCTGTAACAGTGTTTCAAAGTTTGATAATGGTTTCATCACTAAAAAGTGTTATTTGTTAATACAACAGCTAAACTTGATGAGTTGAAAAGAGCTCACAACCAACTGCAACTAATTCATGAGAAATTAAAAGAGGATCATGGAATAAACCAGGTGGGCTTTTAACCACTCTGATTTATTGATTGTATAAATACAATAAGTTTGTTTTGTAGAAAGAGGTGATGAAATATATAAAACTACAATCATTACTTAATGGTCTTGGAGCTGATACTCTAAAACTTGATCATCCAAATCTAGGAAAGTTGCATTCAAGTGATCGTGCACTTGTGTTTGGTGAGTATAATTTTGCTTGCTCTACTTTTGTTTTCTTTTTTTGCACAAACATTGATTTGTACGATTTTTAAAAACATTTTTAAGCCTAAATGTTGATTGGCTAATACATTTGAGATCATTTTTGTCCAGGTTTTGCATTATATACTAAACCAATTGTGTCTCATTAACACCTGGAAATAATCTGAAAGTTTTATTTTTTGATTTATTTTGAAAAACCAACAGTCCGATAGTGTTGGCACCATGCAACCTATTTTTTGCAACAACGGCAAGTGTTGTCATTTTTTACCGCTAAACACATGTGTATCTGTATCATAAACCTTTAGTTTAGTACAGGGGTTCTTAACCTGGGGTGCACGCACCCCCAAGGGGTGCGAGAATTGTTCCTAGGGGGTGCGGGGATGCTGAATCATCAAGGTTGGTTAGGTCTTTTCTATTTAAGCAATTACAGAAGGGGGAGCGAAAATTGGTTAGTGATTTGAAAGGGGGTGCGAAAATTAGTTGGTGATTTGAAAGGGGGGCAGCAAGGAAAAAAGGTTAAGAACCACTGGTTTAGTATGTGATTTGATGAACAAAAGTTGCTCTGTAGCTCATTTTGGTGGTGACCCCAACAACGTTCAAGCAATGGAGGACAGCCGTGAAAGGCTTATGCAGGAAAAACAAAGCAGATCTGAAGCTTTGGAAAAACAACGCCTTGAAAAACTAAAAAGAGACAATGAAATTGCTGCAAGAAATAAAATCCAACCAACAGCAGAACCAAAAAAATCATTAAATGGTAAGCAACAGAGTTAAGGATAAGTATATCTTTGTAAGTTTTTGTATCAAACATGGCTGTTATACTTTTCTTTGTGCAAAAAATTTTTTTTTGCCTTTCAAGGTGCTAAAACACAAATTTTGTAGTGAAATATGTTTACTGCACACATATTTGTTTTGTGAATTTTTAGATAATTGCTTTTTGCCAAAGAAGGTTGGAGATTGTGAAAATGAAATTGAGAGATTTTATTATGATCCTCGTGTTGGATCCTGCCTAAAGTTCAGTTTTACTGGCTGTGGTGGAAATGACAACAACTTTCCATCTGTTAGGGAATGTGAAGAATATTGCCACAGTAAGTAGCATGTATAATAAAAAACATAACAACCAGAGTACTTGTGTATGTAGTTATGTTTTTGATTAAATTACTTTTTAAGTCTGTGTATAGTGTTTCCTTTTTTGTCAAAGTTTTGCATTCTAACCTTCATATCCTAATCCAGGGGTGTGTTAAAAAACACGAAATACTGCCATGCTAATTATGGGTCCCCTTCCCTGAAGGGGACACATATTGATTTTACTCAAAATGTTTGTTTGTTTTTCTTTCTTTTTTTCTTCTTTTTTCTTCTACCCAAAGTTTGTCCGACTCGTTTTTCCATCAAATCCTTGATGGATTTGGATGAAATTTACACAGATGGTAGATGTAGTTATGTAGATGTGCATCCCACTTTGTTTTTGTTGATAACCCCAGTATTTACCCCGCTAGCCCCCTAAAATGGGTATTTTTTCCCCGAAGTTTGTCCGACTCGTTTTTCCATCAAATGCTTGATGGATGTGGCTGAAACTTATACAGATGGTAGATGTGCATTCCACTTTGTTTTTGTTGATAACCCCAGTATTTACCCCGCTAGCCCCCTAAAATGGGTATTTTCTCCCGAAGTTTGTCCAACTCGTTTTTTTATCAAATGCTTGATGGATGTGGCTGAAACTTATACAGATGGTAGATATAGTTATGTAGATGTGCATCCCACTTTGTTTTCCGGATAACCCTAGTATTTACCCTGCTAGCCCCCTAAAATGGGTGAGTTTGTAAACAATGTCAGAATTGGCTTAAGTTTGGATAGCTTAGCCACCCTTCTAGTTTTGGTTTTAAAATATACTCGAGTGCCAATATCTTGTCTTAAACGGTTTGAGCTTTAATCTGAATATTTGGCCAATATGTAGCAGCCTATTAAATGTTAGAATAAAAAAAATGTCGTCAAAATGCGAGTAAACTTGTTTATAGTACTCAAGAAATTTTTATTCTGTATATGCGACAAAAAATACAAATAGTTTGCAACCGGGCTTATGTTTTAGTTTTATTAGTGTATTTGGTATCTTTATCACTGCATGATAATATATCAAGTGGAAATATGGGCCATGAAAATGAATAAAAAAAAATAGTCCTAATGATTACCATCTGAATGTTTCAAAAGCTTGTGTGTCATTTTTAAATGCTCTTCGTGCCACGTGTTGGGCACCCCTGGCCTAATCACTTGAACAGTTAAACATTTTTTATAATTATGTTAGGCCTTGGTTAAACCTGGGTAAAAAACTTACCGATAGTCTATTTTTGCTCAACACTGCTTCAAAAAAATTTGTAGTGTGGAAAATAAACTGCATCTCGTTGCTTTTTAGTTGGAGTAAGACACCAACAAGCATCTAATGAAGCACTAAACGCTCCTGGCCAAGACTTATCTCAGCATAATGATTTCAATAATGATGATAACCAGAAAGATGTCATGGACAATGATCCACATTTAGAAAATAGGAATGCCAATGACAATCCACTCCGGGCTCAGCAGTATAACAAAGATCAACATGAATCTGATGATCAAAACAATGACCAACCGATTCAAGGTATGTTTGATTTCATGAACTAATTGAAAAGTTCATTGCTTCAGGTTTGCAGTAAATTTATTGTTAAGCTAGTTGGGCAGAATACCATGTGGTATTTTTAGTGTTATGTTGGATAAAAATCATTTTTACATGAACAGCCAGATAAAAATAAGATACAGAATTGTGCTGAGGTTGTTAAAAACTGTGGTCATGTTTCACCAAGCATGTTCACCCAAGCAAATACACCTGAATTATTTAGGCATAGTTTTGTTTTGCCCCCCTAAACTGAGCTTTATTTGCAATAAGGTATATCTATGTTATACTCAATCTTAATGCTATGTCCCTAATGTCCAGGAACATAGTCAAAAGATTGAAAAATGAAACAAAACAATTGAGCCCCTTAAAAAAAATGGTTTAGTGTTCATTTCATTTGCAACTTGTTTTGCACATCAATGTTACACACAAATATGTGTGTCCAACTATGTTTTCTGGGTTTTAATTGGTGTCCATAAAATCAGATCACTTATAACTTCTTCTTTACTTCTGTGGCAATGTCCAGCGAATCTCATCCTCCTTTCTTTTATCACTGATGTTAGTTTCGACAAGTTGCCGTACAGAAGCTTATTGGGTGGATGGGTCTTCCAGTTAATGTTTAAGACGGCACGAAGCATTCTAGTGTATGTCCCATCTAGTTTCTTTTCCAGTTTTTTTGTTAGGGTCCAAGCTGATGATCCATAGAGCAGTACAGTTTCTGCCACGGCTCTGAAAAAGTTTTTTTTAAGTTGTTCAGACAGCGATGATTCCCAGATAGTTCTTAGCCGATTGAGTGCACGCCAAGCCTTTGCTATTCTAATGAGCACATCTTTTTCTGTCATGGCAATGCAGCTACCCAGATATTCGAAGTCATCTACCTGCTTGAGAAAAGTTCTCTTCGATGTTTCTATTTGCCCCTTTTGATGATAGCAAATATATTCTGTTTTGGTTGCGTTCGTATGCAATCCAATCATAGCAGCTGACTCTTCCAAAAGATGAAGTAGCTTTTGGGCATTAGCATTACTGTCTGATAACAGAGCGATATCATCGGCGTAGTCGGCATCGGTGATCTTTCTTGCTGGATGTCGTCTGCTTCTTGCTGGTGCTAATGTTAGACCACATTCACTATGTTGATCAATAGAGTGTTTTAACACGTAGTCCAGACAGATAACAAATAGGAATGGAGCCAGAGTGTCACCTTGTAACACACCAGATTGAATTTCGAAAAAATCGGTGTCTCCGTCGGGAGAGCGCACCATGGCCTTAGTGTTCTTGTACATAATAATTATGGCTGCAACGATTTCTTCAGGGATTCCGTATGCCAATACAATCTTCTCCATCTTTTCTCTGTGGACCGAATCGAATGCTTTGGAGAAATCCACAAACAGTAACGTTGCCGGTATTTGCCTTGCTTTCACACCTTCTATGATTCTTCTCACCGTCAGGATTTGACTGACTGTTGAGCGACTTCTTCTAAATCCATTTTGATTTCTTCTGAGGATCTTTCCCAATTCTGGTTGAATTCGGTTGAGCAACATAGCATTGTAGACTTTTGCTGCTATCGGAGTGAGTGAGATTCCTCTATAATTATTGGTTTGACTGAGATCACCTTTCTTTGGGAAGGGTAGTATACAGCTGTGGTGTAACGGTATAATATAGGCAACAGAACATATCGTATATGTGTTTGTGCATTACTTGGTAGGTGTTTTGGACATGCCAGTCAGAGGGGGTATTAACAGCTTTATGACGTCAGAAGCGTTAAGGAATGTTGCTAATAACACCCCTAGTGGTCAGAATTTTAAACATTGTTCGATTTTGATAAAATTTTACATGACTGTCGATTAGTTCATTGTGGTTTCATGTTTTATACTTTTGGGTGTTAAAACCCATCAGTTACCCATCTAATCCCCTAAAATGGGTGAGTTTTTTAAACGGTGTCAGAATTAGGTGAAATTTGGACAGCTTGTGAGATTTGTCATTTATAGGTGTCAATTGTTGTGTTTACCCCGTTATTCCCCCCCTCGAATTAAATGAAATTTGGACAGTTTGTTCATTTTGCTATAATAAGCTGACGATAGTTATGTTTCACTCTGTGACCCCAATATTTACCCCACTAGTCCCCTAAAATGGGTAAATTTGTGAAACAATGCAGGAATTGGATAAAATTTGGACAGTTTGTTCATTTTGCCATAATTAGCTGTTGATTATTTTGTTTCACCCTGTAGCCCCCTAAAATGGGTGAACTTTTAAACAATGTCAGAACTATATATGGAAGTTAGACAGTTTTGAGTACATTATTCATTGATGTGTTTTACCCTGTAAGACCCACCTTTACCCCATTAACCCCTAAAATGGGTGTAATTTGTAAACATTGGCTGAGTTGGTTGAAATTTTGACAGTTTGTGCAAAAGTCATCTTTAGGTGTCAATTGTCACTTTTGCCATGCAGTCCCATCAGTTACCCCATTAGCCCCTGAAAGTTTAACTTTTTAAACAATGTCTGAATTTCATAAAATTTGGACACTTCGTAGAATATGCCATTTTGAGGTGTTTATTGTTGAGTTTTACCATGTAGCCCCACTAATCCCTAAAAGGTAAATTTTGCAAACAATTGCCGAATTAAATGTGACTTGTGTAGTTTCTATCTCACACAGCATGATTATTTCTGCAGACTTTTTTTCCTCCTGTTTAAACTCATAGCACCAAAATTTATTATAGTTATTTCAAAAAATGCACTATTTACAACTTTGCATGTGTGGGGGACCCATGAGTTTCTGCTTGCAGAAACAACTAAAGGTATAAAATACAGTGGCTGATATGGGACCCATTACAAAATAGGTCATAGTATATGTGCAATGGCAATATGTGCTAAGCCACCCTTCTAGTTTAATCTGTAAGCTTTATTGCGAGCCAAATAGTAAATTTCTATTATAAACTGCAATTAGCTCTGGCAAAAGTGTAAGAAAACAACTTTAACATTTCAAGCCAATACTTAGAACTTAATTTTGTTTGCTGACACATTAGACAAATTAAGTTACTTTATAGAAAACCCATGAAATGTAAAAGTGTGTTGCTTGTTTGAATTTTACAGGTGAAGCGATTGAAAATGAAGATAAGATAGTTCCTGAAGAGCATGGTGATGTTGAAGCAAGAAATGAGGACGATGAATCCCGTGAGAGTCGCTTCCAAGCAGAGGGACAAATAGAAGATGCTGATAAGAACAATAATCCAAATGAACCCAAGGTACATGTTGCTTCACTGTTTTCATCGTTTAACTATTTTTGTAGCTGCAATCCTCCACAAATGTAGCAACAAAATATTACTTTGCCTTAATTGCCTATGTAGGAGGAAATCAATTATCGAGACAACCCTGAAGAGAGAAACAGTCAACTTGATCAGGTGGAGTCGGAGGAAGACCAGGCAAGAGCAGCAGAAAAGCTTGCACAACTTGAACTTGATGCGCAGCAATCTCAAAATGTAAGTGGATATCTTTGTATATAAAGCTTTGGTAAGTTTATCAGTTTTGATACCTCACTACAAGTTTATAGAGGTCTATAACCTTCATATTATGCCTGACAGCAATAGCTTATATACCTCACTACAGTTGCTAATTTCTTGTTTTTACTGTTTGACTTGGGCTGGTTTTGACATTCTACTGAAAAATGTGGTCCTTTCCTTTTCAAACTTATACACAGGATTATTGTTGAAGTTTTTTTGTGTAAATTTTGGCTTCAATTTGCTCAGCAGTTGGCCTTTGGCTCCAAAAAAATCGAAGAAACTAGCAATATGTATAGATTTTATGATAATTTCTAGGATCAAGAAGATTTAAAACCTGAAAATGGGAAAAATGCAATTGAGAAACTTCAACAATTACAGAAGGAACAACAGCAGATAATTGATGTGCAATCTGAAAATATAAAAGAACTGGTGCAACAAAATCAGGACGTTCAACATAAAGGTAAAATTTGCTAGTTATTTTTCAATTTCTGGGAAAAATATACCAGGTCATTTCGCCATTGTTTTTTATTTTGTCATCACTGTGGTTATTAATTGTAGACCTAGATCAGTGATTCTCAACAAAAGGGGTCGCCAAGCAATTTTAAAGGGGTTGCGAAGATGCAACGCAACTCAGAATGGTTTTATCCATATCATCAAAATTTCCCCCATGACTTCTGTTTATCACAGTAAAAAGTGTTTTCCGTGCAACGTTTGGTAGTAAATGTATGAACACATTTTGGTGGGGGTCGTGTTGTGTCAAAACCTCTAAAGGGGTTCGTAGAGTTTGTGAAACACTGACCTATATGCATCACATTGGTAAAGTATTTGTGGAAAATATTGAAATTTTCAAATGTTGGACCCTTATAACATCCAGTTGTTTTCTTATTAGTACATACACATCTGCTATTTACAATATTTTAGCTACTATTTTAGTATTGATATGAAATGCAATCTATTAACTATGTGCATATTAAAAAGAGCTGACATACTTTTCTTTTTAGGTCAAGTTCATGGAGAAATCTTTGAAGAAGAAGCAGCTAAACTTGGTGTTGATAGAAACAGGGGAAATGAAGGAGATGGGGAGGAAGCAGATGAGGGTGAAGGTAAAATTCAAGTTGAAATGCATATGAGCTTTGAATAGGTATAAAAAAGTTAATCTATGCAGCATAGAATATAGATTGACATTTTGATGTAATTATTATGTGTGCGTATGTTTTTTTTGCAACAAGTTTGAGATGATTACTGTTGTTTGGAACTGTCTTACTGCAAACCTCCTTCAGCAAAAAAATCAAACCAACCAATATATATATATATCAGGTGAAGACCAGGCACAGGTGGATGTCCCTCCTGCCGGACGACCTCTTAAACAGGATCCTCAACTTGTTGGTGATGCCCCTATTCCTGCTGGTGGGCAAAATCATGGGGAAGAAGATTTTAATGATGAAGATGTGAGTGTTTCATTTCTTAGAAATCAGAAATTTTACAGTCAGTGCTATTACAGTATATATACAGATATATACTTATATATATTATTAGGAATAAAGTGAGGCTTGTTTGTGAACAACTTAAAATGAATGTTGTCTAACAAACAACAGTAAGGTCCAAATTTTTTAGTAATATTGGAATGCATTTGTTTTATTGCTTTTCATAATTATGTCAAAATTTAGGGATTTTTTCACAATCCAGCAAATAACAGATGCCGAGAATTCACGATATATTGTTTTTTGGAGCAAATTTTGCATTTAAGGTTTAGAAATCCAACTTTACTTTTAACACTTCTCTGGTTGTTTAGCAAAACTACAACGGTGAAAATGACAATGGCGACGAAGAACAGTACGAGGATGAAAATGATGAAAACAATGAAGGAGCCAACAACGGGTACGCTGACGAGTCGCAAGACAGGGGAGAGAGAGAAAACGACGCCGACAGCAGACACCGGGAGGCATTGGCCCACGCAAATAAACTAAAACAAAGAGAGCGGGAAATGTAAGACAGCACTGTGAAGTCACACCTAGAGCTTTTTCTCGCGTTTTTTCCAAAGAATTCCTTTTTTGATATGTGGATTATGTTGCATCGTTGGTCAAATACCATGGACACGGTTTTCGCTGCTTCCTTCGCATAGTTTATATTGCGTATGTTGGTGTCAGCGGTGCTTACCCGTCATCCACAGCAAGGCAATTGAAGTCGTAATCTGCTGTTGTGTGGTAATGTTGTATCACGGCATTTTAGGAAGAGCTGTGCTAAATGTTTCGTAAATATTAAAACGGTAATAAGGTAAGGTTTTGTGTAATAAGCACTCAGATAAAAAATATTACACCGCAAGCTCATTTCAATGTGATTTGACGCTGACCGAAGTTTGGCATTTAGGCCAAAAAGTTCATGAACGTGAACTTGGCGCTAATTGCGGAGAATGCTTTGTGGGTTTTTGCAACAGATGTGTCGGAAACTTTACTTAAAAATGCAAACGCACACATGAAAAGTTTTGGAATTTGTTACCCGCAAAACTCTGTGTTTTTGCAGTATGCAGAACAAAACATTTTCGTACAGACTTATCTTTCTTCCAAAAAACCTTACCTTTGCTCCAAAAATCCTGAAACATGACGTTATATGCATTTTTACTTTTTTATGTTTTACGACTTGTGTCGTGTCTGTCAACTATAGAGCTATTCGTCTGTTGTCTTATCTTGCTTGAATAGTGCAGTTTGTAAAAGCTAGGCCACTGTTTATACTTGGAGCACCTACGCGTGTATAAAAAAGCCCGCAGTATTTTGTTTTCAACTCTGATGCGTCGTGTGCGTTTATGGTTCCCCAGCACTCCTGTTGAATATCTTCTTGGATAATTTTTGCACTTTACCAACTTCAATACGTCGCTATCCAGCGTATGATTTGTCGTTTTACTTGTAAACTTTACACATTTGTCTTCTGCTTGCAACAAGCGACATAATTTATTGCCTTTTAAACAAGTAAACCATTCCATTTCTTACGGGGAAAAAATTCGAACCCTTAATAAGTGGTAAGCAATGTGCGCCCCAAAACAACTGAACTTGGTAATTTGAAATTTCATTAGCCGATGCATTAGTATTTTAGTTTATGTTGCTGTTTTTCAACCTCGACACAACATTCGTCCTGGTTTATACTGCGTTTGCATTTGTTTGTTTTATTTTACCCAGTGCGCTATTTGTTAAAAATATATGTAGACTGTCATTTTGCAGGGGTTCTTAACTTTTCTTGTAAAAAGTTCTAAACGTTTTTCATGTATGATTATACGAGTCGCAAGAACTGGACTACATTTTAACGATTTTGTTTCGCAATTTGTCTGTAAAATGAAAAAAACAGGCAAGTGGTTAAGATTTCATTGCTCTGTTTATACTCCATGCCCCTTAGGTTTAAGAACCTCTGTTTAGCCACTGCAACGAATGTATCTTGTAGTATTTAAATAAAGAAAAAGTTTCCTTATCAATTGTTTTGATTTCATTAGAGGTTCGTAGTCTGTTTTTACTCATAACAAGGCTTTGCTACAAACTGCGTAACTTGTTTTGTTTATGTATTAAAATATGCTTAACACTGCTTTTAAGGTCTTCTTCCTTTCTATGGACCCAAACTGTCGCTAAAATTTAATCTAAATTTGCTCTCAGTTGTCAAATTTGCACAACATTTCTGATAGATTTGATCCTTGTAAATAACAAGCAAGAAAAACAAGAGATTTCTCTGTTTTTGATGAGATCACTCGGCATATTTGTAACAGAAACAAAACAACATTAGACAGTGGGCATTTCAGAGGTGATCGACCTCATGCTTTCTGTAGTTGGTGTGTTTTTGATTCATTGGTTTTGGTGTTGGTCATATTCAGTGATGGGATCAAAACTTTTTGTCAGTCGTTTCTATTATAATAGTCATAGTTTTCAGCCGGTTCTGTTACAAAAAGTTCTTTGACAGTACATATTAATACTAACCGGTTCGCTGATCTCATAAAATTTCGTGGTACGGTTCTATAGAACCGGTGCGAACCGGCTGAATCCCACCACTGGTCATATTATATTTTTAAACTTATAACTAAACTACCACTTCAGAATGTCGACTTGTTCACCAAACCTTCAAGTTAGATATCACGGAAATCAAAACGTTTGGAAGAGAGTTTAATATATTTACTGACAAACCAATTTATAGTGGCATTTCTTCTTCGTATTCCTTCTACCAGGCCCGAAAATCCCAGTAATATGCCGTAGCTTCAATGACGCAAGTGCAGAGTGTAAAGTTTGAATTGTAAAGTACATGTTTTGAAACGGCTTTGTCATCTGAATGTCCGACACGTATTTTACCGCATGGCGAAATTAAGGCGAACTAAACATAAATTATGTTTCAAAAGGCCGTCATTGTCATGGAGCAAAGGGTTGACAAAATATAATTTGGCACAATATAGCGAGGAGATATAAGAAATTATGCAACAATTTTCATCTACAAAAATAAATAACCTCTGAGCAAAAATCTCAGTATTGCACGACACTCAGTTTATCGTGTATGTGTGGGTGGCAATTTGAGGTCACTTTCGTTTCTTTTTCTTGGCACTCCCTTTCTTTCCCTTTTTACCCTTCTTTTTCTTTTTCTCCTTGGGCGGTTCTGCAGGAAGTTCAAACGTCAAGTGATCGTTTTCTCCTGGCAGTTGAGCGCTGTTCGTCACCCCGTTTCGCTTTTTCACTTCCAGGCTGGAGGCAAGACCACTGTAGTTCAAGCTTTTATCAGCGCCAAATCCGGTCTGTATACCAGTGGCTGAAATTCACGTGTGTTTGTTGAACATTTTTTTAAAAACAATTGATACATAATTATGTACAATAACTTTCCTATTTCTGCGAACCTATTTGTTTATGCTATTTCAAAGTCAAGTCAGTACCCCATGACTAGCTTTTCACTAAGGCAGTGTTTTTTAAGGTGTTTTGTTTCTCCAGCGGTTTCCCAAAATTTGGACTTGCAACTACAACTACAGTTTTTGGTATTTAAATGAAACACTTGCGGTCTCTTAAAACTACTTAGCGGTCACCCAAACCAAACCTTAAAAAAACCCTGCACTGAGGTATTATTATGCAGGCTCTGACCTCTTGTTACGTGGGTGGCAAGTATATCTTCAAGTCTGTTGCACACAGCGCTTTGCTCTTCCGTCAGATTAAATCGGACGTAAATTGACGACGCTACCAATGGAATCTCAGTAATTTCGGAAGCATCCTTTAAAAATTTCTGCCCAAGGTTGAGCAGTGTACGAACCAAACACAGCCACATAACGTACTTCATTCCTGCGAAACAGAAACCGTGTTAACCCAGTGGCGTAGCCAGGGAGGGGCCAAGGGGCCATTGCCCCTCCCAAATTTTCGAAGTTGTATATTGAGAAACTTTACGTTTGTGTATTTTTGTCCCTCATGATTGTGGTTCCGTTTTTCAACTATCAAAGGAATATATAAATTAACAAAAATGACTGTTGTCACCAAGTTGTCCGCTGATATCCATGCTTTTTATGTTTATGTAGACATGGATAAATCAATAAAGCGTTTGGCTGTTCCGTCGAACCAAAGTTTGGCAAGTCACGTGTTTGGTAAAAGCACGCCTTACGCCGAGCATTGGCAAAAAGTTGTATTAGACAGCAAACTATTTGGCCCCTCCCAAAATTTTCGTCTGCCTACGCCACTGTGTTAATCAACGGATTAAATGTCCAACTTTTAAAAAACTGCAGAGCAGACTCCAAAACGTGAAGAGATGAGTGTAAATTATCAAGGCATTTGTTCTTGGACTGGATGTCGCAAACCTCCACTAGCTAACAGGGTGTGTAATAGCGTTTTAACAATAACGAAGTTAACAATCACGCGCGTACTAGAGTTAAACAACAATATCGATTTTAGGCGTCGTTTGTAACCTGTTTGGCAGTTCAGCAGAAATCTTAACAATAGTACCTGGATGATTTGGATCCACACCTTTCGGGTTTAACTCTCCAATGTCAAAGGAGGCTCCGGTAAATCCTTTCCAGTACTGAAGGTAATTCAAAACATTTTCAAGATTTTCCATTTTCCCCTTCTTTAGCGACTTGTAAAAATCTCTTGCAATCAGGTTTAATCCCCGCAAACGCGCCACTAGATCGATGTACTTGCGAATTTTGTTGCACTCTCCGAAGTATCTTCTCGTTGCAAGGATTTCCGATCTTTCCTTAAGCTTTTTGTACGTTTTTGCAGCGGTTGTAGATTCTTTGTCATCCAGTCGCTGAGCCTTCTCGAGCGCTTGCTAAAAAGTAAAATGAAATTGGCTTGACGGTGCGAGCTCGTGTGGTTGGGTCAAAGTTACACAACAGTTGAAAATGGTTTCGATTTACAAAACTGTACAATCAATAACTACAGGCCAGTACTAGCAAAACTAACACTACTTGAAACATATTACGTTAACGTGTCTTAGCAACCAGTAGGGATACATAGGAGGTCAGCACATGCAGTAAAACCGAATGGTTTCTTGCCCATTGTTCTGCAACTAAGAGCAAACAATGGGTCGTGCTTCGTGTTGGTAGATTTTGTGGATAACCGGAAATGTTTGCTCACGGTGAACATACACTTTGGTACAAGTAGAGCATAACTACCACACAGCATTCACAACTACACGACTTATGTTGTTGTCACTATCATTTTTAGGTGTTTGTTACTCCGCCCAACGTGCGTGTTTCTGGTTGTCTGTTGATTTCAAATTTCGCGTTTACAGTATAAAATTAATAAGCCACAATTAATACCTTGAATTGATCGAATTCTTCTTTTTCCCAAGCTACGTACTTTGTCGTCACAATGCTCATATGTCGAAGTAAGAAGTCAACGAATACTTTCCATTTGTCTTTTTTCTTCTGAAGGGATTTTTCGGCTTTTTCCAACTTTTTTTGTTCAGCTGGAGATAAAGAGGCTTTATCGGGCTCTGTATCGATAATTCCAAACCCATCTTGTTGCTCCATTCTGCAGCTATATAGTCTGTTACCAGATAACTTAACTGGTTACAAGTGGCTACTTAAAATCGCAGTTGCTACAAAGTATAATTATACCATATCAACCATACATAACCTAAAGTATGGCCTTCACCAATAACTCTTTACCACTCCTTTGTAACAGTAAAGGCGAATCAGCAACCACAAACCTGCTACATTTGCCTTGGCAACAAGGTATATTGAACAATGTTGTTTGCTCTGCACACAATAGCTCTCCCTACTTGCCTTGTCAAAACGCTCGAGCCGTTTCTATTTTTACAATACGTCAAGTTGTTTGTATAGTGACCGGGCACAAGAGGGTAACAGAATGTGAAAGTGTTGTACGTTATCTTCCAATGAAACTAAATGAAATACTTAGTTGAAACAATCATTACTATGCCAGCACTATCTATAATAAACAAGTTCAAATAAACTTCTTCGATTGGCACCCCTTTAGTTTTCAACCCTGACTCATGACTAGTGCTCTAAAATTATTGGAAAAGGTCAGAAAGGCCGTGAGGTCACCCATCGCGTGTACCCGACGTGGATCAAATTTCTAAAGTTCGGTTTTGTTTTAAAGTAACACAATCTACCACGTAATTAAATCCACAACCACATGGAGATTTAAACACTTTCTGTTTCTTATTAAGATGTCAGTTCCGCTCTCAATCAACTTTAATCAAACCATGGATCCCACATGTCTCAACCACCAACGAACTTGCTTCTCAGCTAAACCATACAGCTTCATTTGTGTACCTTGTAGCTTTTCGCACAATCACAATGGCTACTTGAGGTTACAGTTATACCTCCTCCAAGGGCCGAAACAATACAAAAAGAATCTTCACGCTGAAACAAAATGTAACAAAAGGCGAAGAAAATCGATGATGAGCACCTTTGTTGACGTTTTTTTATTAGGTTGCCTTAGAACAGTTGCTTAAATGCTCGTTTGTTAAAAAAAAAACTTCAGATAACCATTTCCATATTCGTATTTTTGTAATAGGTACGCTAAAAAGGCGTTTATTCTATGAAAACGACCATTGGACTGATGTAAGTATAAAGTGCACAACAAAAAGAAAAACGAAGAATATTAATCAACCATTTAAACTTACACATTTTTTGACTGTGATGTAATAGTTGTTCCAATCGTTAACACGAACTGTTTCGTTACATATGATTGAATGTGCGTCAGTAAAGATATGCACATGTTTCTGTTTGTACTCATATTTATAGGTCCCGAAACAAACTTGCAATTAAAATTTCGAACTACACCCATCACAACTCAATATGCTGAAGGTGTTTTTTGTTATTATATAGGTATAATTCTAAATCTCGTATAGGACAGTATGTTTTGTGTTTAAAAGAATGGCGTGTCCGTTATGGCAGGGATTCTTTTAACATTGTTTAGTGTCATTTTGTTGAACTATAAAATATTGCCAAAGTGTGTTAAATGCCGATGTAAAGAGAGCAGGTATTTAAATTAACACTGAGGCTGGAATGGGAACTAAACATAAGGTTAGGAACTAAGTTTTATTAAAGTTTATTGTAATCTTTATTATAAAACCTAACCCTATAGCCTTAACCGTCAGCAATTTCACACAATTTTTATTTTTTTTATTTCCAACTGGGTTCGGACCCAGGGTAGGTACTCCCGGCGACGAATCCCGATCAGGTTTTTTATATCTGTATATTGGTCAGGCGCGCCGGCCAAGTTCCTGCCCAATTTCACACAATTTGCTTTTTGAATGTTCGGAAATGCTCTTTGCGTCACCCATCGGTACAAATTTCGGCAATATTTTAGTTCAACAAAATAATACTAAACAATGTCAAAAGAATCCCTGCAATACTGACAGATATGTCCAGTAGATTTTCCGAGACGTAGGGACTTTTAATAAGTAGAAACAGCTACAAACTTATTGCAAACTATTGGTGGTTATCAAAGTTCTTCGAGGAATGTTGCTGAAATTTTGAATCAGTCATAATGAAGAGCTGACCACGCTGGGTGGTTCGACGACTATTCCTGAAACTGCCAAGTTAAAAAAGACATTGTAGCACAAAAAAGTTAATTAAGCAAAAAGCAAACTGTTTATCAAAACTAGCCCCGAAGTACATCAAATCAAGCACAAAACGAGGCTATAAAGTCCTTACTTTGCTTACCAAAGCATATGCATGTAATTGTAAAATAACGAAAAATGCGTTTTGGCAATCCGTAAACAAACAGCCTAATTGGGCGGGAAAACCGCCACCGTGGAAACACTTGCATGTCGAGTGGCTCGTTCGCATGGAAAGATTGCAATTAAAATTTCAAAGAACAGCAAAAATTTGGCTAAACCACATCACCAAAATTTTCCGGTCAAGATCAAACTTTTCCGATTTTGGCCGAAAATCGCCCAACATGGCAACCTTGAATGATAGTCTCGGATCAGACAGTAACTTGACGAGTTTACAAATATTTTTGGCATGGAAAGATTTTCTCTGTAAAAATAGCTGTGTTTTTAAATTTTTAGAAATAACTTTAGTTTTATTCAATTAAAAAAACTACATGTCGCATGACAAGTGGCTTTGTGTGCGTTCATTCGGAACAGCTTGGTCGATATCGATTTGGGTTACTCAATACTATTGCATCCGGGACTCGTCGGGGCGTTGCCTAAAGGAAAATGCCAATAGAAATATGAGAGAATGGTAAACCATGAAGTAGAAATTGAGGAGTATATTGAACGTAGTTTTAGGACAAAATGCTGGAAATAAATGCTGCAACGGTGGTTTTCAGCATTTTCTTATGTGCAAACAATAGAGCAAGCTACCAACTTAATTGTTTTATAGGCCTGAAATAGTGTCAAAACGTTTAATATAGATGCACAAAGAAAAGTTTTGACCAGTTGTTTGTTTCTTGTTTGAATTATTAAACTAGAAAAATGCTTGTGTTTACACTTGAGACTAGTACTTAGTGTTTACAATTTAAGTGTTTTACAAGCGTTTTTGTACAAAACATATGTGAACTAACATGTTTGGAACTTTGGATAAAGGATGAGAGAATCAATTCTTATTTTGCAACAGTTGAAAATTACAGTCATGCATGTAATTGTCATTTCTTTACTGTTGATGTTACCAATGCATGTTGTGTGATGGCTTCTTCGTGTTGCCACTTATTTCATAGGTTAAGATCCTATATTTGGTTGAATATTATTAAATTTCATAATGAAATTTTCATTATTGGTGTTACAGCTTTCAATAGTTTCAGATTAAGTGGTGATGGAGTATTATGTTCATGAAAGTACACAAATTTTTTAAATTAGGAATAACTCAAACAAACAAAAGTATGTGGTTGTGAAATGATATTTATAGATTTAGTAATCAAACTGCACATACATACTTCATCAACCTACTTTTTAGAGAATCATCAAGAGTTTGATTGTTATCAGCAACTAAAATCGGAAAAATATTTTAATTAACTGTAAATAGAAAAATTAATAGAGGTGCCAAAAGTTGGGCTTTCATAAGTATCAAAACTGAAGTAGAATAAACTGTGGTGTCAATTTGAATATTGCTGCAAAAAACAATGAGTTTGCCACAATGGAAGGTTTTAATAATAGCACTGACCATTGCTGTTGCAGCCACATGCGATTATAGTGATTTTTAACTGTAACACTAATACAAACTTATAACAAGCCATAAACATTAGTAAAGGTTTGTAGTTGCGCAATTTCACACAAAACATGCTTTTCATTTTTTTGTATTTTGTCAATTCCTTTTTTATCAGAAATGATTATGGCAAAAACGGAACATTGTTAATTGATGTGTTACTCTAATTTTCGGATATGTGTAACTGTAAACTGAAGCTAGCAATGTACCGTGAAGTGGCCAGGCTTCACATAAACATAATGTATTCCAGTGATCTGCTCCAGAATATACAATCTACTGTGAAATGTGCATTTTGCCATTCTAAACAGATAGCATATTTTTATTTCTGTACATTAGAACACATTCATGGATTAGATTAGAATGCCATGCATGAAGCCATGTATTTGCACTCACTGCACATTTTATTAGAAAAGATTTTGTAATTTGCATTGTTCGAATATTAGGTTACATAGATTGTGTACTCCAGAGTGGCTCAGAATTGTTTGTAGAGATTTATATTAAATGTTGCAAAGAAACATTTGTTTTGATATATATTCTCAAAAATTTATGTCCACTCAGATCAAAAATCACCTCCATTTTGAGTACTTTTTAAAAACATGGATTTGTTTGTTGTGAGACTCATATAATACATTTGACGATCACAGTGTATTTACACATGAAACCTGTAAATAGGTATTTTTATTAAATTGATAATAATTAAAAATTTAAATGCCTTTGTTTCATTGAATGTTTTGAGCTTGCTGTTATCCTCAGGTAGAAAGTGTTGATGTTTTGTAGACATAAACTTAAAAATGTTACCAAGACAAAGTTTTAAAAAATGGCAACTTTCATTTGTTACAATTTTTGCCTTATCTTTGTTAAACAAATGGGCAAAAGTCCCATATATGCTTACAGGCAGTTTTGTTTAGCTACTGGAAGATAATGTATTTTTACAATTGCCTCTAAAAAACGCCCTTCATGTGAGTCTAAAAAAACGCCCTATGTACACTTTTCAGCAAATATGGTCAAATAGATGCTTAGACATAGTCATGGGGCATCTGAGCTATCTCCAGTTTAGTGTTTAGCACTGTGTTGCAAACATAGTGTAGCAACACATTGACCAATTTACAGCAAAGCTACAACATCTAGTTCTATCACTTCATTGACATATGCTACATCATGAAACATTACAATAAACCATTCTTAAATAATTGATGTGAAACAAATCCACATCCTCGAACGTTTATAGGAATTTTAGGCCAAAACTATTGTTAACCCTACCATCGTAGCCAGCCAGGGTTGCCATCGACATGGACCCCAAAATAAGGACGAATGAAAAATTCTGTTTTTGTTCGAATGAAGCAAGCTTTTTTGAATGAATCTTTGCTTTTATGTGAGCCATGACATGTCACATGCTATATTTTTTGCCCAAAACAATCTTTTCCAGCAACTCCTTGTTCGTTAAAATACTTCATGCTTTTCACAGTTTTAAGTCTAGGTTTACTTTTACTTGTAGCATGGATTTGACTTGTAATTGTTGAAAATAAGGACTCAGTCAAAAATAAGGACATTTCTTAGAAATTTAGGACAATAAGTTTTTCTGAGACATTGGCCTTTAAAATATGGACAAATCTTAGAAATAAGGACGGTTTGGCAATGCTCATCATAGCACAAGTATTGTCAATAAAACTACACATGAAAAACTATGGTGCAATTAAGATTCTGTATTATGCAAAAGGCAGGCCCCCGGTTATGACTTTACAAATAGTAATTGCTGTTGTGCCACATTAAAGTGTTCTTTGATTACCATTATTTAGCACTAAATTTTGCTTGTTTGCAATAAACTGCTGTTTTACTGATAAAAAGAAACATGGCAATTCCTGAATCTGGTCTTTGTACTTTATACATGTCAGTGATGTCCCAAAAAGGTTTGTTGAGTTGCATCTGTCACTAAGACTTATTGAAGCTTTGTGCTATTCAAATGCATGCATGTTATTGTAATGTTCAGATTTATTTTGGTATTCTGATTTAGGTATCACATTATCCATTGATACTTGATTTTTGTAGGCACTGGCTATGTTTGTTGATTTGTTGTTAAACATATAACGGCAATGTTTAACACCACATCCACAATACCAGACATTCTATATTTGTATTTCTTTTGATTGCCACGAATATGCTTCTGCGTTCTCAATTTGTTAACACACTAAAACACACAGGTATTGTAAAACATTGTTAAAGTGATAACATGACACTGATTGTATTGAGATAAAATATTTCTTTACTTCACATGTATCTTTAATATGACATTTTGTAACCTAACCTTTCGTTTGGTCAGATTTAACTTTATCACATTATTAAACTGGTGTAGTGTGTAAGAAATGAAATTTTGCAGGAAAAAGTTAGTGGCTAACAAAGACATTTAAACATGATAATGTATGGTATTTGGTTTTATTGTGAACAGTTGAAGTGACCGCCTGACTGGCATTTACTTTTTTGACTAAATGAACCGCTAGAACTTTATTTAAATATGTTGCATAGATTGGCATGTCTAAGTCTTAGGATAAAATAAGCTAAACACGTTTTAAGATTATAGCTGCCATTTGTCACATAATGACTTGTTTAATTTGATGGTTCAATATAAATTTTAGCAATACGGTAATTTTGTTATTGCCATGCTTTTAATAAAACATATATTTCCTTATCCAGTTAAAATATATTCTTTACTGCATAACATATTTGTCTTATAAGATAACTAATGTAGTATTGCAGTGGTTGCCAGTGGGCGTGGCCAAATTGACCAGGCAGTTTTCTTATTCACAGTTTTAGGAAATCGTTGCAGTATTGTAGGATAATTTATGGTTAAGTTTCTATTTTGATGATGTGCTTTGTCTTCATTTAGTTTTTGTGTATCATACTATCAGTTTTAAGCAGGATATTTTGTTGCAACTTTGAGTTTTGTCCAAGTTTATTAAAATAGATAGGTGATTGAAACCGCAGCGAGTTTAAAAGGGACTTTGAACCACTGGTAGAAGGTTTAATAAAAATTCTATGTAAATAAGACAGTAACATTTTATCATAAAGTTGTTAGTTGTATATATATATATGGTTGGATTCAGAGTCAGTTTGTGGAGGTGCAGTCAAAAAAATGTTCAACCAACTCCACAGCCATAGTTTTGAGGAAATAGGTATACTGTTATTGGTAGACAATCTTTATGTGACATAAATGTTGTATTTGATTGTAAATATGAGTTATCTTTTATCAAGTTATACCTGCCTTTGACATGCCTAAATCTTCGTTAACTTTCCATGTAACATTGTCAAAGATATAATTGTTTTCTGGTGAAATCTTGTCCATTTTTATTTTAAGATTATACAAAAAAAAATATTAAAACTCAATAAAAACGGCATTCATATTTTAATTTTGTAATGATCACTCTCACCTGGAGGTTTGCTGTTATACTTCGTGAAAATTCAACGTGCAAAATGGGAGTGGGAAATGATAGCATTTATATCATAAGCTTCTGGTCTTTGAGCTAATATCACAGTTATGTTTACTGTGTAGCATCACCTTGCATATTATTAGGGATAGTATCCACTTTAACAATGTCTTAATTTTTCACCCGGCCAATAAACATCCTGGGTAAAATGTAGTATACATAAGTCCCAAATGTTTATTGATGTAACTACCCCTTTTTAGTGTGAAACCAAAAGTCACAGTGTAAATGGGGTTCATGTTTGTTCTTTCAGCAATTCGGTCATGACAAAGTAACAACATAGGCAGGTTAGCATTGTGTTACAATTGGCTATGTTATGTTGCAAGTAAAATCGTTTGAAAGCAAAATTGTTCGGGTTACCTATACATTTAGAAGATTTTTGTGCAAAGCTGCCTTTAACACATCTACATAGTTTCATAGTGCCCTTAAGATGGTTGGTCCCACTGTGTATTTAAGACTTGTGCTAGTGTCTCCCTTCTGTATAGGCTAATCTAAAGTCAACATGACCTTCCCCTTATCAGGTGCCAAGCCATAGTTTAAAACTGGTGGATTTATTAAAAAAGTTGCATGTACAGAAGTTTTTTTTCGTTTAAATTGTGTCAAATGTGTGCATTTTGTGACAACATAGATGTGTATTGCAAAAAAATTGTAAAGATTTGAATTATTTGTTGCTGAAAGCAGGCAATAATGTATACAACTTTGTCACGAACAACTATAAAAATATGCATTGTGAGATTCTGCACAATGGTCTGTTTTAAGATTATTTTATTTTTAAAAAATGTCAATGCCAAGCACAAGGGTAGAATTTTATATTCAACATTTTCATGTATGCACCCATTTGTACAGTTTATTTTGAGATCAATGTCCAGGCAAAGCCTTGTTCTTAAATTGTTAGGATACCATTTCTTTGTCTGAGGTGGAAATGTATTTTATTGATTTGTTACCAAATGTCAGTGACTGCTGCTGTGAGCTGTTTGCTGGTTGCTTCTTTCCCTACAAAGAAATTCCACTTTTGTTCTTTTCAGAATTGTTGCTGTTTCTATGGAACTAAATTGAATAATTTAGCACAGTTTGACCTGTCTGTGAAAAAGTTTGTTGTTTATAAGTTTTCTAGTAGCTCAGCAACCAACACTGTATTTGCTGCTTTGAGCTCCTTGTGCGTCAGTTGGAGGCACTGTACTGAGCACTGCACCTTCACATTGCCACTACACCATGGCATACCCTAATCAACAGTCGTGTGTAGAAGATTTGAAAAATGAAGCTGAAAATATCAAAAGAGAAATAAGAGTAAGTAATGTCATTATTGCAAGTTGTCTTGTTTTTGTCAATATATTCTTGTTATGTGACTGAATAAACTTTCAAAAAAATATTCTGGTAAACAATTGTAATGTTATGCAATTTATTTACAGGATAAACGAAACGCGTTACGAGACACCACACTCCTTGAAGTAAGTTGTATACTTATGCTTTGACATTTGGTTTCGAACTTAACTGATGATTGTGTGCTTATTTGATAGGTCGCTACAAATGTTGATGTAATTGGAAGAGTACAAATGAGAAACCGACGAACCTTGAGAGGCCATTTGGCAAAAATTTATGCAATGCACTGGGGCACGGATTCAAGGTAAGATGCAAATTGTCATTTTTATAAGCATACAAATTAAAAAAGAAATTTTTAAAATGTTTCAACTGCCCTGATGTTTTGTTTCATAAGAATCTAATGTTAACATTTTGCATACTAGGCATATAGTCAGTGCTTCACAAGATGGAAAGCTTATTCTGTGGGATTCCTATACAACCAACAAGGTAAAACTGTCGTGGTTAACAATAAAACATGTACAATGTGACATGTGATGTGGATGTCATCACTGCATAAAGTTTAAAAACAGAGATTAACTTATATACTTAAATTCATAGGTTCATGCTATACCTTTGCGATCAAGTTGGGTTATGACTTGTGCTTATGCCCCTTCTGGAAGCTTTGTGGCATGCGGAGGGTTGGACAATATTTGCTCAATCTACAGCCTTAAAACCAGAGAAGGCAATGTCAGAGTTTCTAGAGAACTAAATGGCCACACTGGTAAGAACCAAATTTTGGGCTATGTATTTTCAAGCGAAGTGTCCCATAAAACACTTAATATTGTTAGGATGCCTTCTATTGTGTTATTTTTTACAGGCTATTTGTCATGTTGTCGATTTTTGGATGATGCCAGGATAGTCACAAGCTCAGGAGACATGACTTGGTAAGTGGTTTATACATAGTAAAACTGTATTTGTGGACTATTTTGCCTTACTAAAAACATACAAAGTATGGTAAATAAGTTTTGCATAAATCTGTGGTATGCGGTTATAATACAACACAAAGGAGGCATGAACACAGTCCAGATTCACTCAATAGCAACTGGTGCTGCAGGCTGGTGTTGGTCGACTGCTGTCTCATCTGTTAATAATTTATGAGTACTTCGCTTGTAGCATATTGATCACCACTGCACTGTTAGTTCAGTAAACCTTGTTTTAAGGCCTATTTTCTGTGAAGTTTTCACAATCATATTTGTTCTTGTATTGTTGTTTTGTTTTTTGCTAGGAGATTATGACAGAAGTTACTGAAAGGGCTAAATTTATATTTTTCTGAAAGCCATTCTATTTTCAGCAACTATTTAAAAATATATTGCCACATTTCATAAATACTTCTGACTGTTGTGTGAATAGCTTCTACTATTGTTTTAGTGCCCTGTGGGATATTGAAACCGGCATGCAGACAACAGCTTTCACTGGCCACACCGGTGATGTTATGTCACTCTCATTAACCGATGACAAAAACACATTCATCAGTGGAGCATGCGATGCCACAGCAAAATTGTGGGATTTGCGCAACGGAATGTGTCAACAGACTTTTAGTGGACATGAATCTGACATCAATGCTGTTTCTGTATGTTACTATTTAATTCCAGTTTCCCAATATAATTTAACAAAACCGATTCTGAAATTAATTCTGGGTGTTGTAAGTTTTTGTCAGGCAACCAGAATTTAACATATGCTGATGTTTACCTAATTTTCAGATGTTCCCCAACAATATGGCATTCGGAACAGGGTCAGATGATGCAACTTGCCGACTATTCGACATTCGATCTGACCAAGAACTAATGGTTTACAGCAATGACAACATAGCATGTGGCATCACCAGCGTAGCTTTTAGCAGGAGTGGTCGCCTGTATTTTGCCGGATATGACGACTTTAACTGCAATATTTGGGATGCAATGAAAGGCGACAGAGCAGGTTAGCATACTGGTTTATTGAATAGGCCCCAGGCTACAACCTTGGCGGCTATGAGCAAACGAAAGAACGCGTTTTGTTCACATTAACAGTACATTTTTAGCTTCTAATGTCACAAAGCAACAGGGTGTGTAGCTGCAACTCAAACTGTGTGCAGCTGATTGATCATATTATTAGGTATATGACTAAGTCGACTACACGCTTCCTGTTAAACGCGTGTGGTTGCGACAATGGTTATACCACCTATACAGGATGGCTGCCTGCATACGCTCCTTTTGACCTGAATGACTTCGCGCGTTTTGCTGGCCAAAGTTTAGTGACTTTACATCAATTAGTGCCTGATGGCATTTTTAGCTTCTTAATGTGGCCTGTGTTTTTATGATGCAACCTTCTTGGTATCCGTAAAGTTTATTTTTCTGTACAGGCGTTTTGGCTGGACATGACAACCGCGTTAGCTGCCTTGGAATAACCGTGGACGGAATGGCGGTGGCCACCGGGTCCTGGGATTCCTTCTTGAAAGTCTGGAATTAACGCAAAGACGGTAGCCGTTCGCTGTCTGACACTCCTTTGCACGGCCGTGTCGGTGACGCAACTCGAATAACTTAAAACAAAAACTCTCTGAGCGACATACCACGAACTGCAGAGTTGCCAGCTGTGCACTGGAAACCGAACCACGCAAGAACATGTTTTGTTATAGCTAACTCGCTCTTGTTTTTCTTTGCAGTGGATCATGCAGACAGAGTCAAAAAGCCCAAAATCGTGTCTGATTTGTGTCTGTTGTCTTTGTATCTGACAATAATTCTCCCTCCCCTTTGGACACGTGCGCCCTACCCCGTTTTTTATGCATCAGATTATCGAGAAACATTGGCACTGCGTAATATTTTCTCACAAACATTTTCTCAATTGGTAGCCTTTTCGAAATCGCCGATTCCAGAAGTTTGACATTTCGCCACCCGAGCGTTCACGCGCCCGTTGAAATAACTTCCGATTTCTTAAGCATCTAGACAATGTTTTCGTTCCCTAGGTATTTATATGTTCGTTGTTGTTATGGCTCACTGAGAACGGTGGTTTTGCGACCAGTGTTTCCTCCAATGGCCTCGCGCCTCTCATACAGTTACCACGTAGGATACCACACCAGCCCAGCCATCTCTCATTAAAATAGTTTTGTCGAAAGCTCTTAACTAGTTTTTTTTTTTATTGCGCCAAATCTATACACGATTTTGTTTTGCGCAAGAGTATTTTGAATTGTTAACGGAAACTAAACGCAGCGCCCCTGAGTTGCAAAACATTGGAAGCTGCTTCGTTGTACTGGGGGAGCGAGCACAGCCAAAACCACCGAGTCCACATTCACGGCACGTCTCTTTGTCCAATGTTACGTCCACTATGTGCAATAATTTTCCTTTGGTCAATGAACGCCCCCACCTGACCCGAACCAACTAAACCACCATTAAGAAGTAGAGCGAACTCCCCGCCTCTTTGCTTCCCCCCTTCTGTAGACCGTGTGTTATCTGTATGCATGCGTGAGTAAAATTGCAATGTTCATTTTACCGCTCCTTTGCAGTGGGGCGGCTTAAAAACAAGGTCGCTTATCTGCAGATTATCTTTTGCTCGTCCCGTCGGCTTGTCGCCGATGAGCCACCCGCGATTACTCTCGGAGCAAATCATGCACGCGCAAAACCCAACATCCTTCAATTTTTGTCCCACCCTACAATCACCACTACCCTTCCTATTTCAACCTTCTTTAAACGCTTCGCTACCGTATCGCATGGATTTTGTGAATATATATGTTTATATGCTCGTATCTAATCGTATGTTACACAGAGATCGCTCATGCGCACGCAAGCTGAGCCCAATAACCCGTCATCGACCACTTTCGCGCTTGTCCGCCAAAAAGTTTAACCTAATACGGCAATCAAGTCAATATCACTTTGCCACCGGTTATGTTTTTGCATATTGTCCTGGTCACCTTCGCCATCGGCTGATTAAATGAAAAACACAGTTTTGTTGAAACGTTTTGATACAGACTCGCACAATAATGACAAATCGATTTGCAATCGCTCACTGAAACGTAGCGACCTTCTGTTCGTCATTTTTCGCGGCTATCACCCCGCTCTTGTGTGTTCTCATTTAAGATTAAGATTCCGCCCGGGGATTATGTTCGGAATCGCTCTTCGCTCTCAGCAACTGCCGTTATCCGCACTACTAACCGGGTGTGCATTCGTTAATCACTTTTACAGAAATAGTAATAGCGGACAGGTGTCCAGCGCGTGTTTCTTCTACCCCGAACAGACACGACCGCTCATGCCACCGCCCGCCACCAGCCACACTTTAATCCATGAAGCATTCATAGATCTTTACTTGTTTTCTTTGCTGCATTGAGATTTGCCCGTCGTGACACGAGAATCAGCAGTTGTTATACGTGTGGTAATTCCGTATGTGCCGTTTTGAGAAGTAAATTAGCTATTATTTATCTGTCGTTTTACCCTTGTATTATATATCAGGCGGATTTCGCCCGGAGCTGATCGAATTCCGGGCACTCGCTTTTTATTTTAATTCATGAATTTTCGAATCAAGTCGCGGCGGAACCCGCGGAATCGTTTTAATGTTCTCGCCACCCCTCCTATTATGTTGCTTACCGCTTTCCCCTTTGCTTGTTTTCTTGTTAGTGTGCTAATCTTTCCCAAGTGTTGTGCGAGGCCGCGCGGCGCACCCGGCACCAGTCTGACCTAATAACAGCACCAGTCCGCACCCGGCGCTTTCAATTCGATCCTCTACGGACCCTGGTAATATCTTTGTTCGCCGCGTTTTGATTTGTTGCAGCAGGACAAATTCACCACGGGATAGAACTGCTTCTCTTGTCCGGTTCTGCTCGGCGGCCGAGCAAACGAGCGCGGAAGGGCACTCACACTGTGGCACATCGGCTTTTGCTCCACCCAACGGAAGGCTTGCGGTCAAACCCAACAGTGAACTCCCCTTTTACTCTATGTGTGTTTTAAGACTTACCTTGGCGTTGTCGCTTGCTACCTGTCGAGCACCTTGTGTGATCCGACCCCCGCAAACCACAACCACGATCGTGTTTCGTCTATTTTTCTGTTCAGTACTTTTGTGTCCGTCTTTTTAACTGTCGTAATTGCTATTACATCGGAACGCTCGCGCGAGCTGTGACTCCATGAGGCCATCGCAAAAGAATCTCCCCTCTCCCCCTTATTAATATTGTACATACCCGTTTTGTTACTGGTCATGGCCTGCTTGTGTGAGCGAACCTTGGCGTGATGCGTCGCGTATGTTGGAAACTCGACGTAGTAAAACGCGAACGTGGTGAGTTAGGTATTTGTATTTCAATGTGAATCTGTCTATCACTAAATAAAATATCAACAATTATGACTGCTTGATGGTTTTGACAGCAATTCGAAATAAATGTCCTGCAATGTTTGTGGTGATCATATTTAACACCGGTCGTGCACCGACGACGGGTTGTAGTGTGAAGCCTATTTCTTAACTTTTGGGGTCAATGACCATTGAAGCCCATCAAGAGAAGGAGAAATTCTTTTTCACAACCTTAAGTAAATTTAATGAATGTCTCGTGCAAGCAGGGGTCACAATCTAGCACTGCATGACTGCAATGCAAAAGCGGTCAAACTAAAAATGTGATTTGAATTTTTTGCTTTACGGATTAATTAATTGTAACGTTGATGAAAAAAGGTCAACAGTCCTCAGCTCATTCAATCCATCGTTGCATCATCTGGACTCTGCAATATGACCACGATTTTACGAATTCGATAATCGAAAAGCTTGATCTTTTATAACCAATATGGCCAAGATTGATATCATGGCATTACTGACTGTTTTTAAGCTATGTTTTAAGTTTGCTTTCAGTTTTATAGAACTTATTATTTAGGATCATGGGGAAATGCTTCACATTGTTTTCTTTGTCAAGTTGTGTGTTAAAGTCGCTCCTAGATACGAAACCGTTTTATGACCTTAGTTTTAAATTTAACCTGGTGAAACTGAGCGACCACGAAGGATCTGACAATTTTTTTTTAAGTCCGACATGTTTTTTTTGTGAATTATAGTACATTTTGGGTGATGACATTCTTTTTATTGACGAAGGCAATTGGATAATGCGCGGGCGAAGAGCAAATTAAATTTTTCTTTTGTTCCAATATTTATGTAAGACGAAACATCAAATACAAAAATCCGAAGTTTAATTCTGACACAAACTTAAAGTTCGCGTCTCTGAAGTCAGAATGTTTCTGTGCTATACCCTGTTCCCTTCGTTACTCTAAGCAAGCAGATATTTACTTTGCCCAATGTAGTGGTTCTCGACTTATTTTACTTAACGACCTAGATTTTATTTGTGCTATTTATGCTATCGTATAAGAAACAAGCATACTGTGTCTATTAACAGGCTATTTAAAGTTAGACCATAGTATATTTACAACCAGTGCTGGATTAAGGGTCGGCCTGTAGGCACATTTTATAAGTGACCCGAAAATCAGGGTTGCCAACTATAAAAAATAGAATTATTTTATCATTGTCACAAAGATCGTTGTTGTAAAGTGGCCTGGATTTTTGACTGGCCTGTAGGCACGCGTGCCTACTTTGCCTAATGGTTAATCCGGCACTGTATACAACCTGTATATTATGTCATTGTGACAGCCTTACTGTGCAGCCAACTCGTGGTTGTGTTCGGATAAAAGCCTCATGTCATCATCAACTCTTTCACCGAGTGAAATAAACCAAAGTTCCCACTTTGATGTTAGGAAAAGGTAAAAATAACCTTTCACGGAAATATCCTAGGAAATGCGGTTGCGCAACAAAGTTGTTCTAATCAATTGTTGGTAATAACTGACATACTGACGTAAGAGTTTTTGTGCTTCATGAATAAAATTTTTGTGATATTCATAAACTATATTAAAAATGAACAAAGATTTCAGTAAAAAATAAAATAAAAGCGACGATAAACATGAAACGAACAAACATTTTTGTTGTTGTAAATATCTGACTGCAGTAGAAATATTGAATGATTTAAATCTGTCGTTCTAATCCGTTTATAGTTGGTACCTCCCTTGGTGCAGGGGCAGATTATAAGGTTGTATGGAGACCCTGGCTAAAAATTGGAAAGATGGTCCATGTGTAGTACACACTCATGGTGGTGGTGCCTGGCTGTAACCCAGTCAGAAATACTGATTAAACCGAATGGTCCCACATACAGACATACAAAACCTAATGTGTCCCCGGGAGTGTCCTGGGTTCGAACCAGTGATGGGGAGACTCGAGTCAGTGACTCGACTCGAGTCCGTCTCGAGTCACCTTTTTAAAAGACTTGACTTGACTCGAGTCTCAGTTGTGAAAAGACTCGACTTGACTTGGACTCGTCTTAGTAGAGACTCGACTCGGACTCGGACTCGGACTCGTTATTTCACCAACAAAACGGAAATTTCTTACAATAAATAACCTGTTCAGTTGGCTTGCTTCAACCAAACAACAGCAGCAATTTACTGTGCTCGAAGTCACTGCTACATGCACAAACTTTTTAACGCTGGCGTTAAGCGTTGTACTTATTGCTTGGGTTAAGGTAATCGAATGCAGTACATGCCAAGGCCAAGTATTCGCTTTTATACGCGCTTATATTACTGAACAAACGCTCTAGCACATGCCGTAAAACATGAATTTTTGGTTTTGAAAAACTCCTTTGAACAGATTGACGTTCTTTTCCACGCTGTTTAATGAGTGTCAATTAACGTGTTGCGTTAAAGTTGACCCTACTTTAAGAAAGGGACGTTGATGGGATATGTTCACTGCAGAGTTGCAAGTCGGGCCGGGCTTTTCGGGCCGGGTTCGGGTTCGGGCCGGGTTCGGGCCGGGTTCGGGCTTAGGTATTTGTGAGAAAACGGGCTTAAAACGGGCCTGACTTAACGTTCCGTGTCCGCCACTGTTTTTTAAATAAAATCACTCAGCTAAGTAACAATTCTCTAGCTTTGACCTAATGCCCACCCTCCTCTAAAACGTATTGTTTACCCCATTGTCTACTGTTGTTCATTGTGTTTGTTGTCTTTATCTTTTTTCTTTCTCATCCTTTGTTGCAAGGCTTTCGTGGATAGGCCTGTCAATCAAAATTTCGGGCCTAAACGGGCTTTGCAAAAACGTTTCGGGTTCGGGCCGGGCTTCGGGCTTATACTTTCGGGTTCGGGCCGGGTTCGGGCTCAAATTTCGGGCCCGCTTGCAACTCTGGTTCACTGTGATGAAGCGGTGTCGGTTCTTAAGGTAAAAAAGTCGAGATGAACCATTCAAATAAACTATCTAATTCTAAACCTTTAACCTTTCCTTGCAAAAACATTTTGGGACTTGCCTTGACTCGAACCGCTAGTGACTTGACTCGACTTGAGACTCGAACCTCATTTGACTTGACTCGACTTGACTTGGGACTCGAACCCCTACTGACTTGACTTGACTTGAGACTCGACTGATGGGACTCGTTACCCAACCCTGGTTCGAACCCCGTGAAAAAAAATGTTCGTTTCGTACAACTTCCAGTCTTCCAATTGAGTTTACATTGTGTAACAATTAAGAAATCGTATTTTTTCGGAGGGCGCTGATCTCCAATCCAACCAAGAGCTGTTTGCATGTGATACAAGCCCTCGGTCAAGTAGTACTTAAGAACATAGTTTCCATCTTCTCTATTTTTGTTTCATGTGTTATATCGTGCTTTGCTACGGTTACAGTCCCTCTCTCTGGACTCATTGGTTTGCAAAACAAAGGTGGTTTACGATTACCGTTTCTTGAATGTTTGCAAATAGCAAATTATTCAGTTAACAGTTCAACGTGATGACGTGTCCCAGTCGGTCCACAAGTCCAAAATTTGGTGTTTTAGACCCAAAATTATATGACCCTATATTTTATAGTTCAACATCTGTTGGTGAGGGATTTTCAAATTTACCGGATTTTTTTCGAAACTCAAGTGCAACTGTCAATATAGGCGTAGAGTTTTCAAAAATACCGGGGGTACAACTTTTGATCATTGACTCCAAAACCTATACTATGTGCAGTATCTTTACCCCTAAAGGACGAACTATCAATACCTTTCACAGGGTTTAACCCAGGGGTGGGCAACCTTTGTTACTGATGGGGCCAATTATAAATGTCAAAATTGGATCGCGGGCCGCACATGTGCATAACACCAAGTGATTTTGCTTTGTTTCTTACCAAATATGCTTAACTACAAGTATAATTCGTATTTGATTCTAGCCACATTTTGCCAGATCGCAGAAAACTAGCATCAGGCGCATTAATCAGCTCAAAAATATGTAATAATTGGACTCGTTTGCCAGTACTTTTGAAATCCAAGCGTCTCTGCATGCGGGCCGCACAACCTTTAATGAAGGGCCGCAGGTTGCCCACCCCTGCTTTAACCCATAGTTTTTATCACATTAATTTGTAAATAGTCACTTGACACAATTTCTTTGTGTCCGATTGGGACCTTTGCTGTGCGTCTGCTAACATATGTACGTAACTAAAGGACGATTTGCCGAATCAGCAGTTTTAACAACGATTTAGTTTTAAAGTATTGTGTTAAAATAAAATCAATTCACATTTCAAATATAGCTAACGTGTTATTGACGCCTAAACTTAGGTCACCTTGGATCAGGTTTAGGCCGTTGCAGTGCTTTGCAAACGGACATTAAACACAGCTTAGAACTCGTCAATATTTTATTTTTATTTTTTATTGCAGAGAGTGATTGCGCCAAATAATACAAAAACGTTAGTCTATATGTCATATGTTTATGTTGCATCAAAAAATGTCCGTTTATTTCGAAACAATTACAATTGTTGCGTTTCAACCGCGCTGTCTGTTCAATCAATGGCGTGACTACAAGTGCGTTTGGCTTGAAATATCCGACGTAACTTGAACAAAGATGCGTTTTAAACGTGAAACAAAGATCCAGTCCTGGGGAGCGCTGCACCAGTGACTGTCAATGTATACATATTTTAGTGCAGACGGTTCTTAACCGTTGTGCAATAAACAACAAGGGTTAATTTGACATTTTTAGGGCTACTGACACTTTTGTAGCATCATTCTTCTGTGACGTCATAGTTTGTAATTTTATTTTTTTAAATGGGGTAAATGCAAGACACGATAACAAAAGGCTTAAGAAACTTTTTTTATTTATAATTTAAGAAATGTTATTTATAATAGACACTAACGGGGCAATGTAACTTATTTTTTTTTAAGCATGGCAAATAAACGATTAAATTGAAATAAGGGTTTGATAATAAAGTGCCTATTTAGAGCTCTATTTTGATCTTATTTGTAACCAAAAGCTGTCTTACAGATCACAACAAAGTTGGATATCTCTGTGCACTTTGCAATTAGGTGTGCCACGAACAAAATTGTGGAAACACTGGTTAATGATCTACTCAAATAAAGATCTAATAGTTAAAATAGTTATTTGTGTAAAATGTTTATGTTTAATCAAATATTTTAGCATTTTTTTCTTAGGCAAAACTTTTACGCAAGTATTTTAGCTGAGTCGTATTTAGGGCCTTTCTGTGCATCGACAAGGCTACTTTGAAGTCTTTACCAGGTCTTTTATTGTGCATAAAAGCTAAAATGATAAAATGCTTGTATTTACTTTTTTTAAATTAAACGATGATATATTGCATTGTTGTTTTCACTTGTTTAGGCCTGAATCGGAAGCTGGTCATAGAAATAACACACCACGTGATAAGATTATTGAACCGTGTCCGTGACAAAATCCGCGAATCTGAATCTTTGTTGGAGAGCTTTTACCTGGCGTGGTGAAAGGTTGGTTCTTGCAATTGGTGACATTAGTCTAAGGGCTATATTTTGATCCCAGCAATGTTGTCACACGTGCAGTTTTTACAGGACGGTTGTAGCATTTATTGGGCATACTTTGGGAAACATGGTCTAAATGCTGATATCAGTTACTTGTTGGTGATTTCGCAAAATTTTAGACGTTAGTTAGTCCTTAGCTCGTTGCTCAATTCAACAACGTGTTAGCTTTGTATCCTCTTTTCGATGTACGTTTTTGAAGGCTGTATCCTTGACATTGTTTATGAATTGGATTTATTACAAATATTGAAAAATAATAAAAATAAACAATAATGTTTTAGGGTTCGTTAATTTGCTGACCTATACTAAGATTGGTTAAAATGATGTGTAACAGTTAAATAAATACTCATGTTATGAGTGTTGCACCTAGATTATTCAAACTTTGCATATATATTTACGAAGTTGGACTCCGCCTCGCCAATGTCGTGACTAGTGATGGTCCTTTACGATGTCAGATAAAATCGTTTGTTTTGTTTATGGTACAGCAATATAAGGTGGTTTACTTGAAGTTGCAATAGGATTTATCTGCATCACTCATAAGCATCTAACATAAACAATTTGTTTTTTTTAATTTATTGATTGTGTCTTCAACTTAAACAAAGCAATAAAAAGGTGTGGTAGGCTTTTTTGTTTTTTGAAGTATTTGCAATAACAACACACCTAGGCATACCTATGTGATCAAACTTGGGTATGTCAGAATAAGTCCAACACTTCTTAGGTCACCACAAGTCTTCATGTTTATTCTGACTCCTAGAGGTCTGTGGTATATCTGAAAAGCTATTAAGTTGTACTAGCTTCGTTGTAAATTTTTAAAATGTCATACATTTTGCAGGTTAGACACTTCAGGGTATGGCTGTTCAAGAGAATGTAGACACTTCTAGTTTGCCCAATGTGGTGCCACACTCAAATATAATAAGCATTTCCACACTTAGTGGTAACCAGCCTGTTGTGGCATGCTTGCCTACAGACAAGGACAATGGGGGAAGTGAGCAAAAAGTCAAACCTGTGTATCAGCAGGTGACCCAGGCCAGAATTATTCAGGCTCTTCCTGTGAGCAGCGTTGCCAACACAACTCAAACACCCATATTTCGAATCATTAAGAATCCTGGTGATGCGGTAAATACCATTTATAATGACTATTGAACCAAATGTAGGGGGAATTTAAACACTTTTGTTTTTATAGGCAACAATTTCTGGTGCCAATGTCATTAAAGCTTTTCACAGTCCAATTAAAGGTATGAAAACAACTTAACCAATACTTTTGATCATACACAATAAAAGTAATTTTTGCAATGAGTAACAACAAAAATGTGTAAAATAATGACTTAGGATTGTGAGAGTCATGTGTGGTAATGCATACAAATTAAAGCTTTGTATTTTGTTGAAGAATAAAAATTCTGTCTTTGTGAATAAATATTATTTTTGTTGATAAATATTTAATTTCACAAGGTGACTAAACATGTTACCTAAATAAATATGTACACCTTGATAAATGACATCTAGTAAAAAATTATGTTGTGAAGCCTCTAACTTTAAAGTGAGTTTTTGTTTTCTAGGTGTCATTAACATTCCATCTGGCTCTCGAGTTGTTGCGCGTTCAGGCCCGAAACTAAAAGTGGGTGACACAATAACTATACAAAAGCCGACAGCCAACAATGATAATTCGACATCACGTCCTACTGCTTGTTCTGTGGTATGATTTTGTGTGCTTGTTGTGGTTAATATGTTGGCTGTTGATGGTAAACTTACATTTTTTTCCATTTTTTAAACAAACTGTTTTGGTATAGCCCATGTCATTGAAAAAATATAAATATTATTATGGAGTCCTTTACTTGGAGAGGGCACAAATGTTTGTTTTCTATCTATATTTTTTTTGTTCAACGCTGGTTTTTCACCTGTTTGATCTTAAAAGAATGCTTTTAAATTTGCCTAATTGATAGTTGGTAATCCAAAGCTGATTCAGCCACAGCCTGCCAAATTGTCCCATTTTTAAATGGCTTCTACTACTACTAATACTAGAGTACATAATCCAGAAGTTCATATTTTGTTGGTTGGTGTTTTTAAGCTTTTTTGTAACTTTGGTTGGTTTCACCCATTTTTACCTCAATTCCAATGTGCAAAAAAAGTAAACAGTTTTTGATTGATAGTTCCTAGTTCTGTTTAAATTTTAGACTTGTTGGTCCTGTTATGGCCTTCATAGCCCTTTATGTGTGTTTAAACATGTTAAGTTTGAATTTTAGAAAGTTAGCATGTGCTTTTTTAGTTCAGCACAGGGCTGCTGCCTCATTGTTTTGACGTGAAACAAACATTCCAAACAAAACTAAAATTTAGTGTAATTCCATCAAATATACAGCCGTTGTTGAACTTAAAAAGTATAAACTGTGTGCTATGGAAAAAACTTTTTAAAAGATTATTCAACTGTCATTCAGCATAGCTAGCACACTGTGAGAGGCTACTTTAGGGCAACAAACATGTTATGAAATGAAGTGGTGAAAATTTATTATGTACATGCCACAATCTGGCTCTTTAATCAGCTTTACAACAATATCTGGGTTTTCAAGATGCTTAATGCTTTCATTAATTTGTCTTTATATGTGGAAATCTAAAAATAATTGCAACATATTAATACCATTACCAATTGTGAGAGGGACGATTCTTATTTTCAGAGGCAGTGATATGATATTAGTATCAAATATGGTAAACCAGAAAATAGGAAAATATAAATTGGTAGTATGCAGGAAAGTCACCTGTGTTGTCTATTTCATTTACTGCCTTGATACAATAGAGTGCACAAAAATTTTATAAATCAATTTTCATTCCTCTCATGTGTTTAACTAAACTTCTTGCTGTCAGATTCCTTCAACCCCAACAAAACTAGTATCAGTGGTTTCATCAACTCAAGCTTCAAGTTATATTAACCCAACCAACTCTGGTGCAATTCCACACATGACTGCAGTTGTTCAGCCCAACTCTTTTGTACAGCAAATATCGCCTGCCAAACTTACAACCATATCACCATCATGGTCTCAGAGGTTGGCATTTTTCACATGATAAAAAAAAATATGTTAAGGTACTAAATTCACTATTTTTGTTTTGTAGTCCTCATTACAAACGCTCAGCAGTTTTTTGTGATGCTGCACCTCCAAGTAGTGAAAGGTAAGTTGTGTTTTATCTGTAAACTTGTATACAAACTGTGTAAAAACATGTGGTTGGAAACATTAAAAGCTAACTGTAACGTATAGATATATTAGCAATGTGTATTTTATATCAGCAGCAAGCGCAGGAGGCCTCTTACCTCAAGTGAAAAAGGCAGCAAGGGCTTGCGTCATTTTGCAATGCTTGTCTGTGAGAAAGTGAAGAAAAAGGTGACGACAACATACAATGAAGTGGCTGATGAGCTTGTTGCTGAATATGCCGATGCCCAGAAGCTTGTCACTGACCAAGTAAGCTCAAACTTTTTCCCTTAACCATCACATTTTTATCCTAAAGGTTTACACATCTAACAATTTGCAAGCCCATGGCATGTATGGCCCAAGTATGAAGGCTATATTCTCCTGGGAACAGCCTTTTTTCTAGCCATCTGTCATGTGAAGTTTGCATTGGTATAAAAGTCATTAAATTTTGCCCCAATATGTCTGTAACGTTTTTTTATTTTGTATGAAATTTGTATAATAAAATACTAAAATGTGAAGTTAATGAGAATCCTATTGTTCTAAAATACAAGAATTTTTGTGAGAATACAAACATAAGAGTCGTCTGGAATGTTTAATATTTATTTGAAGGTGTGGTTTTGAATAGAGTAAGTATGACCCTGGTATTTTACATGACTTCCCTCCAAAGCTTACCTCTTTTGTCAATGTGGCAACAAAGCATGTTGTTTTCCACCTCTAGTGTTTGTGTTATGACTTGTAGTGAATGGCAGGCGTCATTTCCCTAACGGCTTTAGCCCATCGGCATGGGCCACTTTACTGCAAATGTTTTGGAATAAAAACATGGTGTTGGAACAGACATGCGTGGTAGTATAAACGTTTTGAAAAATGCTATGCTGTGTTGACTCTAGCAGGGTCGACAAACATGATTCGTTTGACTTGTGTGCCTGTGCACAACGCTTCTGGAGTTCGGTTTTCCAAGTTATCGATTATACTTGCACCCATGTGTCCTGTTATAAAACATGTAAAGTACATTGTAACGGCGGTAATACTAGTCCGGCGCCCTACAAAGGGCTTCTCCACAACGACGTTGCGTTCAGTCAGAGCTGCGCGGTCTCCTTTTGGAACCATTGATTAACACGCGCGCAGAGAGCAGATGTAACAGCTACAGAAGTGGGAAGGACGTGCCCATTAGCGGCGGTCTGTGCGCAAAGGATGTGCGCAGCCCAGTGCTTATTTGCTACATGCTTCAAGCCAGTCCCGCTCGCTTCCAGGCGTGGTGTGTAGGCTGAGCGCGCCGCTGTCCCATAAACTCAAAACGTTTTCAAACATTTGATCGCCGGGGGAATGAAAAGCGGTGAGAGGCGCGGCGCTGGCTCAAGTATGCGCCTTCCACCTTTCCACTAACCCGCCGCATTGTTTCGCTTCGCTTTGTGTCCTGAATCGACCATTGGCCCTCGGCCCGCCGGTATTCACTCAGCAAAAACTATTTAGCAGCGAAAGTGGCCTTAAAAAATCCGCCTTCAGGAAACGCCTAAAAGTTTTAATTGAACGAATGTTTGCGTAGAGGGGGAAAGATGCAATGTTTCACTACAAAGGGTATTCACGAGGCGCCATGGGTATCGAATATCCCCTCCTTTTGCTGACCGTAGCTTGATTTTCCTTTTGGTGGTAAAAATATTAGACTCCGTTTTCACGTTCCGTTGTGTTCTCGAATCGAAGGAGCATCTTTTTCTTCAAACATATAAATCTAAAAAACGAATTTCGCGGGTCGTAAATTCCATTGTTGCTTGATTTAGCCTGTGTAGTATTGGCCTGGGTTAGTAGGTTTCGCTCACATGAGTTTCGCTGTCCTCTTTACTCATTTACCTTTATTGGCCCCAAAAATGTCCGTTTCATTTTTTTCTATTTACCTTTATTGGCCTCAAAAATGCGACTTTTATTGAATGTTGAACATATTTTTGAAAACGTCCATGTCAGTGTAATATGTTACGTATGCGTAGGTGTGGGAGGATGAAGAGGTTTTGTTTTCAAGGCGATCGTGCATAAATGGCAACCGGTACCTACGATTTAATTGATTTGGATTATTTTCGTAAAATACAGCGATTTAACATCATTTCACTTATATACTGTGCAAAGCCCTTAGCGTAAACTCCAAATCTGCACAAGTTTGAAATGTTTTTATGTGGGTCTTTGCTAAAAACTTTGATGTATTCTATACCGGAATGCAAATGCAACTGCACTGACTTGGTCTGAAAAATTGACAAGCTGAACGTATTTACCACATAGTAAAATCATTACTTTTAAGTATTCCTAATAATGTTTAATATTTTTCATTCTCTTTTTGTACAGTATGACCAGAAGAACATTCGTCGGAGGGTTTACGATGCCCTCAACGTTCTCATGGCTATGGACATTATATTCAAAGACAAGAAGGACATACACTGGGTCGGTTTGCCCACCAATTCCGCGCAAGAAGTCCTTGCCTTACAGGTGAATACGAAAATCGGATCCGCCCGTGAAGTATGACGCATCGTACGCTTGAACTTTGCTTGCGTCTGTATCTCCCACGCAGCAAGTGTTATCTGGCCGTTGTGACAAACGCACGCAAACCCACTCACCGAGCGTTTAACATTTTTTGCGTGCCTCGTCACTATATTTGCTTTGTTGCAGAACGAAAAGCGAAAAAGGGAGCAGAGGATACAACAGAAAACTCTTCAACTCCATGAGCTGATTCTACAGGTACCAGTTGCCCCACAGCGTGATTTTAATTCCATTTGCTCTGGACGTTATACATTATTTCGTTCGTGCAGCAAATCGCCTTCAAAAACCTTGTCCAACGCAACAAGAGGCTTCAACAGACGCAAGGTTCACCGCCTGACAATTCTTCGATCCAATTGCCTTTTATTATTGTTAACACCAGCAAGAAAACTGTGATTGATTGCAGCATATCAAACGACAAGTAGGCAACCTATCTACTTTATTAAGTATTAAAAATGTGATTGTTGGTACAAAAGATGTACAAAAAATAATCAGTCATTTTCCAGAAAAACATGTAAGAACTAGGGATGTGCCAAAACTGCCGATGTTCTGTTAACAGTGATTTTTATTCTTGGATACCCTTTCGAACAATAGTTTTGTATAGAGGGCATAAATATGTTAAATTAATGCTCGGGTCAGTGTGTGCAATTGCTCAGCCGAGCACTGAACATCAAAAACAGCGATGCTCCGGTACCGAGTACTCAGGGTATTGGCTCGGCTCGGTCCATCCTAGTAAGAACCACACAAATTACTTTAATTCAGAAGCAATCCTGAGTTTTTGATTCGGTTTTTAGTGAAAAACTTTCCAGCAGTTGGGAATTTACAAGTAATTGACAAAAATAGGTGTAATTTTGACACAAATGAGGCTTCCACAGTTTTCAAACCACTTTCATAGTTGGTACTACACTTAATAAAAAGTAAAAAAAAAACGTTTAAATAATATACAGTTGAAATACACAATATAAAAACTTGGTATTGTATGTATTGTACAATGAAGTTTGGCCCTTTTATGTAACAGATTGTGTGTGGAAAAACTTGTTTTATATTTTTTATGGCTCTTTTTACAACGAATTAACCGCCTTTTAAACAGACATTTTTTTAATTAAAACTCTGGAATGTTTAAGTCAACTTTGCCTTGTATGCAAATGTGTTGCCGTTCTGCACCGTAATGGACAGGCCTAATTACCTGACAAAAACTTTCTGTTATGCCCAAAATATTAGTAAAAGGTCAAAAAAGTCCAGAAATTTACTGGTATTGCGAGGTAATTAGGTGAATGTGGGATATGTTGTACTCCTGTGTCAATGTTTCAACTTTTTGCATCAGCACAGTAACTTTTGTTAATAAGCAACATAGTTATAAAATAATGGTTTCTGTGTTTGGTGATTGTCAGGTATGAGTATATGTTCAACTTTGACAATACATTTGAAATCCATGATGACATCGAGGTTTTAAAGAGAATGGGCATGGCATATGGTTTGGAATCTGGGAACTGTTCTGAAGAAAACCTAAGGACAGCTCAAACCCTTCTTCCACCTGCACTTAAGCCCTATTTGCAAGGTATTTCACAGATAAAACCTCGAGTAGGTAGTTTTCTTGCCAAAACTACACAAATTGTTTTTGTTTACGCAAACTTCGCTTGATTCCACTTTTGTTTACAGAAATGGCTGGTTTTCGCAAAGACTCTGTTACTATTGGATCTCCCAATATGTCCTACACTTTGCAAGATGCTCCAAGAATTTTGCCAACGTAAGAATAACCAGTTGAATTATTATTTAATGTGACTAATGGCCAATGTTTTTACAACTTCAACAATTTTTTTTAAGCACTGATAAATTGTACATAAACAATTAAAACATGTTTTTAAAATTGCCCCAAATTTGAATACTCTTCTCAAAAATATTTACAGAAGTGAATTGCTGAACATCGGTGAAGAATGTGAGACAACGACCACCACCACAACTCACAACAACTTTGATGACAATAACACCTACATTAAGATTGAGGACGATCATGTGAATTCAGGTTTCATGCTTCCAAACGATCCAAATGATCATGAAGTTGCCATGGTAACAGATGGCAGTCAGGCGAGTAGTGGATCAAGTGGGATGGCTATTGGATTCACTTCTTCGTCTCGATCTTCTTCCGATCTACACAGTGGCCTGCTGTCACTTACACCTGGAAGTAGCAATACTGGAATTGAGTCTGACAATGACTCTTGCGACTCCACACAACTGGATGTTGTATATGACACCTGAGCAAAGTTATGAGTTGAGATGTTTTGTGAACTGCCTGAGGTTGGATTGCAGCAAAGGTTAAAAGACCATTATTTCGGCGATAATTGACTTATGCCTCAGAATGCAATACCTGTTGCCTTACAATTCCACAGATGGACACCTGTTCCTAGTTGTAATGTTCAAGTAGGCAAACTTAAGGCAAGGGCTATGAAACAAGTTGTTACATACCTTTCTGCATTTTCTCTCATTTGACTTTTTAATATTGGAATTGTAAATGCATGGGACCATATTCCCCCTTTGGGTTAGGTTTTCCAAAAAACTTTGCAACAGAAGAAAAAAGTATTTCAGTCCATGTATTTTTTTGAAGTAGTGTATTTCAGTGAAGTCTTAATGTGGTTTATATTTTTGTGTAACAAACATGCAAAAGCAGAATCTGCTTAAACATTCACTTTCTTGGTTCTTAATACTTTTGTACTCTTTACAAAAATATTCTAGACACCACGTTAATATTTTATGAAAATTTGATTTGGTCTTCTGCATCTGTAAGTTTCATGTTATTGGCGACATTATAATGTTGTCTGGTGTACTGTTTGCTCAGGGATGTACATACAGTTTTGCATGACTATGTTAATTTAGTCCAACTTTAGGAACACTCTTTCTAAACAAGGTTATTTGGTTCCCTTCTGTTCTAATGTAGATTTAAAGCATCATACATTTGGTTCTTTACTGATTATTTGACTTGTTGCAATAGCTTTATAGTGAAACTTGTTCTCATACATTCAAGATATTTTTGTACTTCTTCACTATATATCACTGCAAAATGCAGTTTTAAAATTTCAAATTTTGTTACATTACCATAGTGTTTGACTATTAAACTTGCTTGCTTCAAGGCAAAGTGAACAACGGGAAAAGCAGAGGGTTTGCTTTCACTTTGCTTTGTTGCTGCTATGTTTTATAGATAAACCTGTTTTTGTTGAAATGTTCAGTTATAGTGTGATTTTATACAAATAATCTAGGACAAGAAGTCGCTCACTTTGATTTTACTCACAAAAAATTGCTGCCTGTTTGTGTGATATGACGTCATGCAGAAAATAGAAGATTTCGTTTTGTAATTGTGTCGCTTCGTCCTTGTAAGGTTAGTGGCTACCTATGTGTATGTAATTGAGTAAAAAGGAGTGATGGGCTCTCAGGGGTATCCAGATTATCCGATCTCCACCAGTTTAGCAGCAACGACAGGTTTTTGAACAAAAATTGGGTTTAACGCACAGGCGAGAGTAAATAGTTCTGACAAGTTTTTGCGTGCGTTAAATGTGTGAAGTACATTTCACAAAATGGCCCGATTTTCTCGCTGTGTGTTCCACTTTCGTTTGGTTGGTCATACGTACATTAACTTTCTTTTATTGTAGACATAATCAGTTAGAGCAGGGGTCATCCAACTTTTTTTACGGCGGGCAGGATAACACTTCAAGAGGCATGCGAGGGCCATGTAGCTTACGAGCTCTAATCTAAGACAACGCCGTTGCAAAACTTCAAAAAAGGTCTGCGAAACCCCTTTCTGAGAACAGCAAGAGTACAAATTTAATTAGATTCAGATTGTACTACTGTCAAATGGTAAAATTAAGTAGTCGAGTAGTGATCTTTAACCTTTTTAGCTAAATCGCCTCTTTTTAGGGCACTTTTTTAAATCAACCTTGCTCGCGAGATCACCAAAAACACAAACAACCGCCAACGAGCACAATTTATTCAAATAGCAGCATGTTTAAGCTGATGCACCACATGTGCCTGGTTTTAGTTTGCCAGATAAATAAATGTGCTTGTGGTACTGTTCTTTTCACAGCTAAGTCTCAAGTCAAGTCTTTGATTCGGGGACTCGAGTCTCCACATCAACGGCGTCAGGTGAAAGACTATAGCTGATACACACGGTTTACTTAAACTTCGGATAAAAAAAATGGTTCAATCAAGTCTCTGTCTTGTCTGATTTTTTTATTGCTTCATGATATTTGTACTTCATGTAATGTACGGGCACATCAAAAATTGTATATAATAGAAATGGAAAAAATAGATACTGTAGCGACCCCTGTCGCCGCACGCTTTAATACACACATTTCCAACCTTTTTTACCATCTCCAACTTAGTTATGTAAAATCATATGTTACTATTGCATCCATAACTAATTCATTTTAATCATAAAAGCTTTGTTTTAGCCCAAAGTACCTCGCCTTTAACAAGCTTTAAAGAACATGACATCTATTAAATGAACAAAAAAGGTCAGTCAATTGCAGACATGGGGTCGAATACACGCGTCCTGTATTCGAATACTTTACGAATACCTGCATGACTGTATTCGAATTCATGAATACTTTGGCAATTTTTGAGTGACAGCAATTCGAATGGTATTCGAATAAAACGAATCAAGTATTTGTATTCGTGAATGGTTGACCAAACTACAACGACAAGTAATTCGAATACTATTCGAATAAACCAAGGCATGTATTCGTATTCATGAATTCTAAGCACTTTTTAAAGTTCGGCAATTCGAATTGTATTTGAATAATGCGAGTCAGGTATTCGTATTCACGAATTGTTTCGTAATGTTAAGGTGGCAGCAATTCGAATTGTATTCGAATAAAGCGTGTCAAGTATTAGTATTCATGAATAGTTGACCAAAAAACAACAACGTGTAATTCGAATACTATTCGAATAAACCCCAAGCGTGTATTCGTATTCATGAATACTTCGTACTTTTTGAGATGTAGCAATTCGAATTGTATTCGAATTAATAGTTCTAGTTATTTGTATTCACGAATTGTTCAGTTGTTGTAAGAAGCAAGCAATTCGAATAACATTCAATTTGTTGCGGAAAATAAAAGAAATAAGTTGCGGAAAATAAAAGAAATAAAATGTCCCGAAACTTAAAAGGTATTCGATCAAAAAGTAACATGGGTTTATGAATTGCAATTTTATTGGTAAAAATGTAAACCAACGAGCTTTTTTTGCCACATTAGCTTGGCTGATTTAAGTCTCCGTTATAAAATGTTTGCTTCATGAACACGCTACACCTGTCATGTGCTGAGAACAACCCAATGTTGCAAGCTTTGTAACACAATTTCATTTATGTAGCGTCACAATTAAACTTCTATATGTCATTGTTTCGTAACATTAACAAAAACTTGTCAAATCAGGTCACATTCACTGCCAATTTGAATTGTATTCGAATCTATTTGGCAAAAACATAACAAAATATTCTCGACTACTTCTAGTCTGAAGGTAATCGACAATTGGAATTGTATTCGTAAAAATGTAGTCATGTATTCGATTTTACGTATCTTACGTTGCCAAAGGCTGACAACAATTCGAATTGTATTCGTAAAAATGTAGTCATGTATTCGATTTTGCGAATTGTTACGTAGCCACAGGCTGACAACAATTCGAATGGTATTCGTACAAATGTAGTCATGTATTCGATTTTACGAATTGTTACCTTGCCAAAGGCCGACAACAATTCGAATTGTATTCGTAAAAATTATCGTGTATTCGAATTTGCAAATTCTTAGGTTGGCAAAAACCTACAACAATTCGAATTGTATTCGAATAAATTTACTCAGGTTTTTGTATTCATGAATTGTTGGTTCAAAAGTTAACTTCAACTATTCGAATTGTATTCATGGACTATCGAACGAAAGCCACAATCATTCGAATACAGCACGAAGGTGCCAAAACCTGTATTCGAATGCATTCGAATACGAATGGCCCCATGTCTGGTCAATTGCCCCCATTTAACACTAAATTTCCAGTCTTGTGGGGTGCACGTCTATTGCTGGGAATCAACTCACGCAAAGATTACTTTTGGGGAGCAAATCAATACTATATTGTGTAACCATATGGTTATCAAGAATTTCAATTGTATAATTCCACTCTACAAGAAGCACAAAAAATAGAAGTGCAACAAAAGTATTCAAAATGCACAAGACAGTTAGTTTCCATATAGCCCTGCTTCTTGGAATTGCCTCTTGGAACGGGTGCAACATTTTAAAATTTGATACTAAACTTGGTGGTCAAATTTTAATCATCATAATCATCTTCTTCATGCCACTTTCGTTTAGCTGAGTTTCCTGTTGGCATAATCATCTGAAAGAAAAACACAGTACTTTTTGTCAACAAAACAAAAACTTTCTAAGAACCAATTTGATTTGATTAGTTACCTGAGGATTTACAAACTGAGGTTTTGATGAAACATTTGCTGGGGAATTAACAGAACGACTGTTGATGCCAGCAGCTCTTTTTTGAGTCTAAAAATATGGATGAAATAAGATGTACCATATTTTTATGGTAATGAACTATTATAACTCATTTTTTAAACACAAAAATAGTGATGGTTTGGAGTTCTTTTATGACACTAAGATGGTTTTACAAAAACAATACTACATACAACACTAAAACTTGCCTTTTTGTCTGCCATGGACTTTAGTCTGTAGTTCACTGAGGAAAGGCAGTATCGATCAGGAGGTAACCTTGCACCAGAAAAGGTCTTAAGCGATGGAAGAGCAGTCGTGTTCTTCTGTCTGGCCACATCAACTAAAAACTGTGCAACTTTTGTAATTAAATTTTGGTAATCAACCATCGAGTGTTGTCACCCAGCATACTTCTCTAGGAGGTGGATTTGTAAAAGAATGATCAAGCTGTGACTTTATGGCAAGTTTTGTGTCATCTAATGTCACTGTAGATCGTCCAGCATGATTTGCAAAAGTTTTTGCATCATCCAGAACTTCTGAAACATACCCTAAACAAACACACATGATTTAAAAAAACAAAGGGAGTTAGTTATCCTCAACCACAACATTTTGCCCAAAAAACATGAAACAACAATTTTTTTACACCAATTTTTTTTTTACACAAACATACATCAAAATTGTGAAAGGTTAGCAGAATCTTCAGTTTTTAACAACCTCTTCATTATGTTTTAGGCAGAGCTCCAAATGAATATGAATAATGTTTGGTAAATTGATAATACATACTGTAAGTTAACTCCAGCATCTGATGTATTACTTTAGGTTCATAATCTGTTACTCCCATATCCTTTAACATTGCCACAATTGTGTGCGCATCTTTTGGCATGTTAGCCAACATTGTTGTCTCATCCGATGTATTGCTAATTGTGTTCATAGAAGTCATAGTTACATTAAATCTTTACAACCACCTAATAATAAAAAATGTGATGTCAAATCAGTTCAACTGATCAACACAATTTAACAAATCCAACAATGGCAGTATTTGCCACAAAAATTACAAACATAATTTGTATAAATTTTCAGGCTGTACAAACAGTTTATAACACTAACAAAATAATGACATGTTTTTGACTTGAACTGGTGCATTGCAGGATACTGCAAACACTTGAAAACATAATGGAATGCAACCTGAATGTCTTACTTTCACCACTGATTAAAAAAATTAATGTATATAAGTTCCATATGCATTTTGGAGACCATCATGAAGTCGGGGTTAGCAAAATAACATCAAGATAGGTTCTTTAATGAATTTCACAATGACAAAACTATGCAATGTTCAGTTTACCAATCAGCCTCCCCATTTGCCTTCTGAAAAACAAAGTCTTTCCCATTTAAATTCATTATTCCTACTTTTAAGTTAAACTTCCATCTAGATTTGGTGCGGTGAATTTTGTCATATTGGCACACAACTACATTGTCAGTATCAAACAATTCAACAGGGTCCTCATCAGAACCATCATCATCTGAACACAATGGTTCTTCATCTACAACATCTTCCTTATCAGCTTTGTCTTCATCATCTTCTTCGTCATCATCTTCATCATCGTCGTCATCATCATCATCATCATCCTCAGAAGAGGATCCAACATTACCATCTACTTGTGCAATAAACTTCAGTGTTTTAGCTTTGCATTTTTTATCAGTTATTCTATTTGAGATTTTTTCCCTGGAAGGCATACAGTGTGTACTGGTGGATGGTTGGCAGTCTGACGCTCCATCTAGCTGAATTACTGCAGAAGATTGTGTTTGTTTACCAGCATCAGCTGATGAGGAAACTGGCTTCTGAGTGGCCAATACAACCTTAGCCTGTGATGTGTTTTGGTGAGTGGATGGCTGGTAGGATGCATATATTTGAGCTTGATTTGCAGTTGCAGAAGTACGTTGTTGTTGATAAACAACACTGCTTGGTAAAGCCATTGCTGCTTGTTGTCCAGCACCGGTCATCTGTAAGGCTTGTCCACCAGGAATTGTCCGATAAACGACTTGGTGGGGCAAGGCATCATTGCCCCCTGAAGTGTTGGCATACACATACATCGGCATTTGTGCGCCAGGAGCATGCCTGATATCGTCAGTTGGATTTTGAACTGCTTTGGACTGGACAACTTTTGCTTCCCATGTTTGCTTCAGTTCCTGTAACACTTGCTCATCTACACCATCATCTAAGAAAGACTCCCTAATGTTGTTTATAACATCATCTATAACAGTTTGATACAGTTTGGAAACCTGATTGGGATTTGACGACTTGGCCATTGTCTAAAAATTGAAAAAAAATGAATGATTGTTTGGCGATAAATATGAAAATGCTGTTCCATCCAATTGTGGTATGTTGACAGATGACGTATACATTAGGCGCAAATGGCCTAGCCAACACAAAGCAAAATAAGGTTCAAGTATTTAGCAAGTTGCTTCTGTCGGTACACGACTTACAAACATACCAACCATTAACATTTTCGCTCTTTGACTGCGATCCGCAATGACCACGCATTCTTATTTGGTCACGCGACACCTTGTGGTGGTTTACAAGAATTTACAGTTTTTTTAAAAAGGGTCTTCTGCCTTGTAAATATGTTCTGCGATAAAAATAAAACCAAATTTTTGAACTTTAAAAGTGTCGTAGGATTAAACAGTTAAACACAATTTAATGGCCAAAATGACAAATTGCGATAAAGCTGAAGTGAATTAAAATATATATTAAGAATCACACGCAATCAATAGATATAGATAGCTGGTATGTATGTTTTAACCAGAGACTACTAACTACTACTTAGTGGTTTACCACAGACGACTGGTTTATCCATATTGCGCTTACTTCACTTCATCAGCGCTTTCTTAAATGGTGCTCCGTAAAATAACAGAAAGTTCCTTTATATATGATCCTTGCATTTCAAGTCTTTTTTTTCTTGATTTACCCGAGTAATGCGCCCAAAAGTTTGCTGTTTACAGGTTTTCGTTTTTAAAAAAATACGTAGTCAACCGTAACCAACAAACAGTTGGTGCATAGAAATCTTGCAAATTTTGAGTTCGATCCAATGACTGCAAGACAGCTGAGAAGCATGGAAGGATGCAATTAAAGTTACAAACATGCAATATTATTGAAGAAAGTGGTCATTTATCAAAAAACAACTCTGCATTGGATTTAAATTGAGGAAATTATTTCTTATTCATATATTTGTTTTGCGTAAATATTCGCATGTAACGATTTGTGGTTAAGTTGTAACTGTTACGGAAAATACCAATAGTATACGAGGTACATGTAAAGTGTAACGTGTGGTGCACAGCATGCTGTTCGGTTGTAAAAGTCACTTGGCAACGAGAAGTGAGAAAATTTGGTTTTACAAGGTTAACATGATTTATTCAGTTAAATATACTTGTGGTATAATTCAATAAATCTTTCAGGCAACACTGTTGACTGTTGTCACAACAGTATGAATAATTTTTATTAGGTCCCTGCTTTATCGGTAATGCAACATTGCAACTCACAAGTCAAGTTTTATTTGCATATTCATTTCTTTATCACATTTTTACTTTTGAACGATTACATTATTACATATAGCAGGGACATTGAAGAAAACCATGGTCAAGTGTCCTGTTATTTGAATTCCTTGTTCGGTCAAAGGTTCGCAACCGACCTCAAGAACCTTGTGGGGTGCATCTGGTTGCATAGGATGGTGGTTGAATCGGCAGGTTCTGCTGGCCAAATTAAACCTGCCTATAAATGGAAACACCAGCGCAGTTCCTCATAACGTTTCCTTTGATCTCTTAGGCAGAGCTGTCCCGAGGACTCACAGTAATATTAATTTGCTTATATGCAAGAAGGATGTGTTGGATACAAACTATAATTTGTGCTTACAATTTGAGATTATTAAAACATATGTGAAACTGCTTTTAAAAGTTTAAAACCCAATGGTAAGACTAGTAATTAAAACATCTTGCACCACCACAATTGTACGAGTTGCCCTTGCCTGGATCATAATATCCCTATGACTTATATAATTGTTTAATTTGGGCTTTATATTTGAGAATTTTCAAATGATGGCAAACACATAACCTGGAAATACATATTTTTTAATAGAATATTAATCATTTAAAAGACAGAAACTAGTCTTTTAAAAATGACTGCGGAGGTTTCAAAACATTTGGGAATTCCAGAGGCTGTATTTGTAACTGATGTTGACTCATTCATGAAAGAAATGGGGACGACTGACGCAGAATCTCTTTTGCGCAAACTGGAAGAGAACTATCAAAAGTATAAGATGATGGAAATAACCCTGCTCCAAAAGAAAAAGCGACTTCAGCATCAAATTCCAGAGCTGAAGTCAACCTTGGATATTGTAAAGCATTTGCATGAGAAAAAGACTGGAACTGAAAAATCTAACTTCTTACTCTCTGCTGCACTTTATGCCAAGGCCGAAATTCCCCCGACTGAAGAAGTGTTTTTGTGGCTTGGGGCAAATGTTATGCTTTCCTACAGCACCAGTGAGGCTTTGGACCTTTTATCTCAAAATAATAAATCTGCAACTAAGAACCTCACATCCATCAAAAGTGATTTAGAGTATTTGCGAGACCAAATCACCACAACTGAGGTTACCATGGCAAGATTGTATAATTGGAATGTTAAAAAAAGAAGAACAACTGCAAGCTAGACACTGGGTATAAACTGATAAATGTTGTGCAAAATATGTGTAAAAAAATGCATGCACAATATATATGTAATAATAGCTTAACAGCTATAAAAAAATCAAAAAAACATCTATTTGCAAATGTTGTTTCTTCATGAGGATGCTAATTGTTTAAAAAAATATTTGCCTGTATTTACCGCCTTAGAACTATTATTTTCCGAAGATGAGTTTTATGCGATGATCAGACTGGCTGGTTTTCTGCTCCTCAAAATCAACTTTCAGATCTGTGTGTAGTGTTTTTTTAATAACATACAATTATTAGGATTGTGTACAATAATATTTTGAGTGTTTTTAATACAGTTACCAGTTACTACACAGTACACACAAACCCATTCTTGACACCAACTTGCAAAGTAATTTGCAAAAGCGACCGAAGACTTTGTTGTTCCCACTGTTGTCAAAAAAAAGTGCTTCAAACTTTTTTAATTTACAAACATGTTTGTTGGTTGTCCGAAGTTGATCATCCTTAAGTGGGCCTTGAGTTACCAAGCAGTTCATCCATTGGCCCAAAACGTCAAACTTTTAAAAAGACTATACTTATGTGATCCAGGAGTTTCATACTTAATTAGTTGTTGCATTGTAACTAATTTCAAAGCATTTTTAAGTCTTTGTTAAACTTAAAAAACTAATTACAACTCATTTCATATATCCGCAGTGTTGCAATTTTAAATCTGGTCCGCACCGTAATAGTTTTTTTTGCCTGAAACGAAAAGATTACCGGATTTAAAGCAACCTTGAAAGCATAAGATATTGCTTTTAATATCATGCCATAAGACCGCTTCGTTTGGTTCAAAACCGTGATACTGATTGCAAAATATTGTTTCCGGGTTTTGGATTAGATAGTAAACTATGACCTGCAACACGAATTTAAGTTTGACACGCTGGATGCAACTTATTGGGGTCGACCAAAGGCAAAAGAATATCGTGGGAGATCGGCGTGATAAAAAGGTCAAGAACCACGGATTTAACCTGTGACACCCCAAAGCATTTTCTTAGCAACAGTTGTATCATTTTTTAACGGCAAAAAATGTAGAACTGCTCATTAGTCGCATGTGGAAATGTACATACATGAAAATCGGCACCTGATGTGCCGAATCGTCATAAACTTTGGAAAGAAAAGGTTAGCACAATCGCCAGATAAATTTAGTTCAATTAAATAACCAAACCTATAGCACAAAGGAGGTAAAAAGATTTCGTATTTGTGAATCAAGCCTTTACTCGTTGCTGAGACGACCAACATTAGGCCTACTACACATCCTCTTTTTGGAGGACATGTCCTGCTTTTTAACAAAAACCATAAGTTGTCCTCCGAGGACACGCAAAGTGCCCAAATGTCCTCCTTTTTAAAGAATTTCTGATTTATCAAATACATTTGTGACAATTTTATGACTCTGAAAAAAACTAAGCTTATTTTTAAAGGATGCAGGTGAATTTTATATTTTTTAAAAATACAAGCTTATTTTAGTGTTGTGATAAACGTTAAACTGAGGCTTTTATTTTTTGGAGTTTCTCAAATTATTTTTTCATGTTCTTTTCAATAATGTGTCCTCCTTTTGAGGGATGGAAATATGGCAGGCCTAACTAACATGAAACCTGAGAAGAAGCTGCTTTTTATCTGTTTCGTTTTATTTGATTTTTCGGGTATCAGGCCGCACAGAAACTTGCATGTCGCAAAAACATAACCTAAGTTTTATGACTAGATAAAGAATTTACCGGACGCAGATGTCCGTAATTTTGACGTACAATCTTGTGTAAAAAAAGTTTTCAAAATTACTCCATGTGTCCGAAATTCTTTCCATTTACAGAAATTTAATTTGTAAATAAAAACTCATATGTTATGAACGATAGTAATAAAAACGATAGTAAAACCGTTCCTCTAACAAAAAATAAGCGTAAAGTTTTAGTCAGGGGTGCACAACCTGCGGACGAACGGCCACAGAGACAAGTTTTTTCGGCAACGTTTGTGCATTAACATGTTTATAAAATGTATGTACTGGCGGCCGTGAGGAAATGAAAAATACTCACCAAATATTTTGATTTTCAAACTGGTCTAAACAGATGTTGTGGTACTGAAAAGAGTATTACCACCCTACCCAGCTAACACACAACGTAGTTTCGACGTTCGGAACCAATTTTTTTACACAAAGTAAATGTTGTGGGAAAGTTTGCCAACGAACGTCAACAAATCACGTCTTGCTACAGTTTTTGTTACGTAATACATGACGTTGAAATTTGGTAAAACCTAACGTCAGGCAAAAACATTTATACAACCTTTCCAGACGTGTTTTAAAACGTGAAAAAAACGTATTTTGTTAACGTTTGAAGAAAACCTGTGTGCAACTATATTTGACGTAATTTTAAACGTTTTATTGACGTTTCATCTGAACGTTGCAACAAACTAAAATAAAACTGTTTTTGAACGTCATACGTGACGTGGAATTCACGTTTGTTTCTGACGTCAAATTAAACTTGTGTACAACCGTTTTCGACGTCAGTTTAAACGTTTTATTAACGTTGTTAAGTAACGTTGCAACAAACTACAATACAACTCTTTTAAAACGTCATATGTGACGTAGAATTCACGTTTGTCTCTGACGTCAAATTTAACTTGTGTGCAACCGTTTTCGACGTCAGTTTAAACGTTTTATTAACGTTGTTAAGTAACGTTGCAACAAACTACAATACAACTTTGTCAAAACGTCATATGTGACGTAGAATTGACGTTTGTCTCTGACGTCAAATTTAACTTGTGTACAACCGTTTTCGACGTCAGTTTAAACGTTTTATTAACATTGTTTAGTAACGTTGCAACAAACTGCAATACAACCATTTTAAACGTCATATGTGACGTAGAATTCACGTTTGTCTCTGACGTCAAATTTAACTTGTGTACAACCGTTTTCGACGTCAGTTTAAACGTTTTATTAACATTGTTTAGTAACGTTGCAACAAACTGCAATACAACCATTTTAAACGTCATATGTGACGTAGAATTCACGTTTGTCTCTGACGTCAAATTTAACTTGTGTGCAACCGTTTTCGACGTCAGCTTAAACGTTTTATTAACATTGTTTAGTAACGTTGCAACAAACTGCAATAATACTAGGCCTATTTCAAAACCTCATATGTGACGTAGAATTAACGTTTGTGTCTGACGTCAAACAGTTCAAACGTTTTAGTACCGTTATTTAACAGGTAAACTACAACTGCAATGTTATATACACAGATGTTTTTAAAATGAAACGTCACTTCCAAATTGCAGGTTTCTACAATTGGTTTTCCGTGTCCGTACCAACTTTTTGACCGCTTTTCGTCTTCGAAGATTTTGAATTATTACGCCATAGGTCGCACCATAACATTTCAAAATCCGTCATGCAGGTTTGATTTTGGGCGCAGTGATCACTTTAAAAGTGTTTTCAAACCGCTCTCCCATGAGCTCCGATGAGAAAGCTTGTAGTCCTTAATTCATTTTTGACGCGATAATTACTTAACTGATTAATTTTTCTTTTAAACGCATGTACAAATCATTACGACATAGATCGCAAGATTCAAATTCAAAATAGTCACGCACATTTTGAATTTTGGCGCGAAGTGACGGACTTTGAAATTCCAAACCCCGCTGTTATGGATGGACTTCGGTTCAAAAGGTGTAGAACTGTAGAAGTGTTGTCCGTGTTGTGGACTTCAGAAATTCATAATGCGTTAGTCAACTTTGAGCAGATATTTTCCTTATTTATTCCCACGATTATTTTAATACAGTTCGAGTGAGAGGCCTGAATTGCCTGAAGTTGAACTATTTTGGAGATATTGTCTGTCTGTATTTATATTATTTCAGATTGGTATGTTTTAAATAAGAATATGAGTGAAGTGTTTGCTGGGCACAAGCCATATGTTTAACGTTTGTTTACACTAACATGTACAGATTGTTGCACTGTTATTCATTTTTACATATTTACCTGCTATTTTACTTGATAATGATTTGGATATATTTACTTAAAAAGTCACTATTGTGCTATTTGTAAAAAAGTATGCTAAAGTTTTTTTCTAGAAAGTAAGCTATATAATGTAGGCTATACATTTGGATAAAAATTGTCAACTAAAATCAATTAGTTAACTAAAATTATTGATTGTTTTTGACACACACTTATACTTAATTAGGTCATGTACCATCATAATTAGGAAATGCTTGTTTTGTTGTTTTATATTTACATTGCAGTTTTAATATTCATTACATTCAATTAATACACACTAAACCTGTGTGAATTTTTCATAAAACTACTTTGTGCTGAAGACACATATACTTGTCATATTGGTCATCGGAACGAAAAATTTTGCTAAACATTTTTGCTAAACATTAGTACATTACCAACTCATGTGTCAAAAGTATCTTTATTGCCCTGCAACACATACAGATGGATCAGTTTTATGTAAGTTATTAGTAGCCAATAGTTGTATATGTGTTTATAGCCTAAATAATATAGAGTGCAGTATATGTTGTAATATGTAAACTACCTTATATGCTGTTCTTCTCTTTATGCATGATTATAAATATATTAGGTAAAGTTGATTATATTATTTAATGCTGGTCATATTTATGTCAAAGATTTTGCAGCTGTTTTGCTCTGTCACATGGCAAAAAAGTGCAGCACAATGAATGAGCAGTTGCAGATAATTTGTTTTAATTTGCTGTTTTAGTTGTTGGAATTGAGACTCTTTTTCTTTCCAAAAATATAAATAGTTTTTATATTTACCACTTACTTGTGGTTTTGTGTTTTAGCGTACAAGTTACACATTTTTGGAGTGATGCTAAAGAAGAAATGGAACTTGTGACAATGCAAAATCTGTTGAAAGCCCCCAATCTAGTGGCAACTATAAGAGTTAGAGGTTTTTAACTGCAAGCAAACTGAAGACAAAATCTTTTAGCAAGTCTTAGTAAGTTATAAACTAATTTATGTGTAGAAAAGGTATAGTTCTACTTGCAGAAGTTTGTCTAACAAAGCTTTACTGACTTGTATACAGTATTTACATTTGACAATTTTTTTATTATAGGCTGGTATTCAAAGCTGGATTTCACTGGATTCCTAAAGCACCAGAAGAGAAAATCTTAAACTAGTCTGAATACAAAATAAGTTTATCAACAGTACAAACTTAATTTTATTCTGGCCCTAAGGCTGTTCCAGCTCTGGCCCTATTTGCTTGATTTAGTATGGTAGAGTGTTGAAATATGAAGCAATGCACAGTGTGGAATGTTAGTTGTTTGTCCTTTAAAAGATCTTTTGGTAGAAAATGTTTTAAACAATTAAATAACACATGCTACCCAAACCTTTAACAAATAAGATTTTAATTTTGTTTGTTTACCTAACAAAATTGACATATGTTGCAATAAATTATACCTAAACGACTAAAATGTAACAAATTTGATTTGATTTGCAGGGTGGAAGTGCCGGGAATCTTTGTCAACATCCTTGACTTCAGATGTGAGAAGTAACGATTGTTTTTGAAAGGCAGAGATTGTCATGGACTTTGATTTAAAAAATTCTATATTTTTCTGACACTGCTTAAAATGTTTATTTGTTTCTGCTATAATTATGTTGTATTGTATTATGAACAAGCCATGAAAAACAGACATTATAAGGCAATGTTTTAGCACAATGCAATGAAAATCTTAAAGGTATTTACAAACTGTTTAGGAGTCATACATTTTGTTTATTGTTCAGTGAATGCCATTATTTTTATGCCGTTTTTTACTGTTTACTGCAAATTTCTTTTGATTTTGTAATACTGTGATTTTTCACCATCAATATTATATTCCTACTTTAATTCCTTGGCATGTTTAATTGTTAGCATTAGTTAGAAAGGTACAAACGTTTTAAATATTGTAATTAAAAGTGCAAATATGTCAACACGTAATTAGGATCGGCGTTGTTAGGTGTCGTACTCATGTTTATTTGTGCGTATTATTGACGTAAATTTCCACGTCATATCTACATCGTATGGAGTAGACACTCTTACGTAAAATGACGTCATGCGTTACGTCATACAAATGTGATTTTAAACGTTCGTTTTCATGTTTGGTTCAACGCATATTTAACGTAATTCAACAACGTCATGGAAACGCGTTTTTATGAGGTTGTGGTGACGTTTAACTAGACGTGCAAATTACGTTATGGCAAAACGTCCTATCTACGTTTTCTGGAGTCGACACTTTTACGTAAAACGAACGTTACGATTTACGTTTTTTAAACGTCACTAATTTACGTTGGCTACAACGTCCTATCTACGTCTTCTGGAGTCGACACTTTTACGTAAAACGAACGTTGCAAATTTACGTTTCAAAAACGTCACTAATTTACGTTGTTTACAACGTCCTATCTACGTATTCTGGAGTCGACACTTTTACGTAAAACAAACGTTACGATTTACGTTTTTTAAACGTCACTAATTTACGTTGTTTACAACGTCCTATCTACGTCTTCTGGAGTCGACACTTTTACGTAAAACGAACGTTACGATTTACGTTTTTTAAACGTCACTAATTTACGTTGGCTACAACGTCCTATCTACGTCTTCTGGAGTCGACACTTTTACGTAAAACAAACGTTGCAAATTTACGTTTCAAAAACGTAATTCACAACGTTCACAGTTACGTTTATTGAACGTAATGTCTACTTTATGCACAACGTAGTTTCCAACGTCCTATCTACGTATTCTGGAGTCGACACTTTTACGTAGAAGTAACGTTTTGTCGCAACGTCCTATCGACCAAACTTGACCAAAAATCTACGTCGAGCCGACGTCAAATTGTTAGCTGGGTAGTAGCCATATGCATTATACTTTTTGTGCTCCCTATTGTGTACAAACAATGCAAAAAAACAGGTACCACAAGCGTCACGTCATAAACAACTAGAAGGGTGGCTTAGCACATTTTGTTGTTGCATTTACATTATAACCTGTTTTAAAACATTAATATATTTCCTATGCTTATTTTGTATTGGGTCCCATATTAGCCATCGTCTTTTATAACCTTAGTCGTTTCTGCAGGCAAAAACTCATGGGTCCCCACACATGCAAAGTTGAAAATAATGCAATTCAAGAGATAACCATGAGAAAGTCGGGTGTTGTAAGGTAAAACACAGTGATCGGCACTGGGCTTCAATAATAATACTACGTAGAATACAAACTATAAAATTAGATTCACCCCAGATATTGTTTGAAGTATGTCCTATTTAACGTTTTAAAAAACTGACCCATTTTAGGGGGCTAGTAGGGTAACTAATTGGGTTCGACACACAAACTAAAAAATATATAAAAACCACAATGACTCAATCAATAGTACTACAAAATTTCAGCCCAATCCGCCAATGTTTAAAATTTCGACCACTAGAGGTGTTTTGAGCAACAACCGTTAATGTTTCTGACGTCATAGAGCTGTTAACAAGCCCCTAACTGCCATGGCGCAAAAACGTCCACCAAGCAACCCACTAACGAGCAACGTACAACTGGTTGCCTTTGTAACACTAGTGAGCAACAGAAATCTTTCGTTTGTGGTGCCCAGTGTAACGGTTGATAACATACAAATACGTTTTACACTTTAGGGGCTTGTGGGGTAAATGTTAGGACTACAGGGTTGAACACAACAATCGACACCTATTAATGGCATACTATACAGAAATCCAAATTTCAGCCAATTCTGACACTGTTAAAAAACTCACCCATTTTAGGGGGCTAGCGGGGTAAATAATGGGGTTATCAACAAAAACAAAGTGGGATGCACATCTGCATGAATATATCTACCATCTGTGTAAATTTCAGCCAAATCCATCAAACATTTGATGGAAAAACGAGTCGGACAAACTTTGGGTAAAAACACCCATTTTAGGGGGCTAGCGGGGTAAATACTGGGGTTATCAACAAAAACAAAGTGGGATGCACATCTACATAACTATATCTACCATCTGTGCAAATTTCAGCCAAATCCATCAAACATTTGATGGAAAAACGAGTCGGACAAACTTTGGGAAGAAAAACAAAGAAAAAAAACAAAAACAATTTGAGTAAAATCAATATGTGTCCCCTTCAGGGAAGGGGACCCATAATTACGACTGATTCGCACTGTGTAGCTCAATCTGTGCATCAACTAAGAATGTAAGATCATAATCTGGGCTATTTGGGCGCCATTATGTATGTATGATATACACCAGTTTCTTTACATCTGTAATTTTGAAACAAAACCCAGCAGGTTTTTGGCAACTGTTGGTGAACTAAGGATCTGTAATGCGGCCGTCGTAGCGAAAAGGCTGTGCACCCCTGGTTTAAATATATAAAACTTGATTAAAAATCATATGCGGCTCTTAGCATTAGTTCCAAATTGCAATGTGGCCCTAGAAACCCCACGAGTTTGACATCCCTGCTTAGACTAGGGTTGCCATATTTTAAGATACACAATCCCTGACAAAATTTATCTCGGTTGCGTTAACCCAGTTTTTCTCAAACATTTTTGTTATTTTTTCTAAACGGTCCATTATTTCGAGGGCTCTCGGTCCGCAAGCCTGAATGTGTATTTCAGAAAAACGAAAGATGATTGCAGGATTTTAGCTGGTTAAGTAAAATTGCGCATAACAATAATCCAAATCTGACAGACAAAAGCATTACAATTGTGCGCGAACAATTGCATTTTTGTTGGTTGTCATGCAATAAAGCCTATTGTTTAGCAATGGAGACGGTCGATCATCACTTTAACTTTGATTTAAACTTATTTAGTTGCATAAACTGACGACAAATATAAATATAGATTTACTTCCACCTTTTCGCGGTCCCCGCAAATACCCTAAACTACTAAAGGACCGCGGATCCCAGTTTGAGAACGAATGCGTTAACCATTTTTGCGATCCAAACCATTTTATTCCGGAATAAATTTGGAATATTCGGAAGTCACACCGACTGCGACACGAGAAAACGTTAGATATGGTGCTCTGATCCTTGTCAATTAACTTTCTGTGTAGGCTTCCGTTTAGTTAAGTTTATTAGTTACAAACAGTAACTTTGTGTGTTAACCTGCGCGCCGCCAGTTATCTCTTTACGTTTCATGGCACAGACGCGGTTGTAGCTAACTAGGCTACTAGAAACATTTCTCCCTGACGCAAATTTAAACACTAAATTCCCTGACATGTCAGGGAAAATCCTGACGTATGGCAACCCTAGCTTAGACAACAGTTACCAAAGTGGCCGAAAATGCAAAATCCTATGCATTTCCCCCTCTTCCATGTCGGGTGTACCAGTCTGTCGTGCTGAGCTATTCTATAATATTCATCACAGGTACAAACAGAGCCGATTTTGTGCGTTTTGTGCTCCTTCAATTTATGTTCAGTCGTATCAGTGATATGTTATGACGCAATATTTTGAGCAAAAAGCACTGAACCATGCGATACCGTGGAACATGTGCAGTGATGCGAAACTTAGCATTGTCACCTGCCACAATAATTGACCATTTCATGCATGCCTAATTGTTTTAATAACCAAGTGGTATGAAAAAACTTAGCTTAACTTAACGGTTACAGTAAAAGTTATATCACCAATGAAGTAATTGTAGAACATGAACGATGCCTACAAGAGACACTTGACAGTTGACACATGACTTGCTCTGGTTTATGTGTTGTGTTCATGTTTATATTTATTATTTTTGGTTCAAAATCATGTGAAATATTTATGTGACAACATTTTTTTCAAACTTGTTGATAACTCAGGGCAACAAGAATTTTTTTGATTATTCCAGATTTAAGTGACTATTTGGCACATGTTTTATATTTCTGGTTATAAAAAAGGCCTTTATAAAATAAGCTGTTCAACTAGATTACACTACTGTTTCTCTAGGGTTTTCGGAATGCCAAACTCACCCTATGTTGTCAGTTCTCGTCAAAAAAGGTTTTAAATAGCATAGTTACTAATTACTACTGTGCCTGATTTTGTCAGAACCCCTACAAAGACTTATTTTAAAGATATGATAACATATATAATTGTATAATTATAATTGAACATTTTTTTTTAATTATAATTTTTAAAAAGTGATGTAGCGACTTTAAAAATATTTATCTTAAGTTTTCATTCTTAATACTGAGCAGACATTTCTGGCCTTTATACATAAATGATATGAGTTGTGGCGAACAAAAAAAACATTGCATGTATTAGTAAAAAACACTATAATATTATATAAGGAATGATAACATTTTTTTATTTATAAGTGATATTTAAATACAAAACACTTTGTGTTATTAATAAAGTTAAAATAGCTTTTACTAATCAATATTTTTTCTATTTATTAATCTAAGCTAATAAAAAAATATGGAGCCAGACGTATTTGCCCCGCCAGAAATTTTATCCATGAATAAATTAAATAAATGGGATAAACAAGCAGATGGCAAGTGTCTGGCTCCGTTGGGATCTGCACAAGAGGACAGTTTTTTGGAGTTGGCATCAATTGCTTCGAATCGCCCACTGCCTATTGAGGTTAGAGCACATGAATGATTTGTATCTCAAGTTTATTTATAATGTGTTTACAATAACAAACCTGATACGACTTGCTTACAAAAATATTGCCATTTCCGCATTTACAGCTTGGTTGTTTGTAAGGCAATTTTACTGGGGCTACTCTGAAATATGGAATCTACGCAATCTATACGCAATCTACTAAAAAAAACTAACTAAGATGTTGACGGTTAGGGCTATTAGGGTCTGGGTGAGGGTTTATAATAAAAATAACTATATAATTTAATCTCAGATACCTTTTGGGCTTAATTTTCTAACAAGTGTTAACATCCGGCACCATACGGTATTTAGTACCACTCTCAACACATATGTGAATATTAGGCCTCAACTGGACATCTAAAACTAAATTATAGTGTTATTTTTATTATAAACCCTTACCCAGACCCTAAAAGCCCTAACCGTCAACATTTTTCAAAGTTGCATAGGTTTTATAAGTAGATTGCGTAGATTGCGTATTTTAGAGGAGCCCATTTTACTGTATTACTTGACCATACAAAACTTTTTGTGTTATATTTGGCTTGCTCTTTGAAATTGTATTGTAACAACACAATTTGTTATGGTTCAATTCCTAACTGATCAAAAGACGAGAAACAAGACAGATGCATTCACATAAATTTTACAACATGTAAACTCCCTACACATAAACATGAAACTGTTTTTGAAATCAAAGAATTGTCTTGTCTTATTTAATCTACATCCCCATAGACTTTAGAGAAATATTAAACTGTAGTAGATTTTAGGCTAAAATGAATGTTTCAGTTAACTGAATTTGTTGTCAGATTTTATTCAATTATGTTGATGGTTTTTGCTGCAAATAATAATATGTATGTGTATCAGCTGACTATCTTTTTTAGTGCAAGTCATTCTTTTATTGTTTCAGGTGCCCCTTGAAGAACCTGTAAATATTGCACATAAGGTTTCAGTTAAAGGTGTAGTTGCTCCTGGCTCTACAGAAGATGTGCTTGCTCAAGGATTTGGAATGCTGGGAATGGCTGGAGACAGAATAGAAAATGCTCAACAGGTTTTTGTTGTATCTGTGAAATTGAAACAACTAAGGAAAACCGGGAAAAAATGAAAGCAAACAAATAACCAGAAATTATTTTTTACCATTCTTCATGTTTGCTAAGGGACAAAAATGACGTTATCGGTTATTTTAATTTATTGTGTATATTTCCCTATATATATTAGTGCCATGATTTATAATTTGTAAATGAAATAAATGCAATGAACTTAATCATGGAGTGGTTGCATAAAATCATGTAAATCCGAAAATATGTTTGACCCAGGACTGCAAATGCAGCTCATGCAGTAAGGTGTTGCTGACCATGTTCACTTTTTTTTGGTAGTTCTATGGTTGGTTCTCAAAAATTGAAGAAGAAATGGCTAAAATGGAAGCAGAAGGTTTTGTGAAGCACCTAACTGACTTGCAAGAACATCAAAAATATTGCAATCACATAACAGAGGATGTTGATAAAGCTTTGAATTTTTTGGATAAGTTGGAAAAAGAGGTATTAAACTAGTTAAAATGTGTTTTCATTTGACCTATTTAGGGAGTATTGTATGTTATTTATATACAAGCGTTTGTTTTGCAGTATGTGTTTGTTTCAACAAAAACCAATGCCCTGCATGAAGCTTGTGAACATCTTTTGGCTGATCAAACTGCACTTATTAACACTGCTGAATCAATTCATGAAAATCTCGAGTTTTTTAGGGAGCTGGAAAGATTTAAAACAGTTTGTACCAATGCCAATGTTGTGCATTTGCTACTTATGTCACCTTTTGTTATAGTTACATTGTGTTATCTTTAGAAATTATCTTCACCAAGCTTACAAGTAACCGGGGAATCATTTCAAGCTATGCTTTCAAGAATGGATGAATGCATTGAATTTATGAAAGCACATGTATGCATTTTTTCGAAACCTGAAATTGTATTTTATTCTCGACCTGTAAATTACTTAGTTTTTTTTCCTTAAAAGTTTCTCTTTTTGGACATTTAGCATTTTTTTCAGAATAAATAAATAAGCTGTACCCTTTTTTATTTTAAATGCAATCCTATTTTTTTTACAGCCAATGTACAAAGAAAGTTCTGCTTACATGGATAAATACAAAGCCTCATTGCTTTCTGCTTTGGGAATGATTAAAACATATGTAGTCAAATCACTTGAAAGCACTACCCAGGCTATACAGAATAGAAAAGTAAGTGTCTAATTAGTGATGGGACCGGTACTTGGTATCGAACGATTTCAGTGGTATCAATACTCGTACTCGGAATCGCAATATGTTGTCTCATTTTTTGATACCAACATTCCATACCGAAGGCCGGTTTACACTATAACAATGCGGAAAACTTTTTGTCAATATTTGCTTTGGACAGTACAAATTTGGGAAAAAGTTCCGCCAGGTTACGTATTTTTCGCTATTGTATGAAGATTACTTTTTTTTTGAAGAAAGTGAGTACTAGCAAATGACCACAGCAAAATCTAATGCAAATATTTTGTAGAATGAATCTGCCCAATCCTCATCAACTGCAGATGATGCATTTACTTTGTACTATGGAAAATTTCGAACAAATGCACCGAGAATTAAAAGTCTAATGGAACAGATTGAACAACGTGTCCAAAAAGATGATCAGTAGGTTAAGTTGATTAATGATGGCATAAAGCAACTTATTTTAGAAAATTGTTCAGCAGGGGAACAGTTGTTTCTAACTAATTTTTTCTTTTTTCTTGCATTTAACTTGATTTTCAATTAACCGAAATATTTTGTCAACTAATGATAGTTTGCAGTTTGTGATTCAGTGCACAATAAAATTACTTTTGTGTTTTTTTTCTGACAAACAATTGTTGGTTTTTAGGTATCAGTACCTTCTGTCAAATGTTCACAGTTGCTACTTTTCACAACGAGAAATGTTACTTGCCCCCTCAGTTACATCAGCTATGGCTGAACTGGTGAACCTAAATAAACAAGTAAGACCAATAAATTTGGCACTAAGTTTAAAAATACATTTATCAGAATATAATTGTGCTATCGGAAAAAAAAGTTATAATGCTCTAAACCAGTGGTTCTTAACCTTTTTGGTGCGGTTTCCCATTAAAGTAAATCACCAAGTTCAAATTTCCCCCTCTGTTATTTTTATAATGATGTTTTGTGCCAAACATTAACAAAAAAATTATTCTTTAATCGAAATAATTTTGTGAAGCAAATTGGTCGGGACCTTAAAGGGATACTGCTATTTTATTTAGTTTGATTAGTGATTTCTTGATAAAGTAATATCGTGTGGAATTTTGAAAAATTTCAGGTGCTTGCATTAGTCATTTATTGCATCACAATCAACAGATCAAATGCATTTATTCGCGAACAATAACAAAGTCATTGATACTTTTAGTAATGTCTGTGACGTAACAAACGATTTTTGGATTTTTATGCGCCTTGCAAAACCAGATGTAGTTAATCTTACATGTTGTTGCGGAAAATATTATATTAAATTAACTGTCGATGGTTAATTTCAACCCACGGGCCCGAGTTTGGTGACTTCTGATTCACATAATTTCCCTCTAAAACCATTAAATTTCCCACTAGTGGGAAATTTCCCACCGGTTAAGAACCACTGCTCTAAACAGTCTTGGTATTCTAAAGTTATTCTAAACTGTATTTTAAAGTCTTCAAAAGAACTTAAAATTATAATAAAAATGTTTGGCAGCCAGGCCTGATGTGATGTAATGCCACTTATTAGTTTGTCAAACTAGGATCTACTTTCATAATGTAGTGTTGATAATAAAGTAGGTTTACAAATTTTCGCCCCTTGAAAAATGCAAATTAGTGTTTTTGGGTCAAAGGATCACTGCGCGCTGGTGAGAAGTGGTTGTGCTTTTATGGTTCATGTTTGTGAAGATGAGTACCAACTCTATGGTCATTTCTTTTCTGCAAATTCACAAAAACTGCAGTAAGTTAGAAAGAAATTAGATTTCCAGTTGTTGTTTATCTGTGTAAAATTTGTGTTTAGTGAAATGCTTCTTCGCCTGTGTGGAAATCTGTATGACTTGTTGCGACCACTCATTATCCATGTTTATCACCTGGAGACACTTGCCGAACTTTGCACTATTTTGAAAACTGAAATGATCGATGACCATGTTCAAAACAATCGTAGGACTTTTTCAAAATTTGTTGATGTTTTTAATTAAAAAAAGTTTGCATTATGTTGTATGATAAAACCGACATTTGGGTGAAACTGTTTGTACAGACATAACATTTCTTTTTCAAATTTATATTAGATGGTTTGAAATTAAAGTGGTTCAGAGGTTAAATATTCTTTCGATACTCAATTAATTAACATCAGTGCATAAATAATACAAACAAATTGTGCTTTAATGTTTTTACCATGACAACTAACTTATATTATTGGACTTCAGCTGAACAGCTTCAAGCTTTCCATTCCATCACACTTCAAATGCTTGAAGACGTTCAGGAGCGCTTAGTGTATCGAGCTAATATCTACATCAGGGATGAAATTTTAGGCTACAAACCATCACCTGGTGATCTTGCTTACCCAGAAAAATTACAAATGATGGAGGTAGTATTGGGTTCCATAGATGTATAGTTTGTTGTATTTATTGGTCCCCTTCCCTGAATTTGAATTAGATGCAATTTTTTTTGTATGCTTTTTGTTTTGTTTTTATTTTTGTGCCCAACATGGCAGTTTTCCCAAAGGCTCATACTAACCAAATTAAACGACTCTTTTTTAGGAGTTTTAAATTTAATCAATTGGTAAATTGTATAGTATTCAAAATCAATTTTGTACTAAAGAAATTTATTATGGGTCCCCTTCCCTGAAGGGGACACATATTGTTTTTGTCTGTATTTTTTTTTCTTTTTTCTGTCTAACGCTGGTTTGTGAGACGCGTTTGGTCAAGAAAGAGTGCTTTAAATTTATTCAAATTTACAGAGATGTTAGTTAATTTGATCCTCATGAAGTTTGACCCCGATTGACCCTGCGGTTCACCCACAGGCCCCCAAAACGTAAAATTTTTAAAACGGCTGTACTTATTAAAGTACAGCATCTTGGAGTTTCATGCTTTGTTGTTTGGTGCAATGTAAGGTTTTTTAAAGAATTTTGTATCTTTTTTTCGGATTCACCAATTTTTCACCATTTAAACCCCGAAATATTCGGTTTTAGTTTTAGGCAAGAAATACAAGCCCTATGGTTCAGAAACATTTAAAAATTTTAACAATTGTTTAAGCAGGGTATTTTTTTTAAATTTTACCAGTTACCTTTATAACCCATAATATGTGTACGCTAGTCAGATATAAGTCCCAAGGGAGGAATTCACTGGTTTACGATTAAGGCGGCAGAGCGGGAGTGCTCGGCTTGACGTCCGGACAGACGTTTTACGAGACGGTTGTTTGGGTGATTAGAAATCAGCTGTTTTTTTGTACAGCAATGCTGTGTCGTTTTATGGAGTTATCACGCGCATTTTCAGTTTTGCCGAAGGTTTTACACCTAAGACGTAATTTAAACTCGATAAACGTAGTTCGGTTTCGTTTACAGGCAAAACAGCGTTGTCGTTTTCGAACGCTGTGATCAATGCTCTTTAAATCTTCGTTGTGAGCTTGGCCGTCGCATAACCACGGGTCACTAAGGTCAACTTGTACGCATTACAACACAGTTAAGACTTTTTTGTCATAACGTATCTTCTTTATTTTTGACAAATCAATTAAAGAATTAGTACTTAAGTCATGTATAAATTTGGCTAAACAGTATTGTTGAACACTAAGGACTGCATGCTGTTAAAAAAGTGTCAAAAGGTCATCAAATGGTCATTTTTGTGAAACAAAGTTTAGTGAAAAACAAGTTGTTATGTATACCTTTGTAGCAAACGACTTTTTTTATATAGTGTCTAATGTAACATTCTATTAAAACTTGTGTTTAAAAACTGAACTTGAACGACAATATCAAGGTCAAAGCAAGAGATTAAGAAAGTATTTTCACCATTCATTTTTCACCGATTTTTTTGTAATTATATGACCATAATAACGCAAAAAGAATACGGACAAAAACATTTAAAGTTAAGTTAATGCTTTGTGAAAAATTTGTCCTTAAGAATCTAAAAATAACCGCAACATAGGTTAACCGTAAATCCGCACAAACACGCGTGTGGGGACCCATTCGTTTTTGCTTGCAAAAACAATCATATATGTAGATAAAATTGTGTATAGTATAGTAAATTGATAAATATCGTATAGAATATATGAAATGGAAGTATATCAGAAAGCCACTTTTCTAGTTTTGTACTCTTTTACTCCAAAATATTTGTAAGGCTCTTTCAAACATGTATGAAAACTGAAAATGGTTGTAAAAATTACATTATTTGCAGGAAATAGCAAAAAACCTGAAACAGCCACAAAAGCAACATGATGGCTCATTTACAGAAATTCGATTGAAAGATGAAGCAGAAGGTGGTGATGAAAAACTAATGAGTGTGTCTCTTGATGGTAAGATAATAGTCTGTGTTTGTAGATAGGTTTATGATGATAACCAAATGTTGTTACTGAACACTAGGTAGCACTCTAGGAAAGAAACCAATAGCCCAGAAATTTCAAACCTCCCCGGCTGATATGCATGGGATGTGGTTTCCAACGGTTCGAAGAGTCTTGGTTTGTTTGTCAAAGCTGTATAGATGTGTGGATGTAAGTAAACCACTTAAATAAATGAAAATTTTATAACATTTGTATTCGTTGTCTGTTCGTATGAGACCAAAATCCAATTGAATGAGTTATCAGTCTTATAAAGTATATATTAACCAGCAAAAGCACATAAAAGCATAAACATTTTATTCGGCGTTTTGTTAAAGAACATAAACCGTATTTTTAGAAAACTATATTTCAAGGACTGTCTCAGGAAGCTTTGGAGGCTTGTGTACAGTCTTTGGTAACTGCATGCAATGCCATAAAATCTGGAATTGCCAAACAGAAAACATCTTCCTCCAAGGTTACTGAAAACAAAGTAAGGATGGCAGATTCGCACTTGTTACTTCAGTCATACTTTCAATTTTGTTGACAATTTCTTGTTTTTTAGCAAGTTGATGGGCAACTGTTTCTTATAAAGCACTTACTGATTTTGAGAGAACAGATTGCACCTTTTCATGCAGAGTTTGCTATCAAGGAGACTCAACTTGATTTCAGTAGAACCAAAGGTATGCATTTATTTTGTATGTTTAGAGATAGACAAAAAGTTTCTATTTGGCCAAGCATAGAGCATCTCATGTTAATTAGGTCCTTGAAAGCTTAATATGTTTAATTGAATACTGACACTGACAGTTAGGGCACTGAGACGCTCAGTTTACTGGTTTAGGTTATTCTCTATGATTTTGTGTGGCAAATTGGTTTGAGGTATGTGAGGTTGGAAATATTGGGTCAATTAGTTGTGTTTTCATGAAACTGATTCAGACAGGCATGTTTCCACAAAGTTTTAATTTAAAAATTCAAAGTGCACACAATTTTACCATTTATTTTTGCAGCTATACACTGACCTTGGTTCATGAAAATAAATAATGCATTGACTCATATTTAAAAAAGACATAAAGTTTTAGTTTTGCATTTATAACTTGACTGAGATGGGTGCTGGCACTAGATGAAATTGGCTCGTTTTTGTTATTTTTGACTTAATGTTGTTGACATTAATTTTTTTACAAAGATGCTGCTTTCAAGTTTGTTTGGGAACCTAGCTTTCTGTCAAATATTCTGAAGGTGAATTCCAACAATTCTTTGCTGCAGTTTGTTTTTGATGGAGCACCTGAAGTAAAAGAATTTTATATTGACAGCAAGAAAGATGTTGATAGGTAAATGGTGAAAAATCTTCTGCGATAATTTTGTTTTTAATACCAAGTATTTTATAGGCAATTAAAATCTGTCTGTGAAGAATTCATTCAACATCAGACTTCATTGTTTTGTGATCCACTTGCAGAATTTTTATCAAAGGTAAACATGATGCAATGGCATGACTAAGCAAGCCAAACATTGTCTGGCATCTTGCCATTAAACATATCAATCTGGACTATATGTTTAAACATGTGCATAGTTAAACTATGTCCTACATTATTGCAATCTATACAATATTTTATTCTTTTGTGTCATGGTATGTGGAAAATGCTCCTAAACAGTTTGGCTTTTATCGATTTTAAGGCAAACAAGTTTCTTAATCTCAGCCAAGAAGGTGGTCAAAGTGGGAGCTCACTGAGACAACAAGCATTTGCAACACCAGGTAAAAAAATATACCTTTGCCTGCTGAGCAATTATACTAACATAGTCAACCGGTGTAATACTCAGAGGTCCTTCATGATTTGGTCAGTCAAGTTTATCGTGATTTGAAGCTTCGTGTGAAGAAGACAGTTACCAGCATGGCTCTGTATCTGGCAAACAAAGAAACTGAGAACATTCTGTTTAAACCAGTTAAGGTGAGAAGTTTTAAAAACAATATTATTTATTGTGTTAAAATCTATTAGGAAATAGAGTAAATTTGTCAAGCAAGTAATAATATTTACCTTTGAGTGATGCACAACTTAAAAGATATGTTGGAGGAAACTTAAAAAAAATATACTATCTACTTATGACTGCCTTGTGCACTACTACTTTAAGTGATATTTAAATGGCCAATTTTAACTTTAGGGTTTTTAGTATTCATGTCTAGTGTTTTTTGCAAAAAACTGTATAAGTATACTGTATATGTGTATGTGCAACATTCTTTCAGCTCAACATTCAACATGTTTTTCAACAACTACACATGATGCTGTTGGAAAACTACACCGAAGAAGACAGAGCCATCATTGCTGCCCCCTCTGCAGATCAGGTATGCATTTGTGCTGTTTACTTTTGACCCTAAATTGGGACTGTAACTATTGTATTCAGTAGATTACTTTTACTATGCTGTATTAATTATGGGTCCCCTTCCTTGAAGGGGACACATCTTGATTTTACTCGATTTTTTTTTCTTTTTTTTTTTTTCTTCCCTGAAGTTTGTCCACCCCTTTTTGCCCTGAAATGTTTGATGGATTTGGATGAAACTTTCCCAGATGGTAGATATAGTTATGTAGATGTGCCATCTGCTTCGTTTGCCATGATAACCCCAGTATTTACCCCGCTAGCCCCCAAAATGTAAAATGTGATTGGTGCGCACCACAAACGTTTGTTTTGTGTGATGTTATAAAGGCAACTATATATACATTATTAATGTTTGTGGGTTGTTTGGTGGATGTTTTTGCAGTTGACAGTCAGGGGGTGTTAACAGCCTTATGACGTCAGAGGCATCAACGGTTGTTGCTCAAAAGCTCCTCCAGTGGCCAAATGTTTAAACATTTGCTGATTTGGACAAAAATTTACAGGACTGTGGATTGGGTTATTGTGGTTTGATATTTTTTAGTTTTGGAGTAGAGACCAATTTTTTTACCCCACTAGCCCCCCAAAAAGGGTGAATTGTTTAAGTATTGTTCGAATGGGGTGAAATTTGGACAGATTGTCCATTGTGCCATTGTTAGGTGTTGATTGTTGTTTTCCAACCTGTAGCCCCAACATTTACCCGCTAGCCCCCTAAAAAGGGGGAATTTTTTAAACAATGTCTGAATTGGATAAAATTTGGAAAGCTTGTAGAGTATGCCTTTTATAGGTATTGATTCTTGTGTTCGACCCTTTAGCACAAACATTTATGCCACTGGCCCCCCAAAATAGGACAATTTTTTAAACAATGTCTGAATTGAATAAAACTTGGGCAGCTTGTAGTGGGTGCTATCTATGGTTGTTGATTGTTGTTTTCCAACCTGTAGCCCCAACTTAACTCCACTAGCTCCCTACAATGGGTGAGTTTTTTTAACAAAGTCTGAATTGAATGAAATAAGGACAGCTTGTGCAATTTTCCAATAATAGCAGCTGATTGTTGTGTTTTATTCTAATTTTTTGCTATTTACCCCTTCATTTTTCAGATAGAACATACAATAGAAAAACCTTTAAAAATACCCAAATGGAAGAAAATTTAGATAGTTTGTACTCCACATAGCATGTTTATTTATGCTCAGTACCAATCATTGTGTTTGACCTTACAATACCAAATTTTCACATGGTTATTTCTTGAAATGCATTATTTACAACTTTGCCTGTGTGGGGACCCATGAGTTTCTGCCTGCAGAAACAACTGTTATAAAAGACAGTGCGTGATATGGGACCCAATATAAAATAAGTGTAGGGAACATATTATTTTTTTCAAATAGGTTATAGTGTATATGCAAGGGCAATATGTGCTAAGCTACCCTTCTAGTTGTATGCTTACAAACGCAGGCTGCATGTATGAAAACAGTAAGAATTAAGCTGCATTTGTGCAGAAGTTAGCATTGAATGAATTTTTGAACTTTTTTATTCTGTATACGCTACTACCAATTCACGAATACATATGTGTGGCGACACTTTGTCTGCCTAAAAAGGACTCAGTAAACGTGATGACCGATGACCAATGTAGCTAGGATAATGGAAATTTAGTGTCGTAACGGTATGTATAAAATTGCTGTGTACACATAAAATACGGCACTTGTGACTTTTGTTTGTCCTTTTTATCAGCACCAGTCCTGTGAAATTTATCTCTCTGGCAAATTTACAAGAAATTTGGAAGTGTGCTTATTTGCCATGGCATCTAATGCTGAATTTTAGTGCTAAATCAACAAAAACGCACTGTTGCCATATGCTTTTTTGTGTTTCGTTTCATCGTAAACATTTACGGGAATCCTGAAAAGGGCTATGTTTGATGAAATGTAAGTAAAGCAGTTACGATGTGCAAAGGTTGGCTTCACACGGTGCTTAAGCAGTGCAGTGAACAGAAAGATTTATTTTTCATCCAGTGTTTTAAACACAGCATTTATTGAGCTGTTTAAAAAAGTTCAAAGCAGTATGTTTAAATGCTGTTAGCAATGGATACTTATTCTGGAGTTAAGTTTGAAACAAAAGGAACTTATATTGTAACGTTTGAAGATATAGCTGTGTCCATAACAACATCATCTGTCACGGAAAACACAACTTCTCATGAAGAATGGAAGCTGCAAGACCCTGTTTTCAACATTGTTTTGATCCTTGTGTCATCTGTAATAATATTTACCAATCTCATTGCAATTTTAGCTGTGCTACTTGCAGTATTCAGAAGGAAACCATACTACCTAAACATTCATCAAAGGAATGGTTATATTCTTACTTTCAATCTGGCAATAGCAGATATTTCAGTAAGTAAATTATAGAAAAAAGCAATCAGTTTTTATGTTTTTGCATGGATATAAATGGTAATGCAAACAAAGGTGAACCAACAAAGGTTACAAAATGAAACAATCATGTTTCGATGGTAAACACTCAAAGATTATCGCAACATAGATGATGTTGCCTTTTGTATTTAGAAAAGAAAAAAATACTCTCAAAAAGGTCAACTCTAAATAGCTCAGTGCTGAATATGAAAGCACATATCTTAACTGTGATGGTGTATATGGAAATATTAGAGATGTAATTTTTTCACCTGGCCTATATAAATGCATTAGTGACACATTCTTACCATGGTCCCAAAAAAAAACTTTTTATCTGGCCTTGTATGTTCATGTTTGGTTCCATTGACCACATATTGCTTTTGGTTTGCAGGTTGGTTTGTCATCATTGATAATATTAGGAAAGTCTGGCATTTATTACCATGAGCAGAAAACATACAAAGTGTGTCTGATGAAGGCTTGCATGGTTATTGTTCCTTGCACTGCTTCTGTGTTATCCATGACGGCAATCAGCGTTGACCGCTACGTTTCTATAATGCACCCATTGAAATATGACTTTACCATGAAAAAGAGAACGGTAATGATCTTTAAGCATATCGGTTTATTCTTCTTTTTTTGTTGTTTTTGTGCTTTGTTTAGGTTTTGTTGCATTTGCATGTCATCTTTATGAAATGTAAATTATGTTTTAACAAATGAAAATGTATTTTTTCATTTCCTTGATGGGTTTGTTTTAGGGATAGACTGATTATTATAGACTAGGCTGAAATTCTGCATATTACCGATTATTGGTATGGGCCTTTTTGTCAGTGACTGGCCAATCAATGGCATGTTTAAAACTATCTTATACTGGCGCGACTGAGTCTTGCATTGAGCATTGCCCAGTAAATTACTATTTTTGTTATTTTGTTTTTAATTAAAGTTGGATTTTTTTGTCAAAAATTCAGTCCATGTCTAGTTTGTTTTCTGATATGTTGGTCAAAAACGAATGTTTTAATTTCGTTTTAATTTTTATACATGGTATAAAAGAATTTGTAGCTTCTGTAGTGGTTTAATTTTGATTAAGTAAACAATGTCAATGTTAAACTGCGTTGTAAGGTTTGTAAACTTTTTATTCAGTGGTTTCTATTGTAAACTAACAGGCTGTGATAGTACAAACCCCCTGTGTTAACCAATCCATTTAAACCCCACTTTTGTCTGTACTTACTGTGATAAAAAGGGCCAGGACAAATAAATTTAAAGCAGTGTATAAATTTATTTACATTTGTTTAACTATTTGATGTTTTTTTTTCTTTTAAAGATTAAAGGCAAAAAGCAAGAGATTTAAATAAACCCAGCAATCAAGTTATTTTCAATAAAAAAAACTACCTCTTCCTTAATACCACTGTTAAACACCCCCAATCAAATATAGGTAATAAACATATAGATCAGTTGACAGCAAAGTAATTAATATGTGTGAAATGCCATTTACATAGGTTGTATGTTTTGCTTGCAAAATGTATATTGATCTCTAAACAATGTATTTATCGATGCGTTAATCTAGTTGACATTTTTTATTCTTTAGGTGCTGTTATCTGTGGCTTTCATTTGGATAACATCAATGATAGTTGGCTTTGCACCTGTAATGGGATGGAACAATGGAGAAGAAGAGTTTGAACGTCAGCAACGAATATGTACATTTTTGTATCTTATGACTCCATCCTACGTTATCTTTGGATTGCTTGGCATGTTTTTGCCACAACTATTAGTGATAGTTTATGTGTGTATTAAAATATTTCAGGGTAAGACTTATCCACCTTTTGTACTAACTTGTTTTTATTTTGTTTAAAAATAGACGTTGTTGTTTGGCATTTTTTGTCCTTCTGGCCCCTGATGCTTTTTTGTAGTGTTTGCTGTGTTCACAAAAAGCTTGCAATAAAGGAAGTTTACTTTATACAAATTAAATTGTGCACTCACAGACTTTTGACATTATCAAGTAATTAATGTTTATTTTAAAAGTTATGTTTTTTTCCAGTGTCCAAATTGCATCGCAAACAAATTGAAAAGAGGCGATTGAGATACTCAAACAAAATCCACAGAAATGATGCACTTGAGCTAAACATGTTTCATGAAAAACAGGATAAAAAGCGAATTTTGATGACACGATCATGTCCTGTTTTACCAGTAATGCCTAGAATTGACAATGGTTATGATAAAAAACAACCTTTGATTTTGCCCTTCCAGCATGTAAAATTTGCTCTAAGCCGTGAAGAAATTGATTCTTCACGATGCATTAGACAACACAGCATGCCAGATTTGTGCTTGCATGAAGAAAGCAGGAAGATGACACACGGAAAACCATCAGTCCCTGCTAATACACATTTTGAAAATGTAACTCCTTCTCGCTGTGTCAGTAAACCATCTTCAAACCCAAAAAGAATTGACAGTCATGAATTTCATGTACTTCAAAAAAGTACTTCTAACAGCAGTGTCATATCAAGGCAGCATTCACTGGCTTCACATGTAAGCGATACATCTTAAACTAAAATTATTTAATTTCTCATGATTTTTTTCTTGCAGATTAAAACACGCTTTCAAAGTGCAGCCCACCAAAGTAAAACCATTAGAAGCAATTTAAAAGCTCTTCAAAAAATCACTGTTGTGATTAGTTTGTTTTTTATTATGTGGGGTCCTTTTCTTATTACTTGCTGTGTTCAGGTTAGTTCAGCTTAACTTACTTTATATTTTGTGTGCTCACTAGACACACAAATCAACAGTGTATTTTAACAAAGTTAATGTTTTAAAAAATAAAATTTAAAAACAAGTTTTGTTTTATGACTTGATACAATATGCCCGAGGTCTTGTGCATGGTGATTTGTATGACACCTTGGTAAGGGTATGTAGTCCATTGAAACCTATACTCTGCACAGATTTGTATTAGTTTCATTCCTATTTTTATCCCTACTAAGAAGTATGACGCGATCAGGTCTAAAAAGTGTTTAAAAAAATTTCTAGTTTACTTTCATTATTTGTTTTTTTCCACAGTATGCATGTGGAGAGTATTGTCATCTCCATACAGTTGTTGCAACATATATTCTTACAATTGGATTTTGCAATGCTGCAATAAATCCCGTCTTATACACCTACACTAACAAGGAACTAAAGGCAGAAATTTCCAGATTATTTGTCAAATGCAAACAAAGGAAAATTGGGACCAACAATCATAATGCTGGAGTATCCAACCCTCAATGTGGAAGTTCAGAGTCAAAACAATATGGTCCTGAATCATTTTCTGTGGAAGAAGAAAATCCACCTATGAAAAATTGTCATCTACCTAATATGTGCTCAGAAAATTAAAAAAAAAACAATTGTATTGTGTTGTATTGTTGGAAGGGAAAACAGTTTTCTGTAATTTGTGTCAAATAAATTCAGCCTTTGCAGTGAAATTGTTGAATTTTATTTAGGTTTCATTTTATTTTGTAGCTTTGTGGCAATGCATACTGCTGGTTATACCATTTTCAATGAAAATTGCATTTTTTCCATGATACTAGTTGAACGAATTTGTACAAATTAGAAATAAAGTAGAGTCTTAGGGTTTAATTGAGCTACATGCCAGGTATCTTTTTGCATGGTAGATGTGTAGCCAGCGTAAGATTTTAAAACAAAACTAAAAATGTTGCAACCCTTACAAGAGTAACAAGAATAGTCGTTTCTACAAACCAGAAGTAATATTTTTTCGTTTGGAATTTTAGGTTGGCTTGATGATGACAACTGTGATGAAGATGTGAAGTTTAAGAAGAAACAAGACAATTTTAATGCAGTGCAATATTTTACTTTCGTGAAAGCTTCTGATTTCAAATGTTTTAAGTGGTGCTGCATTTGTTACAATAAATGTATTCAAGAAGTTTATTTTGTAGAAATGAATTCTGAACCTGAAGTTCCTTTATTACAAAATCCAGCATAGTTAATAATTCCACTTGTTACCACAGAAACAGGTTAATCTCTGGGTAGAAACCTCACCTAATTTACAGTAGAAAAAACAACAGGAAACTAAAGTTGATGAATTTCTGACAAATGATACATGGGTATGAAATAATATTTTATACAACTTGGGGAATCCGGAACCTTAATCTGGTAAAATATTTATGTAACAAATAAAATTTTGTAACATTGTGGTAAACATAATGTATCATGTTTGTTGTTCTATAAATAGAACGATTTATTTGATTTTAATCATTTATGGTATTTTTGTTATAAACCTGCAATTTTTTACCAGTTATTTACTAAGTACCAATAATATTAAGCAACTTTAGCAATTACAGATTCAAAGAAATACATCATGGGTTGACTAAAAGTTTATGACTTTGTCCATTTCCATGGTGTAGATAATATATAAAAACAATGTGATTATACAAAAAGCATTCAGTTTCTCATACAGTTCATGTATGACCTGCACCTTTTTTAGATTTCTTTTATGATTTCAAGGGTTTAACTGAAATCTGAAAGTTTGTGCACAAAATATGGTTACAAGCATGGCACTAAATTTGAACAAGGAAGGCACTTGTTTGAACTGTGAGGTAAGAGTGCTAATAAATTTGTAACATTGCTATCTCCATGGAGACTAAGTAAATTTGTTGAGCAAACATTTGTTCAGAAAAAGTACAAACATTTACGTTTTGGTATTGTTTGCACTGCTGATTAATAAATATCTCCTGTAGTTGTTTCAGGTTCACATTTTTAAAAGCCTTTCCAAACATTTATTGAACAACTGTGTATTTGAAATGAACTTCAAAGTTTGCAAACTACCAATATGCAATTTACAAATCAACTTTTGGAACAGCCAAAGGTATAGGTAAGTTTTTTAAGTTTGTTTATTAAATGGAAATAAAATGAAAAGTGTGTTGTTTGTAAATGTAATACTTGTTTCATATAACAACCCCGGAATGTATTGCATCACAAGTCGACAAGCAATAAAATGGAATGTTTTCATTTGATTTGACTCTTGTTGGTTGAATGGTTTAGTTAAAACTATTCTTTTAGAAAAAAGGACCAAACTTTTTAAAAACTAATTTGTCATAAAATAATGCAAGCATGCTCTATAGTTTTGGCTGTTCAGTATACTTTAATCATTTTTCAACTTAATATATGCATGCTGTGGGTTGTTTATTAGTGCTGCCTGTCAGTATGGATACTATTTAATTTAAACCTGTGCCATATCTAATGTAAATATTACTATTTGCTGAGACACTTACACATTGTAATATAAGCGCTAAAACAACAGAACCACATTGTTGCCATATGGTTTTATTGTACAGCAAATTTAATGGTAAACATTTGCTGTAATCCCACAAAGGTTTTTTGTGAGATGTCGTTAAATCAATTGGTTGGTGTATAGGTGTCGGTTCACTGTTATCTGAATAGTGTTAAGGTTATTACTGTAGATTGACTTAATGTCATCTGAATAATGATAATTAATTAATGGTACTTTAAATTAGTTTCGTTGCTTCAAAATCCTTGTGTGTTTTAGTATCTTGAGGTTATGAAATGGCTTCACCTGTATAAACTCAACTGGGTTTATATCAGTAAAAATTTTGATATCTTTGTTTGCTGATGGCTGCTGGATGTTTGCCGAATCAGCCTAGAAGATTTTATTTTCAGAGTCATATAGACTCTCAAACAGTGCTGGGGTCTCATTTATAACAGTTCTGAATAAAATTATCTTTCAACCTGATGATTAAGGATATATCTGTGTCGACGACAACATCATTTGTCAGTGAAAACAAGACTTTTCATGATGATGGAAAGCTGGATGACTTTGTCTTTGACTTTTTTCTAATACTTGTATCGTCTATAATAATAGTAACAAATCTAATGGTGATTTTAGCTGTATTGCTTGTGGTATTCAAAAAGAAGCCCTCCTATCTAACTGCCCACCAGAGGAACAGTTATATTCTTATTTTCAATTTGGCAATTGCAGACATTTCAGTGAGTACTCCTATTCAAAAAATATTTTTTTTATCAGTGAATAATGTTGTTAAGAGGCAATGAATTATAATACTGTGCAATATCAACAAAAAAAAGGTTTGCTGACCAAACTGTGGTAAATTCAAACATCATGTTGATATCTAAGGAACACCTTACTTTATGTTTCTATTAATCACAGCAAACTATGGGTTAGCCTGACAAGCATCACTTTTGTTTAAGTTTTTCTTGCTACTTGTAAATGATGTCAGGTCAAACAACACAGTTTTTTAATTCTTGAACAATGTTAAAAACCAATTTTGTAGTAGCAAAAACATCATGTTTGGATTATTGACAGTATTTTTTTGCTTTGCAGGTTGGTTTGGTTTCTTTGATCATAATAAGCATGTATGCTACACACAACAATATAGACAGAACATACAAGATTTGTGTTTTGGAAATTTGTTTGGTCATTGCCCCATGTATCGCATCTGTGTTTTCAATGACAGCTATTAGTCTGGATCGATATGTTTCAATAATGCACCCATTGAGATATGACTACACAATGAAAAAGAAAAAGGTAGATATTATTAGGATCGAAATTTGAAAATTTTTGTGACTTACTTTCTGCAAACCAGTGAATGTTAGTTTTAAAATATATTTTTTTAAATGTGGATTTTGACTTTGTAGTACCACAAACCCCTCAGCAAATTTACCTTACATGTTGTTGTTGCTTAGGTACTGTTAATAATTGCTCTTGTCTGGGTATGTTCCTTGTTAATTGGATTTGCTCCTCTAATGGGATGGAATAATGGCCCCAATGAGTTCGAAAAACATCATCACACATGTTCATTTTTACTGATCATGCCTGCTTCCTATGTGGTTGCTGGGCTACTTGGCATTTTTCTTCCACAGATGATTCTGATGGTTTATGTGTATGCAAAAATATTTAAAGGTAAGGTTTACTTTCTTAATAATAAACTTATTTTATTCATAAGCTTTGCATTAGGAATTTGTGGCTAATAGCACTCAGTATATTTTTTAGTAGGGCTCAATACCAAGATCATGTTTTCTATAAAGTTTTGATAAATAAACTCTTGGGAATAAACCTATTTTTCTTAAAAAAGTAAATTTCTCTCAAAAGTTTGGTTGCTATTTTAGAGTTGGACGTTAAACTTAAAAAGAAACTTTTTGGTGTTTTTTTAGTTTCCAGGAAACACTGCAAACAAATGGGAAAGAGGCAAGTGAAAAAACAGCATCTGCATAAAAATCATTCCTTTGAAGTAAACATGTTTCGAGAACAACCCCATAAAAAACAAAGTTTGACAACCCAGTCATGTCCTGTATCACCTGTCATGCCCAGAATTATGACTGGTTATGCAGAAAAACAAACAGTGATTTTTACCCCACGAACTGTGAGGTTTAGTTTGGGCCAAGAAGAAAATGATTCTTTGAAGCGCATAAGAAAGCGTAGCATGCCGATTATGTCTTTGTATGGTAACAGCAAGAAACTAACTCACAGAAAACCATCAGCTCTTGTTTCAAAGGGATCACATTTTTATTTAAAAAATCTTACGGTTCCTTCTGATGCTCAAGAGCCACCATTCTGGAAAAAAATATCTGATGATGGTAAAATACATGCAATGAAAAGAAGTAATTCGTACAGCAGTGGTATATCCATGCACTCACTGGCTTCAAATGTGGGTAGTGCTTGCTTTCTAATATGGGTTAAATATTAAAAATAAATAATAGTGTGTAATTTTAACAGATCAAAACACGCTTCCAAAATGCAACACATCCAAGCAAAACCACCAAAAGCAGTTTAAAAGCTCTTCGAACAATAATGCTTGTGATTGTGTTCTTTTTTATTATGTGGAGTCCTTTTCTTATTACATCATGCGTACAGGTTGGTTTACAAGCTAAGTTTAGTGTATTTTTTTCATTTTAGGATATATTTCATGACAAGATGTTAAAAATTTTTTTTAATGTACCAAAAATTTTTAAACAGTTGATTTGTGGAACTTCCTGCCATCTTCATGATGTTATTGGAACATATCTGCTCCTACTAGGACTTTGCAACTCTGCAATAAATCCTGTTGTATACACCTACACCAACAAGGAGCTAAAGACACAAATATGCTCTCCATGCGTAAAACGAAAACGGCGAAAAATCTTGGCGAAGTCAAACATTGAGTGGAAAAAAAGCAATTCTGAAACAACTGACCATCCACTAGGCCTTTCCAATCGAAACAGTAGATTGACTTACTCCTTTAATGGACATACTTCACAATCATCAGTGCAATATGAAAATGTACAGTCCAATCCAACTGGATTGGGATTGCTTTCTTTGGCAGACTTTTTGAATGGCAATCAACCAACAAAAGTTTGTCACCTGCCTAATATGTGTTCAGAAACATAGTTTTTTTCTGTTTCCATCTACATAAATGCACGGTGATGGTTTTCAAGAAATAAAAATATTAGTGTACTTTAGTTTTTCGAGTTTTTATGATTTGTACATAACATGAGTGTTAACACCATACCTGTTATGAATATGTGTTCATAACATCCTGCTAGTCACTGTTTTAAGGTTTTTTTTACGTTACTGTGATCATTTATTGACACACTAAACTGGAACAAAACTGGGGTTGAACATTTTATGTTAATAATTAATTATTGTATGAAATTAATACATGCACAAATATAAAATTTTATGAAATTAGCTCAGATTCTAAATTTTTATAGTATCCTTACACAACTACAAATAAATATGATGATGATGTCCATTGGTTTACAGCTTTTGGAGTTAAAAACAACATTTTATGCATTGTAAATATCAATAAAATGTTTGTACTGATGCAAGTGTTTATATTCAAGAAATTATTTGGTGTACCATAAACACTGAAATAAAGAGTTTCAAATTTTACTTATACTCCAATGGCATTGAAAAGTATTGAATACCATGATGAAATGCTACCTTGCAGTTTAAACCATATTTTAAAAAAATCTCAAAAAGAGTAAAAAAACACGAATGACATTGCTAGGTTAGCTCGTTTTTTTTTACTTATGTAAAGCTTCAAAAAGGAAAATATTTCATAATCTTGTGTAAAATAAAAATATTCTTAAAAACCATAGGCAACACCTAAAGCAATTACAAATTTGGAAAAAAAGGTTTTTAAAAAACTGAAAATTGGGACTATTGATAAACAAATAAGTTAATTTCTACAACAAAGAAACAATAAAGCAATACACTTTACACATCAAGGTAGGATGTTGTGCTTCTAACATAAGAAGTGCGATAAATGAGTTTAATCTAGTGAGTTTCAATTCATCGGCAGTTAAGACTACAAAGGCAAACAAATAAGGTACAGGACATTGGGCCATAAAACACAACATAAAATTGTAACACTTAATTGACATTTACTGCAACATTTAGGTTGGCTTCCTTGCTTGTAGGTAATTGTCTTCGATGCTTCATTTTTTTCTGTAAAATTGTCATAGTTTTTTTAGAAACTATCCCAGTTTTCTTTTGACAGTTGTAATTAATATGTTTTATTATCCATGTTTGTACTCACTGCAATTGAAAAAAATGTTTAACAATTTGAAATGCAATAAGCTGGGTATTTTTGTGTGTTAAGAATGTACTAGAAAATTTTTGCTAGAAATAATTCAATCTAATCATGAAAATAACGGCCCAAATAGACATAAAAAGCGACATGCTTTATTGTTCAACAATTCGGCAAATGCTCATGCCATCATCAGTGATATGAAGGCCACATCAATTGCACCCGTTTATATACACTTTAGTAATTCAATCTGCAAAGAAAAAATATATTACACCATTCTTACCTCAGCAGCAATAAAAGATCCATTAACAAGACTTTCATTGCCTTTCAACTTTTGCTTTTTCTTGTTCAATTTCTTTTCACCTGGTTGCTGTTCATTGTAAGCAGCTCTCAACCGGGCAGCTTTTTCCAGTTTGGCACTTAAATAGTTTGGAAGTTTCATTTTTGCCAGTCGGGGTGAATTTGGGAACTTGTTTGTGTACTGAATTCGCTCAATAATTGATCTGAAAAAAAGGTGTATTCTGATGTGACATCTTTTGGTCATATTATCCAGTGCTTTGAAACTTACTGGATATAGGCAACTTTCTCATGTAGAATAACAGTGTCCATATCTATGGGGTCCAGTTTAGGAAGAGCCTGTTTAAGCTGTAAAAAGTAGTAAGATTAAAAAATCTTATGATGTCACAATAACCACAATTTTGTTTTTTACCCTTAATTTTGTTCCCACGTTAAACCTGACACTTCTTCTTCCATCTGTGAAGGTCAAAAATATGTTTTCCTGAGACAAAACTCGAAGTCCAGCTTGTTTACTAATTCCGATTGTAATGGGCTGAAATGGAGGAGCATGGACATGAGTCTCTGTGTCCTTCCATCTCCATTTCTTTGTCCTTTCTCCATATTCACTAATATTAGAAAACATAAATTCAATTTCTTTTAGATATGACAATAGCAAACTGACATTTTTAAAGGCCACATTTTTTACATTATTTTATACTTCAAGGTGACTGAATCAACTTTTTAATGAATAAAATTCAAACTACTGAATAAAAATTTTAAGATGACATTATGTTATCCAACCTGAAATATTCACCACCGAAGGCAGATAAAATAAGATGTATTTTTCCAGAGGAGTAATAACATGTACAGTTGCCATTTGGTTGGAACATCGCCTGAACTGTGGGAATCTCATCAGGGTCTTTATCCTTAGAGTATAAAAAAAGAATGATTCAGATTTAACCTTTATTTTGAAATAGTTTGTATTGAGGTTTGTCCCCCAAATGCAAGTCACCTCATGTAAAATGTAAATCAACTTTCCTGGTTTGGTGCTTGGTAGAATTGACATGGCAACATTTCCGGATGCATACCAAACTGTACCAGTTCCATCAGCAAAAACTGACAAGAAGTCCTTGCCATTATCATACTGCTTGTAGACAAATGTTTGACGATATCTCTGCAAACAAAAGTATCTGTCTTAAAACCCTTCTGAATTTTATAAATAGTAGTTTAAGTTTTTTTTAAAAGAAACACAGCTTTATGTTGCAAACAAAATTGTTTTTTAACGTTTATTTAAAGTTAGCATTTGCACCAACTGCAAAGTTTTACCTTTCCACTAACAATATCAGTACCAACATCTTGGACAAAAAATTCTTTTGCTGGTTCAGGTGGAGTGGGAGGAGTCATAGGTCGAATAGTCCAGCCCTCGTCCATACATTTTTCAGAGGACAAGGAATAGTTCACTGTTTTCAGTTGCCTTGCAACTAAGTATTATAAAAAATATTAGAAATAAATATTTTGATACACACAGTTAGCACTACGGTTTGTCTTACAGGCATAAAAATTGGTCTGATTGGTAGTTACAGTTTGTTTCTGTCTTTCAGCTTCATGTGCCCTTAGTCGTTCAGCTGCTTGTTCTTTCGCAATTTTCTTTTCCTGTCATAATATACCAAAATTAGAGTTAACAATTTAACTATACTAAAGCAAAAACTTCTATGTATTTGCATTGTTTTATATGGCATGTCATACACCAGGTGTGGCCAACACGTCAATCGTCTGCTTTTGACTGGTCGATCGCACTAAATTCTCCATTACTATAATCAAAAGCTTATTAATTGAAAAACAAATTAAATAATATAAAACAGCACTTCTGACATTTTGAAACAACGCACAAATGTGCAATGAGACAATAATAATGTAAATGTCACTTCTTTGTTGCATAACAATTGTGATTTTACTAACAAACTAGAAGGGTGGCTTAGCACATATTGCCCTTGCATATACACTATAACCTATTTTAAAACATTGATATATTTCCTATGCTTATTTTATATTGGGTCCCATACCATCCACTATCTTTTATAACCTTAGTTGTTTCTGCAAGCAGAAGCTCATGGGTCCCCACACATGCAAAGTTGTAGATAATGCATTTCAAGAGATAACCATGTGAAAGTTTGGTGTTGTAAGGTAAACGCAGTGATCGGCACTGGGCTTAAATAATAATACTATGTAAAAACATAACATTTGAGTATGTTTAATAAACTTTGCAAAATTTCATATAATTAGAATGTTTTTTAAAAGTTCATTTATTTTAGGGGGCTAGTTGAGTAAATGTTGGGGCTAAAGGTAAAACACATCAACTGAAACCTACAAATAGCATAGTCCACATACTACCCCAAATTTTATCCAATCCCGACACTGTTTAAAAAACTGACCCATTGTAGGGGACTAGTGGGGTAACTAATGGGGTCAGACACTCAAACTAAAACAATATGAAATCTCAATGACTCAATCAATAGTACTGCAAAATTTCAGCCCAATCCGCCAATGTTTAAAATTTTGACCACTAGAGGTGTTTTGAGCGACAACCGTTAATGTTTCAGATGTCATAGGGCTGTTAACAACCCCCTAACTAACGTTCACCAAGCAATCCAAAGTCATAAAAGAGTAACATACAACTGCTTGCCCTTGTAACACTATTGAGCAACAGAAATCTTTCGTTTGTGGTGCCCAGTAACATACAAATACGTTTTACACTTTAGGGGCTTGTGGGGTAAATGATGGGGCTACATGGTTGAACACACCAATGGACATCTATGAATGGCATACTCTACGAGCTATCCAAATTTCAGCCAATTCTGACACTGTTTAAAAACTCACCCATTTTAGGGGGCTAGCGGGGTAAATACTGGGGTTATCAACAAAAACGAAGTGGGAAGCACATCTACATAACTACATCTACCATCTGCGTAAATTTCATCCAAATCCATCAAGGATTTGATAGAAAAACGAGTCTGACAAACTTCGGGGGAAAATACCCATTTTAGGGGGCTAGCGGGGTAAATACTGGGGTTATCAACAAAAACAAAGTGGGATGCACATCTACATAACTACATCTACCATCTGTGTAAATTTCATGCAAATCCATCAAGGATTTGATGGAAAAACGAGTCGGACAAACTTTGGGGAGAAGAAAAAAGAAAAAAAAAAAAACAAACAATTTGAGTAAAATCAATATGTGTCCCCTTCAGGGAAGGGGACCCATAATTATGTCGTAACAACTACAATGTTTGTCGTCACAACTTTAATGTTTGCCTTAACGAAGGAGTTGTTGATTAGGGAGATTTAAAAGTTTGAAAAATATGTACATATACAACGTTTTATTCTTGTAAGAACTAGGTGATGCTTGACAACAAAACTCATGACTATAAATATGTTGTAACTGTCTAACAAATCCCATGCAGAAATTTGCGTTATTGCTTTGTGTCAGTGGCAAATTATTACTGATCAGTCGATCGTGTGCAATTAAGAAAGTTTTCGTTTATCTTAACGACTAACAAGTTGGCCACCCCTGTCATACACAAACAAGATGATATTTTTAAATATCACTTCACCTGTTGTGTTCCATATGCAGCATGTGGCTCAATATCAATCCTTGTTTCCACAGCACAGTTCAATTCTTCCTGTTCTTTGCGCCATTTTGCCATCTCCTCCAGTAGCCTGTTATAATGTTCTTGCTCCTCTGGACTCAGATCCTCCCAAGTTCGATCAGTAGGAAGTGTTTTCTTGATACACACAAAAGGATGTGATTAGCTGTAAAGCAATGCCTCCAGCCTATAAAAGGACAGTGGTTTACCTCAATTTCACTGTAATCGATTGGTGCCGACTTTGATTCAGCTTTGTATTGTAAGATACGAGGAGGACCAACACTGGTTATGATGGTTGAAGTCCCAGTTGTTCGACTTTCTGCATCAGATTCTCCTCCAGATTCAACTAATAGCATCTTACAAAACACCAATGTGGGCAAATTGTCATCCAATGTCCTACTTTTTCAGATTTCTACCACCTTTATTATCAATGCCCCTTAACTATGTTTTATCATTTTATTTATGTTGCATTTATTGTTTATTTATGTTGCATTTATTGTTGCAATTTAAACAATCACTTGATTTTTAGGGTACATACTCCTGTCACAGGATTGTCATCCTCCATATTGGATGTTGTAGACTCTCCTATGTTTTTTGGAGTAGTTGATCTTGACAAAACTGTAGCTTCACTGAGAACAATGTCAAGTTGAGTAATATTTTTTTGCAAAGCCCTAAAGTAATGAACAATTGGCTGCCTTATATATGTTTTTTTTACATACAAAACATTTTGTATCTTCAGTATTAATTGTGAACTGAAAATAGTGTTTTATAATTGAAATATGTCTTGCAAGACACCCATTACCCTGATGAAGGCGTCTTGTATGGGATGTTGAATGTTGATTATTCTTAAAGAAAAGTACAGGAGAAATACTCATTTATACATTATGCCTGGCAGCAACAGCTTATGTAGTGTCTTACAGATTAATCTTGGGTATGGTTTATCCACATTGACCTAGTCTTTTTCAGTATTTTGCGACTTAAAAAAATATTTTTATATACTTGACGGTAATCTCATAACAAAGTACCTTGGAACCATAATTCCATCTGTTGGAACACCATCCGAATCCAATAACTCTGATGTTGAAATATCCGAGGTTATGTGGATTTTCTTCTTTCTGTGAAATGGTGTTTCATTTGTACTTGAAGACTGTGAGGCAGCAACAGCAATAGTTGGTCGACTTGGAAATAGTTTTAGGGGGTTGTCATCTAAAAAATTTACAAAAAATGGTAACAACGCAAATGGTGGTACTGCAAAATACAAATTGGGTTTATGTGGGCCAACGTTTTTATGATATGATTGTTTTCACAGGCAGAAACACATGGAGGATCTTTACATGCAGGGGGTGTTAAACATTTGTTTATGGAAGAAACAGTGTATATTCAACTAATTTCATAGTTTTTCAGACTTGCGGTACTATAAAGCCAAACATAGCAAACCGTAATTACATGTTCTACAAACTATTTGATTTCAATACAGGAATAGTTACATTAGATGGGGCATATAGCTCAAAAAGCATTGTGCATAAAGTTATCTGTCCTAAAAAGACTATAAACTTACTAATCTAATGTCAGAGCCAATATCTTGTTGTTGTTTTTCTGCTAGCAGAAATTCATGGGTTACAATTGCAAAGATGTTAATTATGCATTTCACTAGAAATGCAGATTACATTGTGGTGCTTTGAGGTGATTTTGAGTGGGTTAACTGTTGAGGCCATGTTGTAAAACACAGCAGTTTTCATCCATCCTAAAATAGTATAATCCACAATCTGTCTGAATTTTATCCAGTTTAAAATTTGCGCAAAAATGTGATCCATCATAAGGGTCTAGTGAAGTTACTGGTTGGGCTAGAGTGTGAAACACTACAGTTCACACCTCATGTGTAATCCCCAAACTGTGCACACCGGAAAATGTTCATAAAGTTAACACATTTTATGGGGCTAGTGAGGTAACTGGTGGTGCTATATGGTTCATCTGCATGTGTAATCAGCATATACACAGAAAACAAATGTTTGCAATACAGTTTGAAAATGTTTTCATCTTTGGGGTTAATGAGTATTTGCTGGATCTATTTCAAACACCACAGTACATTGCATTCGATGACACAACTCCATAACTATATTTTCTAGCTGCAAAGTTTTATCTAAATCTAGAAAACATTTAAATTCATTAAACATGTCAAAAATGCAGAGAAGAGAGAAAATATCAGAGTGAAATCAAATTCTGTTGTAAAGTTAAGCTTGCCTTCATTCTGCCATGACCCATACTGATACAGCCAGCTTTCGTCAGTCTGGACATCAATTGATATTGCAATATATTCCTCTCCTGTGAACTTCAACCCTTTGGTGATTTCTTTGGTAGCAGGAGAATCATATCTTAGAAATCATTTTAATAAAATATATGAAAGCAAATATCAACAACTTAACAGTTTGCATTTTTGGCACTTACTTTTTGTCTGCATTCAAAGTTTTATGTGGACCTGAAAACACAATATTAAACAACAGTTTCTAAGCCTACTGGTTGTTATTTGTCAATTTACCAACTGCAATTGGTGGCAATGGTTTGGTTCCCATAATGTTCTTTCCTCCGTCATTTTTTACTTCTGATTCAGCTGTGCTGCTACCTGTCAAGAAATGTCAATGCACCTTGTAAGATGTTTTATCATTATTTTTTTTACTTTATCAAAATATATATCTGTAAAATATTTTGCCTTGATCCTCAGCAACAAAGCAATTGACTGGTTAGACAACAACTGTAAATAATACATGCAAAACCTTTTTTTTGGCTATAATGATTGTTAGCGTGAGTATATTTAAATCATTCCAGGATTTTTCACATACACATGCACTACATTTTAACATGTTAGACACCCTACACATCGATTGCAAAAATTTAGGTCTGCTATGCCAGGTTTTCACTAATCTGAGCAAAAAAAAACCCTGATTATTTCTCCAATTACTAGCTGTGATTTGTTTGCTCCAACTGCAAAAATGATTAAATGTAGAAAATGCGCCTAATAATGGTTGCACCAAACGAGTTAACTTAAAAACATTTGTTTCAGCTTCTACAGGTTAGTACCAGCCATTACCTGGGGGAGCTTTGGCCATAAGCTCAGCAAAATCTACTGGTTCAGTTTCCTCCTCATACTTCCGTACATTCTCCACTGTAAGGGCAGAGGGTACATGAGCCTTGTGCCTGCAAAAATAGCTTCGTCTTTGTTTCATGTAATCATTTTGATGTCATGATACAGAATTATTAAATAGATATGTCTATCACTCATTGCTGCAGTTATGCACCATGTTTAATCTATAAATTCTATTTTCTTAACTTGAATGTATTAGTTTTTGCTGGTTTACTACTTACACTTTTGGAACTTGTAAATCAGTTTCACTGTTCTGTGAAAGTGAGTCGTTTTCATTTTCCTCATTTTCGGTGGTTGGTGCAGGATTTAGTGGGGAGTTTATCTCTGGGTCTGCTTCAACCTGTTCGCTAACTTCGGTGGGAATGGTGTCGGTATATTGTGAATCCGACTCCATTGCTTAAAATGGTCGCACCTTTATTAGTTATTATTATTACATACTTTTTGCTGCGAAACTGCAACGATCAGCTGAAGCTTCGCCACACGGGGCGTACTCGTTGTCATAGAGAAAGTAATTGTTTAAATCCGGATCAACAGCACTTCAACGGGACTTAAATATCTGAAGAAGTCCTACCGTTCTGGTGGACGAAACGTCAGCGAAAATACAAGTTATGGATAGAAACAACTAGTATTTTTGTTTAACATTAACACCAGTTGAACGACATTTTTGTTAAACTTAAATATCTATTATCAGTTTGAGTGGCCAAACCGCAAAACACCTTTCCTTGCTAGGTTTTTTAGTGCAATATTAATAACACAGACAATTGCTCATACAGTTAAAAGATTTTGTTACTGGAAAATGTTTTAATTGGCGGGGTGGAGAGATTTTGTTGCAGCAAACCTGGGGCCGCAAATGGTGGGTTTCGAGACTGTATGCTTTGGGTCGCAAAAATCTAAATGTGTTCACATCAGAGTTGCAAGCGGGCCCGAAATTTGAGCCCGAACCCGGCCCGAACCCAAAAGTATAAGCCCGAAGCCCGCCCCGAACCCGAAAGTATAAGCCCGAAGCCCGAAGCCCGGCCCGAAGCCGAAACGTTTTTGCAAAGCCCGTTTAGGCCCGAAATTTTGATTGACAGGCCTATTCACGAAAGCCTTGCAACAAAGGATTAGAAAGAAAAAAGATAAAGACAACAAACACAATGAACAACAGTAGACAATGGGGTAAACAATACGTTTTAGAGGAGGGTCAAAGTTAGAGAATTGTTACTTAGCTGAGTGATTTTATTTAAAAAACAGTGGCGGACACGGAACGTTAAGTCAGGCCCGTTTTAAGCCCGTTTTCTCACAAATACCTAAGCCCGAACCCGGCCCGAACCCGGCCCGAACCCGGCCCGAACCCGGCCCGAACCCGGCCCGAACCCGGCCCGAAAAGCCCGGCCCGACTTGCAACTCTGGTTCACATAACGATATTTTTCTGCTATGCACAAGTTTGCATTAGAGATGGCCCGATAATTCCGTATCCGATGCTTTGTGCGGTATTGGTACTCGGCCGATACTTTGAAGGTATCGGAGCAGAGCAAATATCGATACCCCTACAAACGGATAAAATGTCCGCAATGCTATGGTATCTGTTACTTACGATACTTTGCCGAAAGTCCCTTGACACGTACTTCTGACCCAGTCGCCATTGCAAAACAAATCTTTAAACAAACGTATAAAGAACAGGTCTATGAGAAAAAGTCATGATTTGCCGAATAGGCAATTTTAACTACGATTCGGTTTTATGCGAGTAAATGGGTTTGTCGCAGTTAAAAAGGATGGGTTTAAATATATAAGTGGAACTACTTCACATGTCAAATATACCATGGCATAGCCTATTAACGCGCCCGAACTGGTAGTCGAAAAATGCAGACTGGTAGTCGAAACGGAAAGATCACCACTGGTCAAGTTTTAATCATTCTACAAACTTGCATTAAAAGAAAGTATGTTTTCGTCTTGTTATCAATCGCTTATGAGTTGTTCTTAACCTGGGTTCTTCATTGCCGACTTAAGGCTCTGGAAAAGGCCTTTTTAGTACAAATATTCAGCAAACGTTTATGCATGAGAAGACAAACTCTTTTGTGTATGTTGTAACGAACTTACCTTAGATACATTAGAATTACGTTAAATTAAACCTTCCAGTTGTTGTAGCAATTAAATTGGGTTTTCACTGTTAACTAAGTGAATCAAATTGCTCAAATGTACTGAAGAGGCAAGACATTTTCCTACAACCTTAACTAACAATCTCTAAGGAGGCGATAACCTAATGCATTAGACCAGATGTGCACAACCTTTTCGCTACTACGGCCGCATAGCAGATGCTTATTTCACCAATGGCTGCGAAGTGTGTGCTTGTTTATGTTTTAATACAACGCATGTAAAGAAATAGGTTTTTCTTATATGTCCCATCTTATGGCGTCTGAAAAGCCAAGGTACTAGCCTGTTTTACGCAGCAGTAGCGAATTTGTTTTATGTTAAGCTATTTATGCATGCTTTCAGTGCTGGATTAAGGGTCTGCTGGCCTGTAGGCACATTTTGTAAGTGACCCGAAAATCAGGGTTGCCAACTAAAAAAATAGAATTATCAGTGTTGGCAAATCATTGTCACAAAGATCGTTGTTGTAAAGTGGCCTGGTTTTTTGACTGGCCTGTAGGCACGTGCCTACTTTGCCTAATGGTTAATCCGGCACTGCATGCTTTAGTCAATTAAGACTTGAATACAATTGTTTCCTAACCCATTTTTCATTCTCAGTCACTTTAGAAACAGACACAACATAAGTGTGGTTTGCCTGCCATATATTTATATATTTTTATTGATACGTTATCAGTAGTAATATATCATAAAATGCACGTTGGCTAAGAAGCGAGTGGGGGCGAACAGCGGGGTGCGAGAACAGAACGACAAAGTCCATCCCTTGACACAAGTGACACACACCACCTAACAATGTACAATTTTGTGAAACTACAAGCAGGCGGAAATAGAACGGCAGACATAAAAAGATTTTGGCAGAAATACAAAGATTCTACTCGGTTTAGATCCTTAGAGGGCAAATGTTGCAATCAGAGAGTCTCTTATAAAGCTAATAAAGTTATTTTCCCACAATTGCGATGAAGCCCATATCTATATGCTTATCTATTGCACTCAGTGTATAATACAGATTTCCGTAACCAACATCTAGTCGCACACAAAAAGAGTCTATGACATTCTGGTGAAACCAGCACTAATCGGCACAGCAAGCACATCGAATGCCGCGCTACGAAGGATTTAACACTATAAAATGCTACTCAGCTGCAATAGGAAAATGAATGACAATCAGGCTACATTCCTGTAAAAACGACGGTGCACTGGGGTTACCATTGCACAAAGGTTAGAATGACCGAGCGTTAGTAACGAGACAGAAGCAAAGTTTTGGACGTGGTAAAAATCGTCGGTACATGCACGCTAGGGCAGGCCAGTGCAGTGAAATCTAAGAAAAGTACTTTATACAGTTGGCCCCGTGAGCGAATACGGAATACGACACCTTGCAGAAACGATAGAGCGCGTTTGGCGAGATTTCAAAGAGCTGGTGAAACAAAAGGCTGTGTTCATGTAGACACCGCGGAAAAGGTACAGATGAAAATACAAGCGCGCCCTGTATACGTTGTAGCACCTTAGGGGTCTGTATTGATAGCTAATACATGTACAGTGATACACATTTGACCCAATGAAAAAAGTTGTTACAGATGTGGTTATGCTGATATGAGAAGGGCAATAGGCACGCCCGAAAATAGTAACCAATAGCTAAGCGGTACAAGGCAAATGAACACACCCAAACAAATAACTCATGCACGACATTTGATAACAACTGCTTTTGAAAGCAAGTTATTAGCATTTGGTGGCAAAATACTGGGTTGGTCGGCTAGTGAGGAAAAGCAAAGCCAAGAGCTACAGAATGATTTACACGGATGGTGAAGGTACAATTGAGGCGCGATTTTGCACAAGTGGGATATAGGACGTTTTTTGTCCACTGTTAACACGTAAGGTTGAGTCCCGGCAAGATGACATACAGAAACAAAAATGCTTAAACAGGGAAAATAGCAATAGCGGTTCTTTGGAAACTGTCTAAAATAAAACTCTGAAACATACACACACCGGAATATATTAGTTTTTTAACGGGTCGCAGGCAAAAAAAAACACGTTCGCATCTTTAACAATCGTGAAATTCTCCCAAATACAACATATGGACCAAAAAAGGTAACATCTACCAACCGAGTTAAAATGGCCAGCGCATGTTCTGTTGAAGCGACAAACACAAGCAGGTAGGGCAAAACCACAAGACGAAAACAAAGCACGACCTATTTCACGACGTATATCTGCGCAGCAAAAGCCATGAATATTGCGAAGAGAAGGTACACCGCGAGCCAGATCGCCGATCGCTTGTTTTCCGATATCGACTCCGACGCAGCCACGACCGAAAATTCAGGCGGTTGTTGCTGAGGAGACGCTTCATCGGCTACTGTCACGTGTCGCTGGTCAACCGTAACGCTGCTATCGCTAACTGGGGCTTCCTCGGTGCGCGGCGTTAAACGCGGGGTAACTTCATCGCTTTGCTCGCCGGTCTGGGTGTGGAAAGTGCTAGCTGCGCTGAAGGTCGATTGCAGAAGCGTCACGCCCTGTTCCTGCTCCTCAGACTCATCTGTGTCAGTCGGTGTTTGCACGATACCGGCATGGTATTGACGCACCGCAGCGACGCGCAGTCGATATTCGGTGTCTGGAGTGAGACGGTCGAGCAGGTACCGGCTTCGATCGCAAGTTTGCTCCTGCTCATGCGAATATATGGTTAACAGTGCAGCGAGTTTTCACCGGCGAAATTGGTTTAGGAATGCAACTAAATTTGGGCATTTGAAGATGCAATAAAATAAAGTGCGTAAACTTAATAAAAGTTGGTTCTATGTTTTTGTCAGGCCACCATAATTAATGCTACATACTCAACGGTCATCTGTTACCGGGGGACTTTCATTGTGTAACAGAACTTTTTTGTGATTTACCTTTATCCGTTTAATTTAACACACGCCATTTATTTTTCTCTTTGAGTATCGAGTGATTACTATTTTATATCAACGAGCCACACCGCTATTATTATTCTTTGAAACAAAATACAATTTACTTCACACAATCAGCATCGACTTACCATTTTTGACTTCGGGTCGCTGAGGTTTTCCAGTGACAGCCGGTATTGAATCGTGTCGCCTTTAATAGAATCGACCTTCTGCCAGCTTATTTCACATGACGTGGGTTGAACGCTGCTCACTGATGGAGCTAAAAAAACAACAACAAAAATTCCATGGTCAAACGAAAATGTCAAAATATAAATTCACCTGAAAATTTCCCATTGTTAACACGATTAAAGCATGAGTTTTAACGTTATTGATCATATTAGCTAACACTAGTGATTCATTTAATTTTGAAACAAAATGTCTCAAGTCAACGCAATTATTTTAACCTATTGGAATGGGCGAGCAAACCTAAAACCATAGTAGCAAATTCTAGCTACAAAGGATCAAAATAATGGTGCAGTTTTTGATTTACTCTATTGTTATCTTGTATGTCGCACTAAAAGACTAAATCCCATCTGTGCACACACGGCATTTATGAAAATTACCAGAGACTTAAGAACGTAGCGTGTGACTTAGTATTGATTTCACAGTTCTGACATGACTTGCATATGGTTCAACATACATACATATGGAATTGTCGTGGATGGGCAATATCTAAACCTCCAACAGCCGCCATGCATACCGACGATAACTGTGCAAATTGTTAAAAGACTGATGATGCCATTATTAGGCGAAATATATATTCCTACTTTCTAATTTACTGACTGATTCTGTTGGCAGTTGAGACAGTCCTCTCAAATTTCGAGTACATACATATGGGTTCTAACAGTGTAGTAATTCGTACAACTACTGCGTTAACATGACCTTCCGACTTTAGACTCTAACTAAAGAGTTTACATATTCTGATAACATACCATGTCACCGAGTCACATCCTTATCGTAAAAATTTCAATGACCTGCGATCTTTGGTCGTTGTGACAAACGCAATATTTTCAAATCATCAACAACCAAGTGTAAGTTTTAAAAACAGTCGTGAAAAATGTATGATAGTCAACAAAAGTCGCGACTTCGCCTGAAATGTACCTTCCATGATTGGGGGCATCTGGACTGATGTTGTTGCTGCAAACTCTGCTGAGAATTGACCTTCACCTTCACTATTGCTTGCGTTAATACGGAAGCGGTATGTTGTGTCTTCGTTCAACCGATGGATTCGATGGGAGCAACTGGATCCTCGATACACAGTCACAAACCTTGACAAGTAGTTGAAATATGAAATGAATAGAAAAACATACACCGTGGTAAAGTGAAAATTTATGATTAGGGCCACAATGAGAGTGATAAAAGAAAGCCAACAAAAGCTAGTAATTTTCTACTGTAATTGGAAGTTGAAGATGTGTACGTAGTAACCATGCCATTGATTGCAGTTTAGGATAAAAGCGAATCAAAACACCTGTTGCACAACCTGTTTTTGCACCAACATTTCAGCCAGTGCTTCAATTCACCCATACATTCCTTACCTGCCGTTTTTATCACGCATCTGTAGCAGATATTGGATGCTATTAGTGAAACTGCTTTTGCCATCGCCCCATTTCAGCTTGAGCGAGTTAGAGGTGGTTTGAACGCACGACAGAGCAGGGGCATCGGGTGGTAAGGGCCGGGTCCGCAATTCTACTGCTTCGCTGAAACTTCCGCACCCGATGGAGTTTACCGCGCAAACCTTGATGCTGAAACGACAACAAAGTTGTTGACGCCAAATGTTTGGCAGTGAAAGCGAATACCACTAGAAGGGTGGCTTAGCACATATTGCCCTTGCATATACACTATAACCTATTTTAAAACATAAATATATTTCCTATGCTTATTTTGTATTGGGTCCCATATTAGCCATCGTCTTTAATAACTTCTGTCGTTTCTGCAGGCAAAAACTCATGGGTCCCCACACACGTAAAGTTGAAAATAATGCAATTCAAGAGATAACCATGAGAAAGTCGGGTGTTGTAAGGTAAAACACAGTGATCGGCACTGGGCTTAAATAATAATACTATGTAGAATACAAGCTATAAAATTAGATTCACCCCAGATATTGTTTGAAGTATGTCCTATTTAACGTTTTAAAAAACTGACCCATTTTAGGGGGCTAGTAGGGCAACTAATTGGGTTCGACACACAAACTAAAAAATATATAAAAACCACAATGACTCAATCAATAGTACTGCAAAATTTCAGCCAAATCCGCCAATGTTTAAAATTTCGACCACTAGAGGTGTTTTGATCAACAACCGTTAATGTTTCTGACGTCATAGGGCTGTTAACAACCCCCTAACTGCCATGGCGCAAAAACGACCACCAAGCAACCCAACAACGAGCAACATACAACTGGTTGCCCTTGTAACACTATTGCTCAAAAGAAATCTTTCGTTTGTAGTGACCAGTAACATACAAATTCGTTTTACACTTTAGGGGCTTGTGGGGTAAATGTTAGGACTACAGGGTTGAACGCAACAATCGACACCTATAAATGGCATACTATACAAGAAATCTAAATTTCAGCCAATTCTGACACTGTTTAAAAACTCACCCATTTTAGGCTAGCGGGGTAAATACTGGGGTTATCAACAAAAACAAAGTGGGATGCACATCTACATAACTACATCTACCACTTGTGTAAATTTCAGCCAAATCCATCAAACATTTGATGGAAAAACGAGTCGGACAAACTTCGGGGGAAAAATACCCATTTTAGGGGGCTAGCGGGGTAAATACTGGGGTTATCAACAAAAACAAAGTGGGATGCACATCTACATAACTACATCTACCATCTGTGTAAATTTCATCCAAATCCATCAAACATTTGATGGAAAAACGAGTCGGACAAACTTTGGGGAGAAAAAAAAAATGAAATAAAAAAAACATAAAAAAAAGAAATAAAAAAACACAATTTGAGTAAAATCAATAAAAAAAGGAAAGGGGGCCCATAATAATGTGGAAACGCAAACGCGTATTTTGAGATTTGAAAGGCAGGTGCGGCTGAGGGAGTGGAAAAGGGCATTATTGAAATGCCACACATCTGAATTTTGCTTTAAAAAGACTCGGTCAAGTTTGCCTAATGCGACATATGTTTAAATGTAGAAACACAAACCCTAAAAACAAAGTAATCCATACACTTATTAACGTACCACTACTGGATGACCCACCCAAAACACCAACTCGATTTTACTTATTACCTATATTGTGTGTCGGGTTTCAAATCGTCAAAGCAGTAAACAGTGGCATCTGGCTCAACTTCATACACGTGATCACTGACTTTTGATTCGGTGCCATCGACCACATCTTTTCGCTGGCCACGTGGGCGTTGCTCAGCAACATGGATTTTATAACTCGTTATTTCACACCCATTATCGTGGGGCGCGTCCCACTGGATTGCAGAACCGGTCTGGCTGCTCATACTGCCGCAAATTTCGTCATCGTCGGTGGTTTCTGTGACCGTCTGTCGCAAGTTTATCACGCGTTGGGGGCATGACGGGAGCGTGGTCACGGAACCAACGTCAGACACGGCTCCTTGACCCACGCTGTTCACAGCCTGCAAAACGAAAAAGAAAACAGTAAACGCACAGAGAACTCCGTGGGTTTGTTAAAACTGTCACAAAGAAAGAACTATGTTGTCGCAAAAAACAACAATAACCATTTAGCTCCAAAAGCGTAAAAACAAGAATACACAAAAAATAAAATTTCACATTTCGGGGCCTGTGGGTAAACCGCTGGGTCATTCGGAATTAAACTTTGGGAGGATCGACTTTGTAAGTTTAAAGCCTTCTTTATTGACCAAACGTTTGGAACAAACCAGTACAAGAAAAAAAATCGGACAAAAGTATATGTGGGAGGACCCACAATTAAACATCAGGCATCTGCTATAAGTTCAAGAAATTGTAAATTGCTTACTGTTCCAGATGCCCAAACAGCAAATTTTATTTGTTCAATCCCGCATTTTTAGGGTGTGTCAGGTGCAATTCCAACAATAATGATTTAGGCAACGCCCATAAACTTATGTAAACTTCATGGCAAACCGGGCTACACGGGCCTTTTATCTTGCCAGTATGTATAGCTGAAACAACACTTTGTGGTCTTGACACAACTACTGGTATAAAACAGCAAACCAATGTTATTTTTAGAAACCATTGAGCTGTGAACATTGAAACGAATCAACCTAACATGTTTATTCAAAGGACCGCAAATGCTATTAGGGGAATGACGCCAAGCAATATAATGAGGTCAACAAACACACAGAAACTTCGTAAATGCTAATGGGCAACTATTTATACGTTTTAAGCAGTCGCTCAGACCCATACATGCAAAATTTGTATTTGCAATATATTACACACAAATCAGCCACCAATCCGACGTATCACTTTTTCCAGCTGGCAAAAATGTGGCAATACGGAAATTGATTTGATTCCGTGAACAAAAGCATCACGGCGCCTGTGAATTTCTGCCAACACTAGCGCTGACAAAGCAACTTGATACAGCGGAAAAACCGGATCGGCTCCCACCGAAAGAGAAACGTTAATAAATTTACATTCATGTTGGAAGTGGCGTTTTGCATGTGCTTTGAGCGCAGCAGCTAAATAGTTTAGCGCTCGTTATGATATTTAAGTGACCTGATCTTTACGTCACATGACGATGCAAAAAGGTCGCATAAAAAGTTAACAGCGACATATTTGGCAGCGTTTAATGACCCACATCTAAGCATGTCGTTGGTTTCGTTATGGTACTGCTAAATTTATAAAGCAACTGTTTTGTGTACTCAAAGCTCACGCTTGAAAGCACAGGTTGCCACCAATACCCAGTAATTGTTATTATTGATGCGCGTATACAGCATAGTGTTGGTATTCGTGCATAACCTTTACAGAACGGCGTTCAAAAATCGCCAGCTTGCACAGTTTTCCGACAGTTTTGCATTTTACAGCTAAAGCAAAGCAGCCGCAGAGGAAACCAGCAACTACTTTCGCGCATGGAAAACAACTCAAAGACAAAAGAATACCAGAACACCCACCGTTGCTAATGGCAATAGCCTATGAATCATCATCTAATAATCTTGTATCACCCAAACAAAACAGTTTTCAAATCATCCGAAATTGATTACCATTTGGCCCAAAAATGGCATCGTTCTTTATGACTAGCTACTAATCCGCAAACATTGTGTCTGTAATCCGAGCTATTGTATCCCAAACGGTCTACTTCAGAAGCAATATTTCAGTAATAGCTGGAGTGAGTCATTCCTACCTGAACAGTGAACAAGTATATAGTGTTTGGTGTGAGGCAATGCAAGTGGTGGGAAAGCACAGGACCAACAGTGACAACCGACATTGAACTTTCAGCAGAACCCCATTGGACTCTGTATCCGATGATTTCAGCTCCGTTGTCGGTCGGACTCTGAAAGCAGAATGTCAGACAACATTAATCGTGCCTTGGTGCCTGACTCAACAGCGCGGGGTGGAATGGCATTTGTGACGCAATAGGCTAATGTAATATCGCGAATTTCGAGTGTACTGTATGGAACATTAGAGAAAAGGCCGCTGGCTGCTGATGAGGCAAAATGAAAAACGAGCCGAATTACGTCTGTAATGTGGTCCGCTTATAGAAGATAAACCCTTATATTTGACGTCATCCGCACACGTTCTGTAAATGATTGTAAAAGGCCGAGTGAAATTCATCAGCGGTTGACTTGGCAACCAATTTAGGCGATTCTAATAATCGCACACACTGGCAGGTGTTTGGTCAGCTGGCCTTTTCAGATCCAGGTGCACATTTCATTTGCTTTTAAGGATATTTTTTATTCTATAAAGCTGTGTTATTCGAAGTGTTCATTATATTACTTTCGGGACAAATAAGGTTAACACCTTATGTGGATGATGTATTTACAGGGTGTGTATTATTTCTGACAATCCGAATGCGCTGAATTCCACAGCGGTCTGTAATATACCGACGTATTTGCCCAAGGGCTTGGCTTTAGTTTGTATAATATCCTCTGGAAAAGCCGATTTACAGAAACCGGCATGTCCATATATCGCCTAAACACGAATGTGGTGTTACATGTACGTACCTGCCATTGTATGTGCACCGATGTGGCTGAAAGTACGGTGGCAACAGGAAGATCAACTTTTTCAGGAGTACCAGCGCTGGTTACCGCCAAAAGAGGCTCCGACCATGGACCGATCTGCAAAGGCGAGCAGACGTGTTTTTGTTGGCCTCAATATTCGGGAGACAGCAAGCAGACGTAAAGCCAGTGGATTGTCGCTTAGCCAGACAGTCGGGGCGCAGTCGCTTGAACAACATACTAATAACGCAAGTGAGGACGTATCCAGACCATGAGGTCGCGCAAAAACAAACACAGCCGCTTTGAAGTATAGAAAAGAATGTTGACCAAGCCGTGTACCTACCCCAACTTTGTTTATCGGGCGCACTTGAAAATCATACTGGGTGCCGGGCCTCAGACCTCCAACTGTGCATTCGCGTTCAGCGCCCTTGTACGCGATGACCGGTGCCGTCCCCTCGACTGTCGGATCGCCGCTGGGCTTACAGCTGACTTCGTAATGAGAGACGCTCGTACCACCGGCGTATTGTGGAGAATCTGCGAGATACAGTAATGCATGACAACATTATGCACACTCAACTGATGCTAAAAACAGATTTCCGGGAAAAGATGGCTACATTAAAACTCCGTTTTCACGCCAGTTGAACGCGATATTTTATTGGTATTGTTGTCAAAAATATTTCAGAAGGTTAAAATGTACGTGGACCGCTTTAAATTTTTGCACAAAAGGCATTTAAAAAAAATACATAGTAATCGGTGCGTATACGATCGAAAGTAATAAAAAAGTGTTATACTGCAAGAAAACTGATGAGGGAAAATGTAATAAGAAGTTCAACTTGAGACCGAAAAAGGCACAGCGAATGTCACCGACATCCGAGGCTAGCAGACATCTGCACAGCATGTGTCACACAGTGAGTTGCCGCCAGACAGAGCGGAAGCACAAATCAGCCACCGACAAGTGCGCAAGTAAACACGCCCTATCTCGAGCCTGAATTCCTGTGGCTTGCAGTATGTCGCTGCCAAAACAGGTTTGAGGCCAAAGGTTCGCGACAATTAGGCGGGTGTTATTTTTTTTACACTTAAAGCAGTTTTACTAAGCGCTATGTGTAGTAAATTGTAGAGGTTAAAATTCCGTTAACACGTAAAATAGATCAGTTAACCTTTCTCTACACATCATTGCTGCACTCTATGCCACAAATCTTGTCAGCAAACAGCGTGCAAGTCGTACAAGTTACTGTGGATCGTTAATAGTTTAAACAAAGCGAATTTTCTCTACTCACCCCACTTAACAGTGAGACATGTTGGTTTTGGACGTAGCGCGATCATCGGGGCGTCACAGGCACCTGAGATAACTGGCGGCGTCGTTACCATGGCAACTTCGGAAGGAAGGCTCGCTCCGCCCGCTGTTGAGCAGAAGACGCGAAGTCTATAGGTGTGACCTGAAACAAACACGGTCGTGAACCCGAGAAACTAGTAGCCTCGGAAAATTAATTTCGGTTCGCGTGTCCAAAAACGCTTGGGTTTGCACGTGATTGAGTCACGAAGTCAGTTGTGAGCGTAGTGTTTGACGCAGAAAGCGAAAAGATTCTGGCAGATCTCTATGCTCATATAATGCGCGACTTATACAGTCACACATCCAATATAAGTGGTCTCGTTATTTCGAGCGTTTACAAGCGGTTAGATTCGATGCCTTCTATGCAATTTGTGGGCTATGGCAGTGGTCGGCAACCGCCGGTCCGCGGCCCGGTACCGGTCCGCGAGGAGTTTGTTACCGGGCCGTATACGTTTTCAGGTCAGGTGCTTCGAAACATTTTGCCCGTGCTTTCCAGGGATGATAACCTAATTTATGCTTTTTTAACCTGACTATTTGTAGTATTTTTGAAGGCCGGTCCGCGATAAAATTTCAGTTTCAAAAACGGTCCGCAGTGTAAAAAAGGTTGCCGACCCCTGGGCTATGGCATCCGTACAGAAAGGGGCATTTTACAAGCACATTATATTTGGTTTACCTGGTTCGAGGTCTTCCACAAGACATTCCTGGTCAGCTCCAGTGTAAATTACTTTCATTGGACGATTTCGCTCACGTGACATTTCCATGGTGTAAAATTGAACATCTGATCCACCATCGTCGTTGGGGGCATCTGTACAAAGCATATACGTGTTACACGCATGGACCATAACTGCTAGTGTTCCTTTTGCCCAAGAACGTTGAATGTTGAGAGCTCGGGACACTGCTTCGTATCACACAATATAAAAATGGTGAAGCTACCATCGGCGCATATCCAAGTGCGACTATTGACTGCCGCGGAAAAGTGTCTTGAAATTATATTTCAAAATGTAAAATTTCAATATTGCTTGTCATAATTTATAAATAATCCAGATTTAAATTGACAATATAAAAAATAGTCATAACTGATAATGGAAGACAAAACCGTAAAATACAAAACTAGTTAAAGCCAGAAGTGGTACTTGAAAAAAGTAATGCGTTAATTTGGACTATGTGTCAAGAGCAGAATCAATGTGTTAAGTTTTGCACAGACTTACCCCAGGTTAGCTTAAAGAATTTGGCGTGAACGATGCCTTTGACTTTGGGTTTGCCTGGTGCTTGAGGTTTGTCTGGGCAAGTGAGAAAAGATACCACGCTGCTCCACTTACCCTTGCCTTCGTTGTTGTGGCAACACAACTAAAATGCGAAAAAAGTGGTTACAAAAACATCAATGTGCAAAAACATTAGTGCTGTTTTGTCCCATAAACCAAACACAATGTTGTATTATAGTTGGTTCTGAGGCAACAAAACTTGGCCAACGTTTTTTCGTGTTTTTCACATCTAAAAAAAGAAAATCTGGCCAGTAATCTCTAAGACAACGACTAGAGAAATGGCGTCACTGAACAAAATTGTGCCAAAGGTCAAAAAACATGGTTTGTATTTTACAGGGGGCTTACCCGGAATCGGTAGTGGTAACTCCGGCGTAAATTCTTGACAGTAAACTTTGTATCGAGGCCATTATAGATTGGTCGGAATCCGTAACCTGCGGACTCATCCATTTCAAGGGTAAACGAAGTGACGTCACCGCTTGCGCGTAACCACTGCAGTGATAAGCTTTTCACAGTAGCCTTTACAAGTCTGGGAGCTTCGGGGCTGGTAGGAACAGTTCCCGCGGTCTGATAACAAACTTCCGTACTCCAGCCACTGGCAAATGAAAATAGAACGGCGCACGTCGTTAAAAGCACTTCTGGCAAATGTCAACCCGGCACCTCCAGTGGTGCAAGTGGAGCTACTGTTAGGCAAAGTCAATCGACGGAGGCAATCAATGCTCGATGCTTGACGCCTGACACGTGACATATGATCATTCATTTTGAGCAGTGACAAACCAAGAACTACTTCTCTACCATTGGTTACCAACGGGGAGACTTTAGGGAGGGAATTTGACTTGAATAGTCGCATCAAGTTCAGTCTCTTTACACTAACAAAGTAACTGTTACCATGTACATTTTTACACTGCTTATTGTGATATCTTGAATAAACCAGAAATACCACAATAATTTTATGCTATTCAATATTTATATGTTGCATTGATGTTACGATCCACAGTTGAAAGTATAACAATTCCGAATACCTTTTTAGAATTAATTTTGATACAAATGTGGTTTAGAACAGTTGTCATTGTACTTAATCATACAACCTTGGTTGGGTGTGATGTGGGCCAAAACAAACTGTTTTCTTAAAAGCAGCTCAGAATCAGACATATAAAGTCAACCCTAAAGGATGTTTGTTCAACTAATTTGCAACAAGGTATGAACAAAATGTTTTAAATCTTTAGATAGTATCAAAAAATGTTGGGAACCACTAATCTAGAGTCTTAGGACTTTGCCACTAGCATCTAAATTTTGCTACACCAGACAAGTCTTTTGCAGAATTGGTCATTTATAATGCAGACTTACAGTTCATAAAAGCAACGAATTAACCAAAGCAGCCTTTCAATATTTTGTTACAAAAGGGCAGGCTTTTGCATTTATCAACAATTATAATATTAAATATCTGCATAATTTTTAACGACGTAAACTACACACAAATCTACCTTGTTCCAATCTTGTTTTCTGCTGCAAGTCGAAATTTGTAAGAATGTGCAGGAGATAGTTTTGTTACTTTGTACTGCTTTTGTGAACTGCTAAACAGAAGTTGAAAGCCACTGCCATGATTTCCTTCATCCCATTCCAAATGATATTTGACAATTTTTTCACCATTATCAGCAGGTGCCTGAATTTGCATTGCCGTGTAAGAACACAATACCTCACAGTTATATTACTACCATTAAAAATAGATTGATTGTTAAACTGGAAACAATGCTGTTTGAAAATCAATTGTTTTGGTTTTTGTGGTATGCAGTCATTTGTTTACACAAACATTATGGTAAACAGTATTATGGTAAACAGCAAGTTTTGTTGTGATTTTTTTTGCCAACAAAAAATATAAGTTTTTTTTTTGCTTTCGTATGTTTATCCCCTGAAGTTGGACAAACATGTAACAAAACCATTCAGCAGTTGATAAAAACTAAATATAAAGCTTTCAAGTTTCAAATGACGTACAAAACATCCAGTTAGGAAGTACTTGCACAGCAATGTTCATTTCCTGCCACAATCTTAAGTGACACAAATGCATGCTCTGTAATCAAAGCTTGGCCAATAACATTAAGGAAGCCAACATGGTGGCAGAAAAACCAAGTTTGGTCACCAACAATTTGTTCAGTTTTACTTGAATAGCGGAGGAGCACTGCCCACTACGTAAAAGTGGGTTGAGTCATGGGGCAAACAACTAATACGGTGTTGCTATGGAGAGCTATGTGTTAAAAACTCAAGGGGATTTCTAAATAAATTCATAGCTAGCATGATATAACATACTGACTCACCACCCATTTTAATAGAATGTTATTTTTTGTCCGACTTGAAAGTTTTGGAGGGGCAGGTGTATCGGGTTCACAACTGGGTGTATGGAATGTCAACAACTCTGATGGCTGACCTTTATGTGCATCACACATAGCAAGCACCCTGGCAGAATACATGCAGTTTTGAAACAGAGTAAGCATATGCTATCAATGGCATCAATTGACAGAAGCTAGGTAGGAAATTGTCTGTTATACCATGGGTACAACGAACACATCAGTAATCAATTATATATCACAGTGCAATAAGATACAATCCTTCCACCAATTGTAAAGTTTTGACACATCACACATTAAAACAAAGCAAATTGTACATAGTGCTTACTTGGCACAATAGTCTGTTGCAGGCCGTAAGTCTGTCAACTGGTAGAATCTATTTAGCCCACTAAAAATATAAAATTTGTATGTAACAAAATGTTTTAACAACCATGTAAACGATAGAAAAACTAACCTATAAACAACTTCAAATTTGCCTGGACTCTTTTTTTGACATGACAGCATCAGCTCAAAGTTAATGACCTTGGAGTCAAGTGAGTTTTGTAATTCATCTGTCACATTTCGACTTTGAGTAGTAAGTTGAGGCCAAACCAGGTGGACCTTTCTTGGTTTAAGATCCAAAACCTAAACAAAATCCATATCAACTGAATCATTGACACTTAGGAATATAGCATTTTGTGTGTTCTTACCGTAGGTTTAGATATGCTGCTTAGGAGGTCAGAGAGTGTTGAACAGCCACCTATAACAATAATTATCATTTATTTTACACTGTTGATGCAGAAAAGATGAGTTTTGGTCTGAAGTAGCCAGACATTTGTCAATGAGCAATACATCATTATCACACACATTACATAAGCCAGCCTTGGTGGCTTTAAAAGGCATCTTGGGTCCAAATGCCACTTTACTTGACCCCTTTGTTTGGAAAGAAATATGTCTGGAATTCAGACAAGCAACTTGGTTTCCCTTACACAAGACCTAATCCAAAATTATTTTTTTATTTAACATGATAAAACAGTGTGGTGTGTTATGAAAAATGGCCACAATGTTTGTTTTGTATCATTAACAAAGCAAAATGTACTGAAGGTTTCAGTCTGAAGGGTCAGCATTTTACTATAGCGCACCTATGTATGAAGCCTACATGAGTTACAAACATATAATAGTGTCGGCTCTTAAAATCCTTCTAAAATTTCACATTACAACCAATGTTGTACTGATTTAAAGCACACTTTATGTAAAACACTACGGTAGTATATTAACCTGGTAGACAATAAAATTCAGGTGTAAATTGTATGTCTTACCTTCAGATTGACTTGTTCCTTTGACATCATTGGAAGTTTGGTGATCATTTTCAGCCAGTTTTACCCTATCCGTAATAAGTTGCATGTTCTTCGGAAAAACAGGAAAAGTTTGTCGATTTGGTATAGTAAAATGAGCTATATGGTGCTGGCCAATGTGCTCTGGGCTCAAGTTAATAAAAGAAGTGTTTTGCGGATGTCCATTTGAGAATGGCATATTATGAGAGTCAGGACTTGCACTTTGGGATGGAACAAATGATGAAGAGGAAGAAGGTGAAGATGTAAGTGATGATGATGATTCAGGAGAGTTTTTGGGAGGTTGATTTCTTTGCTGTCTTTCTTGTAGTTTTTTTGACATCCTTTCAGCCGTTGAAAGGCTATTGGGCAGAGGTGAGCCAGAATGCATAGGTGGGTTGTTTATGGAATGTGTACTATTGTTGGGCGAGCTCAAGGAAGAATCTGACAGACCTAAATGACAAAGGTACACCTATAAGCAGCTGTTTTTACATATATAACAAAACCTGTAGTGCAAAATCAGTAATTTAAGGTCCTAGACTCCCTCAAAAACACTTTTTAGCTTAACAAAACAATGTGTAACTGAAACAGAATGTAACACCTTTATCATTTACTTATACCCCATGAAAGCCACTGACAAAACGCACCATTGGTGTATCACAGGCAGTTCTCTGATGACTGTTTTAGTTCTAACTGAATAACCATGTCAACTTTATTGCATTTGAGTTACCTGATAACTTTTTAATCCTGTTAGTTGTACAACTGATCAGTTTACACAAACCACTTTATGAAGATTATAATCTTGAATAATTATTCAATTTCTGAAACTGCCCAACACACACAGCTGATTAAGAATCTTTTGACTAAGCTAACAAGGCTACGTGTACCAATCCAATGCTCCACTGAACATTATGAAAGCACTTCAACAAAACCCTTCACAAGTGTAACACGCACACATCATTCATTCACATTCATGACCACATCATAACAAACACTTTATTCAGTATAAAACTGTAACTTAGCTAGTCAGTAAGCGTTCTTTATTCTAGTTGAATACATACTAGGGTCTCCATTTTCATCTTTGTACATATTGACTTGCACACCAACTGTGGTGTTCTGTTCACTTCTGTGTTTACAGTAGGAAAAAGGGGCAGCATTGTCTAAACTTTGAACGAACTCGTCACTGTCATTGGATATGCTAAAGACTAGATCAGGGTACATTTCTGCTTGTTGTATGATACACAGACTGTCTGCAATAGTTCCACACTGGAGACACACTGGCTGCTCTGGGTTGAAACTCTTGACTAAAACACACACACAGGTAAATTTAATTTGCAACCCAAGTTAATTATTAGTTTTGCTAAGTATGTCAACATGCTGCATTTTTTCATACCAGTTGGATGATTTTCATCTGGAAAATACGCTGCAATAGGGGGTGCAAACTGCATACTTCCATCTGGCCGAGAAGGAATCATCTAAGGCAGAGGAGATAGATGAAAATAAAAATTAGAAACTATCAAAACTTTTCCAATACTGATTAGTTTGTTTAAGGGTTGAATAAAGGCACTATAAAAGTTACAAACTCAAAGTTTTTACAGACTACAAGTGTTTTCCACAAAAATTGTGTGCTTTATATTCGATCAATGAATCAAGATGTGGTGAGACATACACTAAAATAAACATGAGGACAGGGGTGGTCGAGGAAAAGCACCATCTGCTCGAGTGCTTGTTATTCAAATTTCTTGTAGATTTAACAATTTTGTTTTAGGTTTACCAATGGCCTACAAAGATTCTATTGCAAAGATGTGTTGACAAAATTTTTACACCAATGCTTAACACAAAAGTTTATCACACCCATGAACAAGAATTGATGGTTTGTGTTAAGCAAGCACTAACTGTACTTACAGAATGTTGAAATATTGCAGGTTGAACAGGTGACTGAATGAAACTGTGGAAGGGAAGGTGAGGTTGATGGTAGGCATGGTGGGCTAGTATGGTATTTGGGGAATCCAAACCAGGAGTGCTGGTGCTTGGCAATACAACAACCTTTCGAACACCATTTTCTTCAATCACTTGGGAAATATAACCGGGTGGAACATTGATAGTGGGTATGGCTCCATTGTTAAATACCATTGGCACTTGGGCTGGGCCTAGGAAAAAATATAATCCAAGATAAAAACTCTGATGTTGGTGTAAAACATTGCATTTAATTACGACAAGCTGCTGGTATAACATAGGTTGACCATGCAACACTTTTACCTGGAATGCTCCTGTATGAGCCATCATCTTGTATTGTGAAGGTCTCACCTGGGTTGACTTGTACAAGTATCACATTCTAAAAAAGAAGCATATAACATTCATAATCACAAAACGGTGTCACAAACAAAAATAAATATTGGATAGTGTGTTCAACTGGACAAACTTTTTTCTCTGCAAGAATTCTTTAACAAACTTCAACTTATGCCAATATAGGTTTAACTGATAAAACACCGCTATAAATATTTCTACCAGGTGTGAAATTTTAAATGAAGATATGCTAAATATTTGCAAAAAAATTATATAGCGCAAAAATTGAATAGTTCATGATATATAATGTAGCAAACACAATTTGTCCCCTAAAATTTAAGAGCAAAATTAGTTATTACCGGCTGTGGTGGAATATGCATTTGCATCCCATTAACCCCTGGAATGAAATGTTCATGCATTGTCTGGGGCCCCTTAAAGTCATCCAAGTAGTCCAGGTGTGGTTCATTATACAAAGCAGTGTCTTGTGGTAAAAACACCATCATGATAACTTATCAAAGTTTAAACACCAACACAACATACAGTTTTTTCTAACAACAACATAACTTTCCTATTTTTAAAACAAAAATCAATTTAACATGAACCTTTGTTCTGTAAAAAAATTTTTTCAACAAATTTTTTTTTCTTAAATCCTTTTTCAATACATCATCAACAAAATATTTTTCTTTAAAATGTAAATTTTACAATTTCCATCACCTAAAACTGCACAAATAAAACACACGAGCTAAGGCATACTGCGAAAACGGGACCGAAATCATCGCACATTACCGCGTTACGTGGCAATTGCGTGTCTTGCTAAAAGTACCTGATTCTGAGCCAAAAAGAAACCGCAATATATTTTCTCACCCATTCGCTATCTGACTACAGTCGATGTCACATGGGACAACTCTTCTCCGTGTGTTGGTATCAGATCGTAACTCGCAAAATGCCTACTTGTTGCCTTTATTAAAGCCCTTCAAGTTCTCGACGTCTACGGCGAGAAACACAAAAACAGGAACTGGCACTTGGCAAAGACGGCCAGACGCTTTAGCGATGTAGGAAAAGCCCGCCCGTCGAGAATTCTAGGCTCTGCTCTGAGGCACATTGATAAACAGCTTTTAGGCGTACCAGCGAGTGTCTTGCGAAATTCAAGCGCATCAGCCTCGCCGCTACGAAAAATCTGGGAACCACAACACTGCAAAATACCAACGGGACGCTCTGTACTGTGCGCTCGGAATGAACAGTCACTATGAGCCGAATACCATACACAACACACCGGAAACGATTGGACGGTTCCATTCAAATCACAGTACTGTGTGGAGGATTGATCAAACTAACACGTGTACAAATCACGCTGAAACGACCAGTGTCACTCGCGGTGCGCAAGACCTTTATACCAATGCATTGCAATTGGACACTGAGTTTGGTACAAAAACCTGCCGCTGCGAAACACTGTTCATGTGTGAACGGATGAACTGTGTGACGTGTGACCTAGATTTGACAGAGCATGCAGGTAAACGCCAGTGCAGTGGCTCTGAGTCTCGTTCCGCCTTACAAGTGACTGCCACGACCTTACCGCCCGGTATGTGTATGATATAAAAACATCTTGTTCAGGCTATAGTCATTCCAAAAAGTTTGTTGAAGAAATTACCATGTCCTCGAACAGAGATATTTAAAATATATCACAAAATTATCTGATATATGTAAACGAGGCTACTAAACGGAATCACACCGAACAGGTCACGAGTTACCAAATGTCCATAAATGCAATGAATTTAGAAGCGAAAGCGCCGCTAGACATGACCAGACAGGATAGAAACGTGACTGGCAAGAGTTCAAGACCACCGGGACGGGGCAATGCAGAATTGTGATGGAAAATATGCATCTTGTGAACAGTTTGCATTTGAATACATTTTACCCAGGTTTGCCGATTACGAGTTTGACGCAAAAGATGCCCTCGCACTTTATCTGTTAGTTTGGCAAATGAAAATTCTGTGCGCAAGGCGAAGCTACCAGGCTCATGAAAAATTGAACCGATTCATGTTGGAAGCGCATTTACGTCATACGGCGCGAAGTGCGACACTTAAAATGCAACCGACCTCGCACGAACCAACAATCGATGCATGCAAAGCTAGAGTGGATTTCTCATTTTTTTACCCATATTGCTGCATTCCATACCGTTACCAGACAAATGGTTAGGTGTTGAAAATCCCCCCCAAAAAATCTGAAAGTGATGTACTGGCTTAGGTACAGTATTCTTACGACGACAAAATACCTTTATTTCAGTCTTTACGCCGACAATTCAATGAAACACCGGAGGCAAAGAAATTTATTTCAACAACATGCAAAGTGCCGTCATGTTCTTTAAATCGAGCTATTTACTGTACAGCTGTAGCCTTCGGCACTCGGCGGTCTCTCTGTCCGCATTTTGGATAAACGTCACAAAAAAACTATCTACTGCACAGACAAACATAACATTTTTTACAGAGACCTTCGTTAAGTTTTAGACACACACCGTAAGTACAAGTAATACGTCATCGAGTGTATAGAACCTAAACTGTTCAGAGATACTAACATCGTAAAAAATCCTTGTATATGAACCATATTAAGTTTTAGTTTTAAATCCCTCGCGTTAGCAATGATTTCTTTCTTTGATAACCCACTGAAAACAGCTGACTGAAACAACAGCCTCCTTTCACTAGGATTGCGGGTTTTTTCTTTTCTGATTTTTGCCAACCATAAAGTCGGAATGTTGGAGGCCCGGCTGCCCTGCACTTGTCCCTCTCGCCACAATGAATGAAACAACACAGAAAGCTAAGGGAGGAAGCACCGTTCGTCGTCTAAAAGAGTCTGTCTACCCACTTTGCCTAGCTAACCACTGAAGATGAGCGTGTCAACTTTGCAAGTAGGATCGACCTCACCGGAAACCGGGCGATCATTGGGTGCGAACGGGCGCCGTGAGACGAGAACACAGATGTACCATTGACCATTGTTTACCGTTGGTAGCCTTGTATCGATTGGGGCATGTGCGCAGTCATGCAATATGTACGTTTGTAGGGAGGTGTTTGACCGACAAATGCAGAACGTTATCCTAAACAGTTTTACAATTTACTATCTAAACTTTGAAGTCCAAATCATCAATTGGAAGTGTTAAATATGTCCAATCAATACCGATATCTATTTTAGTCCTTATTGTACTAAAGTGTTGCAAAAATGCTAAAAAATGCATTACCTGCAGGCTGCAGGGGAAATTATAAAAATCATGCAAATGTACTTAAAATGTATGATGTTGTTTCATCTTTTATTAACTTTTACTAAATTAACACAAGTATGCTATTACATAGTATGTCTGTTGCTGGAATGTTTTTTTATCATTTATGCTATATTTACCTCAGATGATGGATTTTCTCTATCATATACACGTTCATTTGTGTGGCACAATCCTTCAGAGCGCTGCAGGTGGTGATCATATTCAGGTGTTCTATTAGTTGCTACATTGCTATTTTCCATTGTTGGCACAGGCATATTGCAATCAAGAGCATGGAGTAAGCCACAAGGGCTGTAGTCTTTTCAGCACACAAACATTCAAAGAAGCTATTGTCTAATAAATTTTGAAAATATATCTTGTTTACTTGTTAGAAAAAGCATCATGCAATATTTCAATGTTCAACAATAGTTTGTCAACAAATAAAAAACATTCACTTTTCAAAATTCAGTGCAACAACATGGTGTACACATTTACCCTTCAACAAAACCATGGCAATCTACCTCACTGATAGTGTAAAATCATAAAATCTGTTTCAGTGCAAATGTGGTGATTTTAAAGCAAATTAGCACTTCAACATAATAATATTCGTGAACAACCCAAGCAAACACCGCTAGGGTATAAGTAACAATCAAAAACACAGCTTTGAAACAACATTAAAGACATTGAATACACACAAAAAAACACGGATAAGGAGAATAAATAAAAAAATAAGCAAGAGCAATATATGTACCTGAAACATATAATATATAGAAAACTTAGTTTGATGAAAAACAAATATTAAATAAGCAATCACAATCAAATATTGCTTGGAATTTAATTCTACATCAGCATTAAACGGAAACAAAAAGAGCCTTATATACATGCCTATTGGCAAAAATTTAACCAAACCAAAAAAAAAGCATATGCCTATACAGGGTGGCAAATTACTAACACTGTGTTGTTTTCATAAAATTTATATTTATGGTGATTATTTCTGTACACATTTAGTTTCAGTTTGTTTTTCATATTTTTGTGAGACTTATTTCTGACAGTGTGTACATAACATTTCTGACAGTTTAGATTTGTATAACTGCACCTTGCCTAAATAAGACACCATCCCTTTCGTTCTATACGTTTGTAACCATTTGCGGTTGTTTGTTTCACATAATATCTATTTCCATGAATCGACAAATATTATGCTGCCACTTAGACACTTTTTTGAATCTTGCCTTAACATAACAACAAACGAAAATGTACTGAATGTATTTGCTAACTTTACCGCACTTAAGCCAAACCATAGCGGTTTATAAACTCAAAAAACAACACAGTCTGCTGGCGACGTTTGCTCCATTGCACTTAATGCCAGCAACGTCCAATGCAAACAATGTTTCGGCACTCAACAGTCAGCAGTATCAATGCACCGAACTATAAAGAAGCCGCCGATCGAGCACAACGCATTGAGCTCAAGCGGTTCACATACGTAGACGAAGTTTTGATTATTGTCAAGCAAACAACTTACAGCTCCGCAGCGCGCAAAGCGAACAGCTCGTAAAAATCCATCTATGATCAAAAGCAATGTAAAGGGTTTGTTAATGATGGTCACAACAAATATCGACAAAATCCAAGAAATGTATGACAAATGAAAATGTGTTACTTAGGATTTTTCTTCTTTCGCAGGATGGGAATTGCCAGCATGACATCCTTCCATTTTTGCTAATTTTTGTGATATAAAAGTATGAAATCAAACAAAAAAACATTAAAAAAAACTATTGTGAGCTAAATGTGTAAAGATCAAGTCGTCAGGATGTCCCATTACTTCGGCAACCACTCACACCTTGTATTGTGTTCTTGTCAATACATTTCTTCTCCCATTTGCACCACTTGACAAACCTTTACAGGACTGCACCTGAAAGTCGCCGGATTATCACGGCCGCCATCAAAAACAATGACACGGGTGTCGCTAATCTCTTTTTGAAGGCATTCTTCAACAGGCAAGCTTTTTTTCCAGCGGCAAATAACTTCTTTGCTGTTTCAATGCATCTGAGTTAAAGCGACGATGTTGACGGTGTGATTTGGTTTATATTTTAGTAGTGGTTCTGTACTGGAAGTAGCCTGGCTAGTTTAACATGCTTTCTGCTCATAGTTTAACTCACTGTCTCGAAGCAATGTGTTTTATACTTGGATTAACGTTGAAAACCAGTGGCTATCCTACAGGTAAACATTGCATGCACTCCGATCTTTGAATAAATAATGGTGACTCTAATTTTGTAACTTACTGACAACAATAACTGATGTAGGCTTACTTAACACATTTTGTAACTTTAGGCGTGTCGAGTTGTGTAATGAACGGAATAGTTCGCAACAACGGTGAGATGTGGAGTCCGATCAACACGGGTTTGGCTAAAAACCTCTGTTTGACCTGCGTTTGCAAAATGGTAGGGTATACGTGCTTTTATATAAATGAGGTTTACATACCCTACCTTGTTTTAAAACAGCATGTTGGTTTGTCCAGGGAAACACAAAGTGCAAGAGGTGTGAATCAACTGCAATGTATGGTCATACTGCAAGTTCAGAGGGTATTGGCGTAACTGGTCAAACTGAGAAACATCCAAACCTTTTTAGTTTTAAGGTTTCGACGAACAGTGGTGGGTGGCCAACAGATAATGAAAATGTGGGATCTGCCGTACCGAGAAAAAACTCGGTTTGTTTCGAGAATGGGGTTTACCACAGACACGGTGAAACGTTTTCTGGGAAAAATTATCAACAGATTTCCCTTGACCGAAGCGTATGCAGACAATGTGCTTGTGTGGTAAGCGATAGCTTGTTTTTTAGATGATTTTAAAATGCTTACGGTTAGCACATATATCCTACTTATGTCGTTACGAAAAATTAATCAAATCAAACCGACGCCTGTCTCAGCAGTCCACCCAGCGGAAGAAACGTGGAATAATGCTAATGTTTCTAACTATTTTATATCAACAGGCTGGTGAAACTTACTGTCGCACTAAATTGTGCCTACCCATTGCTTGTCCTCAACCGGATTTTACAGACAAGGATTGTTGCCCAGTTTGTACCGATAGAACCATGCCCAACTTTCCGGTTCAAGTCGATGGAGGCTTGCAAATTCCCAAAACTGAAAATCGTTTACCTGGGGGCGACATAAGACATCCTTTTATGCAGACTTTAACAAAAGACAGTTTGAATCCGAACCAATTTTGTACGTTTGCGGGCAAAGATCATAGAAGTGGCGACACATGGAAGGCAGAACTGCCGCAAGCAAACAAGAAAATATGCATAGAATGCAGTTGTGAGGTAAGATTAACATAAACATCAGTTTTTATATGATTTGCGTGGACTAGGCCTAATACAAAACAAACTGTTGTTTATGGAATTAGGAAACTTAGAACGTAGAACAAACAAAAATTAAGCTAAAAATTCATGCAACAACTGCAATGGAATCAAGTTTTTTTTTCACGAGCTCGAACTCTGAGCTATTTAAAATCACCAATAATGTTGTAGCACCCCCTGGCGTCTTTTTCGGCATGTGATTATTATAGTTCTCAACCTATTTAGCATTTCCACACCTATCAGTCCTGGAGGTTTAGTGAAAAAAATGGTATATTTTGATCTGTTTAAAGATCGCAAAGGTAGAGCTATTAACACCAGTACTTACAGCAGACGGGTTTGCTAAATTCCGGTAGGTGGCGCGCTCAAATATGTTAAATGCAGTTTGTGTAAAAAATGCTGACGTTTAGGGCTATTAGGGTTAGTATGAGGTTTCATAACAATAATAGAAATAACATCAATCTAAAAATCCAGAGCTTTTTGTTAAATTAGTCCCTAACCATGCAGTCGTAATGTTAATTTAAATAACTGCGGTACGCCACCTATCCGTATTTAGCAAACCTTTTCTGCTGTGAGTTCTTGTGTTAGTAGCTCGACCCATCGCAAACAACAATAGCCTACATTTGACGTTTGGGTTATTGTGCAACATCTTTACCGATTTTTGCTTGTTGACAGAACGGTGAAGTAAAGTGCAAAATGCCCAAATGTGACATTGTACGTTCCCAAGAAACCTGCGAAAGCCCAGAGAAAAATCGTTGCTGCCCACGTTGCGAAACAACACACAAGTCTCTAAAAAGGGTACAAGAAAATAACATGGATAACAAGACGTCGTGTATAGCAGTTTATCAATTTGTGAACACGATTGGAAACACATCTTCTGTGGATAAACATAACAGCACTGAGCATTTTGATAATGTGTTGGCAGTTCATTTGCCCACTTCAGTTCGTATTTACAACTGGTCTATCAATACAGGTATGAAGTTTGATCCAGTCTGTTATTTCGAATTAAATTACACATGTGTGAGAGAAGTTACTTAACTACTAATTGTATTTGTTTAACTTCCTGGTACAATATTGTCAATTCCCTTAAAGACAGATTTAAACTTGTAATATCAAACAATACCGTTTTGAGCTATTCAAGCTCTTGTTGTAGCGATGTCATCTCCAAGTAAATTTGATCTTTTCTGTCAACCAGACCTAAAACAACGGGAAGTTCTTACTTTGCGACAAAGCACATACGAGCGCTTTGCAGAAGAAAAACGGTTACGTGGCGTCTTTCAGCCCATTGGCTACACCAGCGAATGTAAGTTAATTGTAAACTTAGAAATGGTATAACAATCTTAGAAATGATATGACAGCAAATTATTGATATCATGGTCGTAGTAAGTGGCTAACATTTATTAAAATTGCCTTGTACAATGCAAGACATGCTACACGTCTACGTTTACCGTAGGAATAGCCATGTAAAATAACCGAATTCCGGTACGTGTGTTCAAATATCATTATTTGTCTCGTTGTGTTTCAGACCAGTTGCGCCTTTTCCAGAGAAAAGAAGGACTGTGGAACAAACGCTGTCGTCGAATTTGTTCGGTGCGTTTGCGCAAAATACTGAAAGCTCTGCGCTTGAAACCAACCGGAGACGAATGCCAAAATACACTATTAAAATCTTCAACTGACACATGAAAGAACTAAATTCCGTAGAGGCCGCTATGCCCAAGTTCCATCCCAACCTGGCTATCAGCAACATCGATTCTTGTTTAGCGGGACAAAAGAACGCACGCTGTTTAATTGTTACGTGAGTCTATGGGCTTTATGCAAGTCTTAGTCATGAGGTGACTCAAGTAAAAAAGACGTACAATAAAAGTTGACGTGCCTTTAGCACGGATGGAAGCATGTAATGTGTGCTGTGGTTGTCTTAAAATAATTTCCTATAGTGTAGATTTATAGGTTGAATCAGTGCACTGTCAGCGTGTAATCAAGTCAGCAAAGTTTTGTTAAACGAGTGACCTGCAGGGCAATTGTCACCGGTTCATGCAACTCGGCGCTTTTTGCACGGAAGCCCTGATCACGCCTGTGACGTTGTTGAAATGCCTCAGTGAGTGTTGGAATTGGTTCAGTGTAGGCGCCCAGACGAGTGCAGTGCTTGGCATTCAAGTTTGGTTACGGTGTATGTGAAGAACCAAATAGGTTCAACCACGTTAGTTGTTCAAGTCTTTGAACTATAAATGCAGTGTGCGTTAGTGTCAAGAAACATGAAGGACAGTTGAAATTAAAACCTTTATAACCAGTTACAGTAGCTTAAGTACAGTTGTCATTAAATACATATTTGCTATTGATACTTACTGCTAAACAGTGAGGTAACTAGTCGGACATTGCATATTGATTTGACGGTTATTTTCTGTAAAAAAGATTGTCATTCGTCACAAACATGAGTTTAATGATCATTAAATTGTGAGCGTCGATTTGTGGTAGATGCAATAGCCTAATTCAGCCCCTTTAAATTGCAAGGCAACAAGACTATATCAGTCCGCAAGGCGCAATACCAAAATATTACAATGTCTGGAAAATACCTTTCAAATCAAGAGGTGATGTTAATGGTTTTATCAAGAGGTGATGTTAATGGTTTTATCAACAAGCTGGTGCTATTCATTGACAGAACTTTTGGTATGTAGCATAGGCTTTTCTTCACTAATTGCTGTCGTTGTTAATTGCCGTAATATAATTGACATTTCAAAATGTCAATTTAAGTAGGCTGCGGGGTGTTATCACAGCTTATAGACTGACTTTATACAGCTGCGTGAGGTGACACGAAGTGATGTCACAAACGCACTTTTGTACCTGCATTGTTGGTTATAGAGGAAGCAAGACAAGCAAGACAAAGGATGAAGAACTTGCCGGCGAACTGTCACCTTCTGTAATGCAGAGCGGTGATGACTCGGTGTTTGTTCCGGCAGTTTACGACGAAGCTTGCGTGTTAGCAGCGGGACTGTGCAGGGATTACGTGTGCTATCGGCTCAAACGTAGCGGATACGAACAGCAGGTGCATGTAACCCAGATTGAACCAGCCAGCGATCAGGCACTGTCAAACCGGATCCTGAACCTTGGTAAGTGCTACATGTGGTTAAGCTGTTGTAACGCTGCGTGTTCATCAATATACGCCAGCTTTAATGTAAAGTGTCTGTTTAAACTGTAAATGTCATGTCGGGTGTAGGTAATAATAACGTTCCGAAATTGCAGCATCTTATCACATTTACCAGCTGATGTTACACCATCATCCTCATTCGACTGTTTTATGCGCAAGCGCAATATTAGGATAACATAGAGTTTTGTAACCGGGGCCCATAACACTCTTAAGTCAAAGTGACCACGAGATGTTTTTCATGGGGCTACGAATGTAAGCCCCTACTGCCGACACCCACCCATAAACAACAACAAAATACACAGGTAGTCAATAAGACCTCCTTGGGCATTCTAGTTTCCTTTGTGACCCACCGTTTTTTCCTCGAAATAGACAGAATTTTACATTTTTATTGATGGTTGAGTGCTTATTCAAGAGGAACCATTAAAGGTTGATAATCACACGGTTCGTATTATCTGTATTTACCTCCCTGTACCTTGTTTGTTCGTTTGGCATAAATCGCTGCACAGCCAATTGCTTGCTTATTGTTTACTTTGTGTTTGTTAACAAGCCAATAGTATCACACAAATGCCATAAAATGCCTTTAAAAATATTATTCCAGGCTGTGATCTCGAAAAACATTATCCCGTGGTGTACACAAGTGTATTCACGCACATCGTGAAAAGGCGGTTTTCCGAAGCATCATTGCAACGACTGTACTTTCGGCTTGGCACTCACATATTGGGAGGACACCCGCAAAGTTTTACTTGGGGAAGATTACTTTCGTTGTTTTGCGTGGCGGGTGAATTGGCTGTTGACTGCGTCGCGCAGGTAATTGGTGCGATCGTGTGGGTATAGAAAATACCAGTCTGTTGTTTTGCAAACAGAAAATCTCCCAATGCGGGTTTCTACAAACGCTTTTTGACGCGAACCACAAAAATAGGCCCCAAAGTTTCGCGACCCAAGTAGGCTACACGAAGCTATTGTGTCAAACTAATTTTGTTTTGTGAAAATTGTAAGCTTCGTGTCCATTTTTACCATAAATCATGCTCTTAATATTGCTTGATGTAATGTCAGTGCAATAAAACTGCACACTCGATTTACTATAGGTGTACTTCACTACAAAAAAAACAATGTGTGACAGCAAAACAACTTAATGCAAGCGATAAAAAAGGAAAACAGACATTTTTCTGTCACACAAAGAAAGTTTGGCATTATTTTCCGCAATGCGGTTGACTGTGCGGGGTTAAGATGGAGACAATAAAAAATAGTTACAGCAAAAACTTATCAGCCAATTGGCCACAAACAATCAATGTAATAAATCGGTAAAATAAGTTTTCAGGAACTTTTAAACTTACTAAATGGTTTTCATTCAGGGGAATTCCGAACTTGTTGAATGCGTCATCAGAACCGCCAGTGACTACATGAAACACACTGTCATCGAATGGGTAGTGGCAAACGGCGGTTGGGTGGGTTTTTAAGTTTTTGGTTTGTGAACACTGATTGCAATAACTTGCAGCATATCCATCAGATTTAATTGTGTATCGTCACTTTAACAATATTTTGTTTAGGAGATGCTGGCTGAGCATTTTACACCTGCACAAACACATCGAACTAAGATTTGCTACAATTTTACGTTCGTCCCTTCCAAGTACATAGTTTCCATCTTGAGCACCACCGCACTTATGATAATCGGTTTCATATTTTTGCGTGATTTCAATAACTTTTTCTTCTGAACAAGTGCAAGAATGCAACCAATAACAACGTAAAGCAACTGTGGTTTTAGTATGACCTATACATCACTCACGACTGGCTTTCATTTGCATTTGCAACCATGTTACTACAACCTGCTTCGTTTATGCGAGTTGAAATTGAAACTGCCCACATTGTTTCTTTAACATTAGCTATTAGTACAACTTCTATATTTAATTGACGTTTTTCCTATTTTTTTTTGCTTTTGGACAAATATTGGGAACTTGTATTTATTGTGATACTTCTTCGAGTACTTTACAGAATATATGTAATTTAGCAATTGCGTTAATAGTATATTTTGTTAGTTGCTACTTTTTCTACACTGCATGCCCTATAGAATTGCAAATACACTTGGGACTTTCAACGCTTTACGTCCGTCAACAGTTTCCACTTGAGGCAGACCAAGGAGTTTTTTCAGAGGCAATTGAATATACCCTATGTAAGCTTTATTTTATGTTGCACCTGCATTTACAAAGTTAAACAATCAGCACAAGCAAACGTTTAAAATGAAACCATAATACAGTTTGTTTCAATGCATACATTTTTTAAGGCTTGAAACAACTCGAAGGAGAAAAAAAAACAAATATAGAATTTTAAACTTGAGAAACCATGTAACAGCACCCCACGAGAAAGCAAAATTACACGACAGTGTTGCTTTTTAATTCATCCTCCCAGCTTTTTCTCACATTTCTAAATTTGCCTTCGCTTTTGCGGGTTTTCAAAAACCACTTTGAATTTGTGAATCGGGCAAACTTTTTGCCAGAGGGCAAGTCAATTTCAAGCTGGATGAGTCAGGGTAAAAAAGAAGCAAACACCAAAAAAGTGCAGTAATCCGATATAAAATAGATGTTTTGTCCTTTTGGAACAAAGTTGGAACGGCTTAGGTCCTAATCAGTTGAACAGTTGACTTCCAGGCCCGAAGTTTTTTTAAGGAACTTATTCAACTCTGCAAATTAAACTTTTGCCATTTAGAAACTCATTTGCCAAGGTCTGGTTAAAGCTGCGTCAGTAGAATAAACATGGGGCGAGTTGTTTTTAGTGCCCTATTGATGATACTTGCAGGAAGCTGTGCCGCAAAAGACAAAACATATTATCTTGCAATCAAAGAGATTATGTGGGATTACGCCCCATCTGATTTGAATATCATCACAGGAAATAGGCTCTCGCACGAAAAGTAAGGACAATGCTTCTTAGTTTGCTGTTGTAAATTATTGTTAAGGTGAAAAATATTTTCTTGTGTTCTTGCAGGATATCGAACATATACAGTAACATGTTTTTGGGAAAGACCTACAAAAAGGCGGTGTATAGGGAATACACCAACAGCTCGTTTCAAACGGAAGCACCGCGCGACCCAAACTTAGGGTTTATGGGCCCTACGATGAGGGTTGAGGTCAGTACATATCTTTAAAAACGTGTTGTATAGCCCCCCTTACCTTAATTCTAAATGAGTTTTGATGTAGACCGGGGATCGCATTATTGTGCACCTTTTCAACAATGCGTCAAAAAACTATTCAATCCACCCTCACGGCGTATTTTACACCAAAAACAACGAAGGTGCAAATTATGGCATCAACAAAACCAATGGTCCAGGCAGCAGCGTTCAGCCAGGCGGAGAACATACTTACGTTTGGGAAGTTGTTAAAGAGTAAGTTTTTACAATGTTTGTAACGTATTTGTTGGTTTTTCTGAGCAGCAACGGCCATTTACATAATTGTAGTATAACTTAAGATTTCAAAATCATTTATTAAAGGTTCGGACCAACACCGGACGATCCAAATTGCTTAACTTGGGCTTATCATTCCCATTCCGACTCAACGATCGACGTCCATGCCGGTCTTATCGGGGCCATCATAGTTTGTAACCCAGGTTCGATTTTATTTACAAACAAAACATTTTGTTTTGGCAATATGAATCAGTATTTGACAATGGCGCTACACAGGAACTTACAAAGACGACGAAACACGAAGGGATGTCGACCACGAATTCGTTGCGATGTTCTTTATACCCCACGAGCGGGAAAGCTCGTACTTCTGGGAAAACATGCGGGTGAGTACAACTCCCGTTTTCACCATCACGTTGGGATTTTTTTGTGCAACTGCATTTGTCTATAAGCTTGTTGTTAGTTTGCACCAACTTATTGGTTCTAACCAACGCAGTCAACGCCATTTCTTCAACCTTCACCCTAATACCGACTGCAGAGTTGCAGTAACGACTAAAACGTAAAACAATAGTTAAACATCTGAAACAAATTAGATGTGACCCACTCAACAAAACTTAAAAACCGGTGTTTCTCTTTCAGATGAACAATCTTGACGAAGGATTTGATCTCAACGATAAGCTGTTTGTAAAGGGCAACAAAATGCACACGGTAAATGGATTCATGTACGGTAACACCCCAGGCTACGACGTATGTCAGGGAGACACGATCAGCTGGCATATCATTGGAATGGGATCGAATAGAGATTTGCACCCAATTCAGTTTCAAGGGCAAACGGTAGGAACGACAACCAGCACATTTTTTTCAAACGTGTTTTTTTTAATCCTAAATATGTAAACAACTAAATATGTGAATTATGATTTTTACTTTTTGTAATGTATTTGGACAAAGCCGCACTTTGACAAAGATACGTAAGATTTGTAAACGTTTTCAAATTATTTAAGGTTTTGAAACATCACCATCGTATGGATGCGATGATCGCAATTCCAGCAACGTTTGCGACAGCAATTATGAAAGCCGATAACCCCGGCAGATGGATCATCGCCTGCAAGTTATACAGCCATTACACAGGTTTTGACAATTTAAGACAACACAGGACGATTGCCATAAATCAAGTACTTCATCGGCTCTACTTTGCAAATTAATGCCAGAATTAACTTCAAAAGGGATTTATTTGGCGTCATAACAAAAAACGACAGACCTGATCAAAGCATTGTCTATGACGCCATATATAACGAAAAATAGCCCTCTTTGGCAACGAAAAAAACAATATGGGCAGGGATTGGAGAGGTGTTCTGCCTTCCCAAACCAAGTTTACTCCCTGGGGTTATTTGGAATATAGGATCTTGCTATATTGTGAAGACAAACCTTTAATACATGGCCAGTTATACATAATAAGGATCCATCAACTTGATTTCAGAGGGAATGACGGCGTTAATGTACGTGGATCCAACGTGTCAAAAGCCAAACGCCTCAGTTCCGTCGGACAGTCTGACAGGAAAAACTCGTGAATACTTTATAGCAGCGGAGGAGGTTTGGTGGAATTATGCACCGAGCAATGTAAATCAACTTACCGGTGAACGACTCGACGCTAATGGCAGGTAAAACTCTTTTTGTGTGGGCGTGGAACATTTTTTTGTTTGAAACGTTACTACTAGTGATGCACCGAAGTTTCGGTTGGCCGAAACATTTCGGCCGAATACGCTGTTTTTCGATGTTTCGGTTTCGGCCGGAACTTTTTTCTAAAATTCGGCCGAAACCGAACTTTTTGATTGCATTGAATTAATGCCTAAACTATCATTTTCGCCTATACGAAACGTAATAAATTAACTAATTGTTGTGTTTATAAAATACGAGCCACATTGTCTACAAAATATTACAAGTTTAGTAAAACTTCCGCATTGTGAAAGTGATTTTGATTTATCATAATTCACTTCACTCGCATCAACGACACAAGGTTCAGTTGGCAACATTCATATAAACGGGGATTTTAGGTTCGGCCTAATTCGGCCGAAATTATTCGGCCTCGTGGCCGAATATTCGGTTTCCGCCCGAACCTTTTTAGGCGGGTTCGGTGCATCACTAGTTACTACCTTAACTTTAAGAATTTATGCCAACGTAATATCCACAATTCCTGTTGACAAATAGGAATAAAACTTGTTCTTTGTTTCAGTGACTCATCTACTTACTTTAAGACCGATGGTAGCGCTATCGGTGGTGTTTACAAGAAAGCGGTTTATCGAGGTTACGAAAACGGAAACTTTACAGTAAAAAGTGAGCGGACTGCGGACATGGGAATTCTTGGTCCGCCAATCATAGCTGAAGTTGGCGATACCCTAAAGGTTCTGTTCAAAAACAAAGCTGCAAAACACGTAAGCATTGCTTGCTTAAAATTGCTAGAAGCGAAAAATATAGTTATTTAGGGACGAAATCATGACAATGGCCCCTATCAAGTACATCGCGTTTAATTTAGAAACAAGTGGGAAAGTTTTCAATCCCCATTTTAGAAAACATGTAAAAATAAAAACAACGCCCTGATTTATTTAAGAAAGGGCTTGGTACGTATTCTTTACCCAACAATACACCTTACTGTGGCGAAACCCGGCACATGAATCAAAGGAGAATGGAAAGGTAATGTTCTAAATACAGTCGCGAAAAATGCAATTGTTTGTTCTACGCAAGTACCGATGCTAAATAAAGCCAACTAGATGCACACATACAACTTGTGACGCAATTACAGGCGTTTAACCTTGAACCACAAGGAGTGTATTTTGCCGAAGCCAATGCTGTTCTCCCTGGTCAGAAACACACATACACCTGGTAAGATATTTCAGAAAAAAACTCGTGCAACACTTGTGTTATTATTTTGTGGTTTGTTATGTATTTGATGTTTGCAAACGAGAAAGCTTGAAGCAGATGTTTTTATTATGTTGATACACAATAGAAATTAACTACATCAAACGTGTTTATGTTCAAAAAGGACTCTTCCTGACTCAGTGTCACCAGGTGAAAATGATCCCAATTGCATAACTTACTTATACACATCGTCGTTGGAATACGTGGCCGACTCAAACGCGGGGCTTGTTGGTCCTTTGGTAGTTTGCAAAAAAGGTTTGTCCATGACCTAAATCAAAATTTTGAAAGATTATCAACAGGTTTTGTCTTTTTAGGCACGATGGTTTCTGAAATGGCCAAACGCCACAAATATCTTCTTGTGACAATCTTTGAAGAACAAAACAGTTGGTATTTTAATGAAAATATGAAAACTTTCATGACACAGCCCGTCACGAAAAATCCACCTACCGAGTCAAACATGATGCATTGTAAGTTTCACTATTGATTTCAAAATTATGGTAACAATATTTTATCAGTCCCATGGGCCAATGTTTATTTTAAAAAATCAATTGTTAGGTCAGACATATCTTTTGACACCTACCAATTGTAAAACCGCTTTGACATTAAACGTCCTAGTTAACGAATGTATCAGAGTCGATACGTATAGCGAAACCTGGCTCTATGGAAATTCGTTTTAGGTTCATGACTCTTACAAACCCAAGGCAATACGGGTCTATAGTGCAATTCTATAGGGTGGGCTAATCCGACGTTTTGTTTTGCAGCGCTTAACGGGTTATCGTTTGGAAACCTGAACAACCTTGAGGTCTGCACAGACCAGGACACGATATTTCACCTGTTTGCTGTCGGTACCAAATATGACATTCATGCTATTAAGTTCGATGGAATCAACGTTAAAATTAAGTATGCAATCCATTTTATAAACCACGTAAAATGTGATTTATGTTGCTAATTCGATCTTTTTGTAGCGGTATAAGTACGGGTGCGATCAACCTTTTTGCTCACACATCTCAAACCGTAAATGTTCGTGCTGATGAAGTTGGAAAAGGATTGGTTTTCTGTAGCCTAATGGATCATATCAAGTCAGGCCTCTTCGCAATTTACACGGTAGGAAAAAGCAGGTTAAGAAAAAAAGTTAAACATGACTAATGAGCAACATATGCTTACTCAATATTCATGGCATTTGCATTTCTGCTCATGTACACTACCTGCTTTTGGTTTGATGCAAATAATGGGCAAACATTGCATGAGATACGTCACCGAACTATGGCTGGGGTGGATAAGAAGTATTGTATGCTTCTGCAACGATCTCAATTTAACCACACGCTTTATGTTTTAAGGCGAAAAACTGCAACAGTTCAGTTGTTTCCGATGAAGAAGACAGTGAAATAGTTAAAAAATCTACTGTACGGCAATATTACATCGCGGCTGAAGAGGTAACATGGGATTACAATCCCTCTGAGGTTAACTTGAAAGGTCAATCAATACACGAGAAAGAAAATTACGGCTACACTCATCTACACAGGCAACCTGGAAAAACTATAGGTGAGAAAGCGGCTAGTATAACTTTACTGTGTGTTCTACAATAAAAAGAATGTTTTTGTAGGTTCCAAATACCAAAAAGTGCTGTACTTTGAGTACACAGATGACACATACACTGTGAAACTGTCAAAACCTGACCATTTCGGAATACTGGGGCCGGCCATTAGGGGCGAAGTTGGTGATACGATAAGGGTATGCTTTTTTGTCCTTAATTTACATTTAGCCAACGAAGGCAAATTATTGCATGAGTGCCTTACACTCCTTGCTACTTGTAGATTTTGTTTTGGAACAAAGCGAATCGACCATACAATATGCATCCATGGGGTGCAATTGATCCTGAGTCATATGAGATGGGAAAAAACTCTGTGGATCCTGGCAAGAAAAAGTTATATATCTGGAAAGTAAGTACTCACTAAACTATAGCCAAAAGACTTTTCAGAAAAAGTTAATCGTTGTAATATCATTTTGCTTGTTTTTCAAATGTGTTTACTTCATATGCTTTCACACATATGCGTTTAAACTCCGCAGATCCCGGAATCGGCTTCACCTACTGGAAATCAGCCCAGCTGCTTGTCATTTATATATGTGTCATCAGTTGATAGGTCAGCTGATACAGCTGATGGTTTATTGGGTCCCCTGGTGGTTTGCAAACCAGGTAATTTTCACATTAAACCTAAAAAGTTCCATCCTGGTTCATTTTAACTTAAAATTCGCAAAAGCTTTCTGGTAAAAAAAAAACATTGATATCATTTGATTGAAAAGTAAATTCGATTAAAATTTGTACTTTCCCTGTTTTTCTAAGGTGCTTATGATACCATGGAAATAGACAACGAATTCTTTCTCCTGTTCCACATTGTTGACGAAAACACGAGTCATTACTTGAACGAAAATATTCAGAAATACATCGGTGCGGATCCAGAGGAGTTTAACAAGAAAAGTGCATTGTTTGTTGAAAGCAACAAAATGAAGAGTACGTATCTGTTTGAAAACGTTTCAAAAAATACAAAATTTGTAATGTTTGTTCTACTGTTTAGCTATAAACGGATATTTATTTCACGTCGACGGCTTGACAATGCTCAAAGACGACATCGTGCGGTGGCATTTAATTGGCTGGGGCAACGAAAAAGATTATCATTCTGTCCATTTCCATGCACACACGTTCCGACTAATGTAAGTATCATAAATTCATTCTATATATCTCTTTCTAAATTTCGTTTATTAGCTAATCCTTATCTGTGATTTTATGAGTTTGCCCATGCAAATGTTCTGTTATTTTTGGCGTTTCTACAAGTTTTAAATATACTTATGAGACCTATGGGACCCGACGATTTGTTTGAGTTAAGTCAAGGTTTATTTGCAATGCCCCCTTTTTAAATTTGTCGTTGCGAAACGGTTTCGTTAAAGCAAAAAAAAAATCCACAGGATATCGAGTCAAGTGTCTCGTCACTTAAATGGAGCTTGACGTGTAGTGGGAATACGCAAATTTAATTTGCAATATAACATCTAGTTTCAAAAGACGGGTAATATTCTAGGAACGCTTGTTTGTGCAATTTGTAATGTTCATCCCTATCTCACATTTCGTATTGTAAGTTACATTAGGAGTACCGGAGTAACCCCAGAGTACAGCTCTCGGAAAATGTTATTTTGTTTTAGTGCGTTTCTATGTCCTTGTAAACACATTTTCGCAACATTTCTTAGAACCGACGGATCGTATCGTGGAGACGTGTTCGATGTTTTTCCTGGATTTTTCGGCACCGTTGACATGGAAACGGTAGCAGTCGGTGAATGGCTGTTACATTGTCACGTGTTTGAACACATCCAAGCGGGAATGGAAACTACGTATATTGTGCTGGAAAAAGGTAGGAAATTCTGGCGAATGAGCTCCATAACATTTGGTTAGACATTCTTGATGTTTTTTTGAAATATCTTTGGTGGTAAAAAAGAGTTTAAACTAAAATGTTACTCTATTTTGTGAATATTTTTTATTTAGAAATCACACCAGCGATAATTTCGCAAGCTAAGTTGTCCCGTTCGGCAACCAAACGGGATGTTTGCGACATGAAGAAGATTGGAGGCAAGCTTATTTGTCTTTGCGATGGAATGGACTTAAAGAGAGCAACTGACCTCTTCGGCGAAAATATGATACTTAAAGTTCGTCTGCCTCACGGATCAGCATTTTCTGTCTCGCCAGGGGATGTGTGGCACTTAGATTTAAGCAACAACCAGTTCAATTATTTTGAAAGTCGCGAAATTTTGTCGAAATTTAAAAATCTGTATTCCCTTGACCTAAGTAACAACAATCTTCATTTTCTTATTGGAAACTTAATATCAGACAACAAGCTTTTAAAGCGACTAAGTCTTAAAAACTCAAGCCTGTTTTACGTTTCGAAGTCACTGGTTTTAGACAACCCATACTTTGATTTTAATTTGTTGGATTTGTCTGAAAATCCTAAACTCTTTCCATCGTGTCTTAATCAAGCATTTTTTCGCAAACGCGTCTTGTACCAATGTTTGAAAATCCAGCAGTAAAACTGTAAGTGTAAAATGCTGAAAAAGACATCACTAATAAAGTTCCAGTAACTATATTTTTCGTGTAAAGCAAAGCTAGAATGACAAACACAATACCAGCATAGACTAGAGTATAGACTACTTCAAATTTCACCTTGAATTAAAATATTTTTGTACAGTTGAAACATATCAGCAGCGTTTTTTTAAGTTTTGGGTGACCGCTAAGTAGTTTTAAGAGACCGCAAGTGTTTCATTTAAATACCAAAAATAGTACTGTAGTTGCAAGTCCAAATTTTGGGAAACCGCTGGAGAAATTTGACCGAAACGGTCCCCCAAAACACCTTAAAAAACACTGCATATGCTCATATCGGACATTAAGTATTTTCTACATTCAAGCGGTCTGTTAATTTGTTCACGAACCTGCGTATTCTACATGGTTAATAATGATGCCATTTTCGACAAAGTTAGTGACAACTTACAATGCGCTTTTTAGACCTTTAAGAATCACGGCAAGCCACAAGCCTGTCCATGTTCATGAATAAGTGACTTTGACAGGCTGGTTGTAACTGTGGGTTGTTGGAAAAGTCAAGTAGGTCAAAGTCTCGATTGCCAGTTTTGGTCTGGAGGAAATTCTTAGTAATGCGTTGAAAAGATGGCGTGTTACGGAGAACCAGGGTTTTCAACAGCTTGTTGCGCATAATGAGATACTTGCTAAGCTTTCTTATTGGGTTACCAGTCAGCTTTAGAACTCTAAGGTTGGGAAACCTGATCAGCAAATTTCTTACTTGACGTTCAGTCAAACTATTGTAGCTTAGATCAAGCGAAGTGACTTTCCTTGTCAAAATCTTAATGCTATTGTCACTTTCGTCATTAGCCATTAACCTCCATCTAGTGCTTGGAAAGAGATCGCTGGTTCTGGCGATGTTCATGTTGTTGCATCTTAACATGTAGTTTTCACCATCTTGTCTGGCGTCGCAAGATGTACGCTGACGAGTTCTGTTACTGCCGATTGCTAGAAAAAATAATATTTTGTAACCAATATTCGAACTTTCAAAAATATATCTGCAACAGCAACTCATATGTCTGAGTCTATAGAAATATTGCTGTTAAGTAAGTGATTTCAACAAACAAATAAAGAAAAACGTGTTCCTACATGTAAAAATCTGGTATTTTGACTTTTTGGGGTACGAACAACGTATTTTCGTTTCTAACTGTTAACAAGGACAAAATTTTCAACTATTTTCTGAAAAAAATAGGTAAGTCACCTGCACGAGAGTCTTCGAGTACACTGTATGTGGTTTCCATCCCTCCGTGCATGTGATCAAACACGTGACAGTGCAGTAACCAATCACCGGGAGCTATAGTTCTCATTTCCACTGTTCCGAAAAATCCAGGAAACACGTCAAATACGTCACCACGATAAATTCCGTCAGTTCTAAATTCAACAAACAAATTATTTTTGTATTTTATCTAAAAACTTGCATATAGATTGTAGATATGCTTACATGGAAACATATGTGTGTGCATGGAAATGGACCGAATGATAGTCCTTTTCATTACCCCAGCCAATCAGATGCCAACGAACGCGATCGTCTTTGTGCATCACTAGGCCATCGACATGAGAGAGCAAACCGTTGATGGCTAAAAAAATTCGACGTACAATATAGTTAACAAGCAAACAACGGGTTTCATATAATAGGAGAAAGAAATAATTTGGAAGTTCAGCTCAAAACATTTAGCACTAATTTGTTGTGTAAAAAAATTGCAGAATTATACATATTCTACATATACTATACACATTCGATTTATTTGTAGAATAAAACATTATTTTAAACTTTATATCTACTCGGTGTTTCGTCATCTTTGCATCTTGATACCTTTCATCTTATTGCTTTCGACAAATGATCCGCTGTCTTTATTAAATCCTTCAACCCCGATAAACTCGTCAATATTTTCGTCGATATAATGACTGAGATTTTCATCAACTACTTGGAACTGTAGGAAAAATTCTTCATCGACGTCACCGCTGTCCAAACCACCTGTCACCAAAAATCAGGTCAATATATATGCATAAAATTGTACATTTCAAAAATTGCCAGCGCTTTTATTATCACAAAAGTAACGGCAAGGACTACGAACCATTCCAACACTGTGCACCAACGTACTGCACATTGCACAGTTATAGACAGTTTTTAATCCCCTTTCTCAAACGTACCTTTTCTGCACACCAAAAGTGGACCCATTAGTCCATCAGTTGCGTCATTAGGTCTGTCAACAATTGAAAGATATATAAATGACAAACAGCTGGGTTGTTCCCCGGTCGATCCGGCTGACGCTGGTATCTACAAAAGAAACTGTATCTTAAACTCTGTAAACTAGAAAAAAATGTTAAATTATTATTACAGTCCACGAATACTGCTTTCGTTGTCCGGGTTTGACAGCCTCTGTATCCAAGTTATATGCATCAGGGTCCACTGCTCCCCATGGATGCATGTTGTAATCCCGATTCGCTTTGTTAAGGAACGTTATCTTTAAGATAAAAGTAGGTTGGATAAGAGCTGTATGTTTAGACGTCAAAACAGTTTTCTACCATAATTTGATCGCCGACTTCGCCTTTGATAACAGGTCCAAGGAAACCCAGATGTGTTGCCTTTGGCTTTTTAACAGTAAATGTGTCATCAGTGTACTCGAAATACAACGCCTTCTTGTAAATGGAACCTGTTAAATTACGACAGTTTAAAACAAAGGACCCATTCGCAACCATTTTCTCATTGTCGACAGTACCACAAATTTTTATTTTACCAACGCCTGTATAAGTTGCGTACCACTTGTTTGAATCAACGGCTGTCTAATGACAGCCAAGTCAAGTTTATCTACCAAGTGAAATTTAAACGCTGTGAAGTAATAATTGGGTCTTACCAATAGTTTTTCCCAGTTCCCTGTGAGCGTGATCGTAGCCGTGGTTTCCTTCGATGTCGACAGATTCGTGGTCGATGTTTATCCTAGTTGGGGAGTAATCCCACATTACCTCCTCTGCTGCGATGTAATACCTCCTGACTGTTGACGTTTCGTCAGCAACAACATGAGCAGCAGCTTCAACACTTGATTCCGGGTTGCAAACTCTGGACTGGTACAGTTAAATATGTGATCAAAAATGTTTATCGGGTATAAATCTAAAAAATACTAAACACCTCCCAATTATTAACAATCACCATCAGTTTTGACGAAAATTTAAATTTTCCGCTAACCAATATTAAGAACAGATTTCAAACGCACATAGAATTTGAATAAATGTAAATATACTATATCTTTGCATACGTTGAAAACCGCCGTCATTCCGGACGCCACATGCTCAATGAGTGTGCAGTACATCATGCCTGAACCAACATGCTCAGGGCGGACAACTATTGTTTGTGACATGTGGGGGAACAAGTTAACAGCTCCTGTGCTCACACCACTACAAATACAATGTTGCCTACTTAATAATTGGCTTGCGATACATTACTTAGATACACAAAAAATTATTTTCGTTCATAGCTATGATAAAGTGTTTATGTACGCATAAAGTTACAAATAATTTTTGTACACCATTCAGTGCATTAAGAATTAAGTGAAACCAAACTCTGCCACGTTTACTTTAGCTAGAGAAACTAGGCAACGTATAAGCACATACTTGAGTTTGACATTCACCCCATCAAACTTGAAAGCATGGATATCCACTTTGGTGCCGACAGCAAGCAAGTGAACCACGGTGTCCTCATCTGTACATAGATCTATGTCTGCCAGATTTCCATACATTCGTCCGTTGATAGCTGTAATTAGTTTTAGCATTAATTTTTAAAGCGATACGTATGCCGATACATTGTCAAGTTATATGTAAATGGTATTTATTTATGAACACTATGCACGGACTTGAAAAGTAGTTTAATCATAAACATTACTGCCAAGGTAGACATCATAAACATGTACTGATGATGACAACAGAGATTGTCGAAACGTCTACACGATGTATTCTATATACACCACTACCTTGGCAGTAATGTTTATGGTATTTATTTAGTCTGTTAGTTCCAACAAACTGGAGTGCCGTGGACTGGCTATAAGCTTCTACCATGCATCTTGTTGGATTCTTTAAAATCTCCGCTCTTCTTGTTGACAGAAGAGGGATCCAAGGTAAAAGTTTTCACGTTTTCATCAAAAAACCAGCTTTGGTTTTCATCATATACAGTCATCAATACGAACTTGTTGCGTTTTGCCAATTCTCTTGCCAGTGTTCCTGTAGTGATTGAAAATGTCATCATAACGGCTTAATTATTGTGTCATGGGAAGGTTTTTTTTAAATAAAAACCGTCACGTTTTGTGTTGCTAATTCCAAAAAAAAACTCGAGTTTAAACAGTAATTAGAATATAGATCATTTATTATAGTGTCATGTGTTATAGTGGCATATATAATCTGGTGGTCATAAACTGACAACTTTTTGCTTGGAATAATATGATTATCTATTGTTTTTATAAGGTAAAAGTAACCGTTTACCTCGTTTGCAAACCAGAATAGGCCCCGCAAGGCCAGCGTTGGAGTCGGAAATGTACTCTACAGAAGATGTGTAAACAAATGCGATGCAGTTGGGGTCATTTTTACCCGGTGAAACCGTATCCGGCAAAGTCCTGTAAAACAAGTGTTATCTTTTTAGCTGACGACAGAAAAAAAGAAGGCTGAAAGACGTACCAGGTGTAAGTGTGCTTCGTTTGTGGCAGAACCGGACTGGCTTCAGAAAAATATACACCGTGTGGCTCCATGTTAAATGCCTACATAAAACGATTTTAGCAAAGAAAAACGTTATTCAAATAGAATGGGCTATTCATGTAAGGTTTCAATAAAATACATTGGTCGGAAAACCTTAAACTGGCTCATTTCATTACCTCACATTTTTTATGCTGTTTATGTGTAACATTTATAGTTATACCATAATCGACTTTTTCAGTGGACTTGCCAATTTAAATTTCATTGTTTTGAAAGAGAATGTAAGTAAGCACTGGAAATTACGTTTTGTGTAGCTTTGTTTTTGAACACAATCTTCACTGTGTCACCAACTTCAGCTGCAATAACTGGTCCGAGTATTCCCATGTCATCTGAACGTGGACTTAGCACGTCAAAATTGGCATTTGTGTATCCGCGATAAACCGCCTTCTTGTAAAGTCCACCGATACGGTCTGAGCCTTGCTCAAAAAATGTAGCTGAATTTCTAAACAATATTTTAATGTACTTTTTTGCTACCTTTCCCTTTTTATCACACCACTATAGTGGATTATAATCTTTTATGAATTACACACCACTATTGTGGATTATAATCTCTTTTAACATTTAAGCTTAGTTGTGGAATTTACACTTTTCACACTTGCACATACGTGTAAACAATTTTTACGCCTGGTGATGTTCATTATATGCAAGTGTGAAGCTAAAATTTCCTTACGACTCGGGAGCGGTGAGACTTTCCCCAGTAAATCCATCAACTCCATTTGGTCCGTAATCCCACAAAACCTCTTCGGCAGCAACAAAGTATTCTCGGACAGTACCGGTCAAACTCTCGGCTGGCAGTGGTGAGGTAGGTTTTCTGCAAGCTGGGTCTACTTCCAGCAACGCTATCATGCCCTCTGTTACATATTGAGGAAGATATTAGCTTTCCAAAAAAGTGTTTTACAGATGTTAGAAAACGCCATCAACAGTGCGTTTTACCTGTATAGTGACTGTATAGTTTGCAGGCTATTGTCCAGACCCCTGGGTTATCCGCCTTCATGATTGCAGTCGCCAATGTCGCCGGAATCATTATAAAAGCGTCCTTGCGGTGATGTTGATGGAGCATCTACAATTGTCAATACCACACAGTAACAATCGTTATGCAACAACGCATCTTATTTGACCCTGAAAACCCACCGTTTGACCCTGAAACGTAATCGGGTGAAGGTCGCGGTTTGAACCCATGCCCAACATTTGCCAACTGATGGTGTCTCCTTGACAAACTTGATAACCTGGTGTGTTGCTATACATGTAACCATTAATTGCGTGCATCTTGTTTCCCTTTTGAAAATACCGCTCATTAATGTCAACGGTTTGCCCCGGCATGAAAATCTATCAACAGATTGAAGTTGGTGTAAATGACTTTGCCCACATTTTAAAGTCATTTATTTTATAGCCAACCTCTAAATTTTCCCAGAAATACCAAGTTTCCCTCTCGTGAGCAATAAAAAACAGAGCAACAAATTCGTGATCAACGTCGGTTCGCGTTTCGTCTTCTCGATACGTGCCTGTAACGAATATAACTCATACTTGAATAGTGGCTAATAAATAAATATGCTTGTATAGGGATTAGTAATATGTTTTGTTTGAAAACTTCATTAAAACACTTTAATAACCTTGTCTGCAGACGAGCAAGGCACCGATTAGACCAGAGTTGATATCCACTGGAGAATGAGTGTGAGAGTGATACATGTATGTAAGGCAGTTTGGGTCGTCCCTGGCTGGTCCGTATCTGTAAAGTAAACGAGTGCCTGAACGGTTGGATTTCGCTTCCTGCGCATAAATATACATGTATTTTGTCTCGATAATTCTTTATCCTTTGAAGGAGTTACTTGCACTTGTTTATAATGAGTGATATGGGTTGACTTACTCGGCCAAAACTTCCCACTCGTATGTGTAATGTCCACCGGGAGGCACAGAATCATCGCCCGAGTCTGTGCTGTTATCAAAATACTTGGCACCTTCGTTGGATTTGGTGTAAAAGACTCCGTGCGGGTGAGCAGAGTAAATCTTTGATGCGTTGTTGAACAAATGGAGAATGATCCTATCTCCAATCTAAACAATGCACACAGATACCAAAATACCTCACCACAAATAAAACCAGATGTGGATTGGTGCTTACCTCCGATCGTATTGTGGGCCCCATAAACCCAAGGCTGGGATCATGAGGAATTTCAGTTTGAAACGTTTTATCTGTGTAACGTCTGTACACCGCTTTCTTATACCTCTTTCCAATGTACATGTTACTGTAAATCCGAGGGATCCTTCAAAAGAATAATGTTTACAAGCAACAAAAACAAATTATAACTTTAATACAGAACTTACTTTTCATAGTCTAGTTTGTTGCCTGTTAGCAAGTTCATTCCTGAAGGCGCATAATCCCATATGATCTCTTTTATAGCGAGAAAATACACACGATCTTTCGCCTCACACAACGACAAAACGGAAACCAACAAAAATGCAGAAATCGCAACTTTTGTATTTAAACCCATTCTATTTGATCACCAATAGCTTATAATACGCACAAAATAAAAACATTCGAATTAAAAAACTTGTAAGTTTAACCAGAATTCAATTCGCAAGGCTACTTAAAATAAGAAGTCAGCGTTTTTGTCAAGTCATTGCAGCAGAGAATCGTTGCTTTGCGAGCAATTTCTGCTTGGCTTCACTTGTAAAAGAGCGTGTCGCCGACCGTATCGCGGTTAGCTTCATCAGCGTTTTTTAGGCCGTGAAAGTTTGTTCTAGAGCCGAGCTGTATCTTATGGAAGATAAAAAGTGCTCTTTCATGAACCGAGACTGGCTCCCATTTCGTTAGCGCGGCGTCCATACGTCCACTGCTTGCCTAACCTTACAAACCACAGACATGGACAAAAGAAGACATGCAAAGGATTTGTAAACGTTGCGTGCTGTTTTTTGGTCAAGGTGTCTCAAAACTAATAGATAGCTTTCTCTACTGGGTTCGGGCAATTCTAACTGTTGTCAAAGGCTTCAAATTTTAATTGGAAATGTCAAGCATGTTGAAATGAAACGAAAAGTTTGATGACTAACGCCTGCTGGAAATATTTGCTGCAAACAATAAGAAATAATGAAAAAAGAAACGATTCAAATATTGCAATGTGTCACACAGTACAAAATACAACCGGTTGATGCAAATACAACGACTGCTTTTAATCTTAAAAATCAAATTGAAGACATACTCGGTACGAAACACCATCAGTGTAAATAACGCGATAGGGACAAATTATGAAACTTTACTCACAAAACACAATTTGATTTGCAAGGCTGATAAAATGTTAAACTACACAGGTAAGTAAAAAGAATACAAAAAACATACAAAGTCAAAAGTAAGGACGTTTGGAAATAGGCAGAATTAAAATACACCAGAGACGGGAACGTTGCGATACTTTAAGGACAGATAAATTCTCGACCTTCACAGTGATTCTGTGCTGGCCAGACAAAACGCAGGTTTATCACTGATTTGATAAGGAGTAACTAAGACTGACATTAGACAAACACCCTTCCGCGGCGATATCGCCGCCATTAACGGCGTCCCTGAGTTGAGTCGATGAGATCAATCGTCAAACCATGGTAGTACAACAACTGCTGTCGCCCAGTTTTTGACAAATTACCTCAACCGACTTGGCAAAGTGTTCTTTTTCGTTTTCTCGCAGACTGTCGGTAACCTGTGGATATTAAATGAATGTGTATAATTGTCTCTGCGGTTCATAAACAAACCTTTTTATACCTGTTCACGATATTTTATGAGATAGCTGGAAAGCATTTGTGCTGCAGCCATTTCGTTCAGCTCTCCTCCATATTCCTATCAAGATAAAAAAGGGTTTGTTGACAAAAATAATGCTAAAGCGTTAAGCATTTAACCACCACTTGCATGTACATCGCGTGTTTACAAACCAATGAGGTTAATCGGGTTGATAAAAACAACGCTCCACAAGTTTTGAGCTCTTAATACTTTCTATTTTACCCCAAATGCTCCGAAATGCCTTACTTAGACTTGCTTATGACAACCTTTAGTGCAATAGAAAAATGGTCAGTAAAGGATGCAAACTACGTAAACAATAAATTTCCCCAACTTTGGTAAACAGTTGTGCACCATCATCTTGTTTTGTTTAAAATGGAAGTAGAGTATCAGCTTTAGATGTTTACAGTTTGAATTTATGTAGAAATAGGTGGTGGGCACATAACAGTTATATACATATGTTTTACTTACGGTGGATCTTTTGCGGAGCACATCATTCATTTCCTTCTCACTCAAAATTGCAGTGTTGGAAACGTTCACAAAAAATCTGAAAGAGTTTGAAATGATTTTGTGAATCATGTTAAGCAATACAAAAAGAAGCGGCTACTCTACTTACTCTTTAACCATCACTTTGTAATGTTCGGCATCCTTGGCATAGAGAAGCTTGTTTGAGGGAGAATCCTAAAAAATACAAATAAAATCGCTTTATCATTTACAGGCGCATGTGTATTGATGGTTTGTGGTGAGTAAGAGTAACATGGGCTTTACGAAACCTTTACACACATTTACATGATTGTGGTGTGAGTTGAAAGCGGGTCAAAGAACCCGGCCCGAACCCCAAAGAAGCCCAATTCCACGGCCGAACCCGTTTTCTTCAAACTAGAGCGCGAACCAACACGAAGTTCTACCCGACTTACACCTCTGTTCTTTTGACAAGAAGCAAACCGCAACAAAAAACAAAGCGGTACTGATATTTTGCCAAAGTCTTGAAGTGGCCATTTACATGTCAATCGTCAATAAAGAAAAATACAGATCAAAAATATGCCTAATGTATTTGTACAATACTAGTCAAGGTTTGACCTTAATCAGATTACGTTTACCGTTTAGTAGCATGTAAGTTATATTTCTTTAGAGAACTTGTTTGTACGCTTTAGTTGACCCAGACTAAGTTTCGATTTTCAAAGCAGTTTTGAAAACCGAAAGTGGGCTGGGATTTGTATCTACGCGTGATCGTATAGACCAAGTTCAGGTTTTTAAAGCAGTTTAGAAAACCGAAAGTACCAGTAGTTCGCCGAAACCTTTGATAGTAAACAGAAAGTAAAAAAGAGCACATAGCCATTCAACAACAACTGATAAAGTGTTAGGAGTCACACTAACTTAGTGACTGTAACGAGCCAGCAAACAACTCATGTGCTACCTATAAAACATCAAATCATGTTTTGAATGGAATGACGTAGCGTTAAAGTGCTGCAATACTGCCGGGCGACACCATTGAAGGTAAAGATAGCTTAAAGTGAGAATGAATCAGGACTTACGTGGCCGAGCTTCCTGTTGCTAGTTGTACATGCATCCATAAAGGCTTGTGTGATCACGTTGAGGCAAGTGTCAACGATCGCCGTTTTGTTTGTGTCATAGATAAATTCGGGATTCTTAAGCACGTTCACCCAGTACCGAAGTAACAAGCTGCATTTTGGATAAATATTGTAACATTATTACCATTTATGTTCTGTGTGTTATACAAAGCACGCATTCTATTAGTTTTGGCAAAAATATTTGTCGTCAAATTATTATAAAAACATGCACATAAAGAGGTATCATAACAAGCCAGGTCTGCAAGAGGTCTATTTTGAAACTAAACCCGTCTTTAGATGCATTTCCGTTATGCTAAACCAGTGGGCTAAAAAACATGATTGAAATTTAAATAGGGTGGTGATTAGGGATGTGCCAAAACTACAAATGTTCTGTTTGGTCGAGCACCGAGCATCTCACTTTAATGCTCGGTGCTCGGCCGAGAACGCTCGGTGCATTATGACGTCACAAAAATCCCCTTTCTACGTATTAGCTCTACAAGATCTCTTACGTCACCGGCGATGTTTTATTAAGCTGTACATGCCCTTTAAGTATGCGTTTTTCCACTATCTAATACATTTGAAAAATCATTTGTTTTTGTTCATAGACACCCTTTAGAACACTAGTTTCGTATGTTAGCAGGGCATAAATATGCAAATTTAACGCTCGGGTCAGTTTGTGCAACTGCTCGGCCGAGCACCGAGCATTAAAAACAGCGATGCTCGGTACCGAGTACTCGGGTTCCGGCTCGGCTCGGCCCATCCCTAGTGGTGATCGTTTTGAAATATATCACGTGTATTATAACAGGATATAGATTAGTATGTAGCTAATTATGGGCGCAGACACTATTCTGACTCACATCGTTTAAACTTCCTCTTGTTAGTAGGAGTCAGTAATGACTTTAGCAGTCAGTAAAACCATTAAGTCATTTCCCATAAATTGTAGTGTTTATGGGGTTTTTCTGTTTTGTCACCTGTTCGTTTTCCAAATGTGAATGACTTCAGGGTCGCTAACTTTGTGCTTGGCTGCCTCGGCATCCAAATACTGGAAGAAATATCTCACGGACTTCGGGAGCGGTTTTGGACACAAAATGGCGCTAAAGACACCATCAACGTACTCTTGGAGTGTGGTCTGGTAAACAAAAGAAATTTGACGATAACGGTTGTGCCAAATGGGTTATCAGGCAATTAAAAGCGGATTTTCCCACCTTTGCACGAACCATCCGCGTAAGATACATTTCCTGGAATGGTCGTTTCATCAGATTGTCGATGACAGTATTGGCTTTTTTTCCACTGTTATTATCATCATCCATTCCTATTCCCCCGTTGGCCGATTCGTCGTCACGTGGATGAATCTGTGGTAATTGATTGGTCGATTTATTTGTTTCGATAAAGCAATTAGATTGCTTTACAGGACAGCAACAACATCGCGCTGCTGTCTGGTAAGGAAACCGCCTATCGATTTTTTAATGGCTGCCCAACGATTTCATCTAATATCAAGCGGCTCACAAATACTGCTTTATTCGAAATGCTACTTTGTAACTTCGCAAAGTGGCCCTGGTACAACGTGACATGTTGATCCCTGATGGAGGCAACCAGCACAGTTAGCGACAGCCAACAATTTCCTTGATTACTGTTGTAGTGCATGGTTTGGTCAGGGGTCGGGTTCGTCTTTTCAATGCATGGGTCGATACGAGTTTTAACACACGCTCGTGCTACAAGCTCACAAGGTTCGCAACTTACCAGATGATACAAAGTCCTTCTTTCGTTTGTCAGCAACGGCGCTTTGGAGTCTTGTGATGCTGCAAAATGAAACATTGTTTGCATTACATAAGCATAAAATTGGGCTTGCCCATACTCATCAGCACTTTTTTGACAAACAATAACAGCTCTTCTAATGAGCCAGCCTTGTTGTGGCAATATTATGCAGGCAATACACTGGATCCATTTGAAACAAATCGGTGCAGATTCTAGATGTATTACACTCGAAATGCCAAATTGACATAAAATTAAGAATTATTAGGCAGCAGTCAATTGCGGTTCCTGATTTGCTCAACAAATGGCTATATTTTCATGCACAGTGCGAGATAAGCATAATTTGCACATACTCGCAGGCGGAAGTTTCAGTCTTTTCAGCGCCTGTTAGTTAAACGCAGCCATCCACATACATTGTATGGGTCAGCACATACCATATGCGCCGCAGCAGCGGTCTACAGTACATTACATTTGTTTGATAGGAAACTAATCAGTCTGAAACATAATTCCGTTCACATGACGCCTCGCAATCACCATGGAACTGTTGTGCAGCGCAGGCACCGTTGTAGGCTTGCTTCTTACACTGGGATTATATTGTCCAATGCAGTGTGCTAGGGGTGGGCGTTTGCCTTCCAGCGATTAATTTGGCATGCACAATCCTTTGCACAAATTTTATTGTTTGCATTCAATAGTGTGGTGATTGAAATGTGCAGCTGTTTTGCGATTGATTAGTCAAAATTAATGTAGTCTGGGCGTACACTGCAACTTGAAATTGCGCAATTATGGCGGAAAACCAGTGCATGCAATCCCAAAAGACTAAGGATTCCAAAACTACTAACTGCGTGAAATATCGGGAAGGTGTATATCGAAACTGTAGTTGCGATCAAGAAACTGCTCGAAGCCTCCGCGTTGGCTTTCATCATCTTTCGGTTAGGACAAAACAACAATGAATTACAACGTCGGTATTGGTTGACTTTGTTTCATAACAGCAAAAGCTAGCTGAGTATTTTGTTTACTTGACACAGCACAACGAATTAGTCAACGGGTTGGAAGTGACGTAAGCAGAGCGACAACAATAAAGGCTATGACCCACCCGAGATGTCACTTTACATCCCAAGCATAGACGCTATTCTTGTTATTCTACACACTCTTAGACCGCTGATTTTGGATTCAGTAAAATATACGGATATCGTTTCCACTTCATTTTATACACAGTTATATATGTTTTATACAGTGATTCATAAATTTTAAAAGATGTCTTCAAATTTATTGTGTTTTTTTTCCGTATGAGGACTGCAATCATAAATGCGTTTAATTTATACACAGTGTATGGAAACGACAGAAATTCCCACGTAAAACAATTCCAAATACATAAATAGCAATTTACCTGGCGTTTCTTCCCCGGGTGGGCGAAGGATAGCTGTTGCATTGTTGGGAACCTGTACAAAAAACAAAAGCGTTCCGGATATTTAATCATCGCGATTTCGCCACCCATCATGTGATTGACAGCTGTAATTAATGACAGCTTTTTGCCTGACGAGCGTGCGGCTTGTCACCCATCATAAGTGGTCGAGACAAACGCACCAAAGACGCAATGGCTAATTGCCGCCAATAGGAGGAGCATATTTCACAATACCAACATAATAACGTTTACTGCGGCAAAAAAGCAAGAAATATGTTTGTGATCATTTGTTGAAATATGTGTTTTGGTTAAAATACACGCAATTTCTTGTTCCATTTTTGCCGATTTTTGATAGAATTTGTACGACTTTATGGCGCACAATTTTGGGCAATTTGTACGACGTTTTTGCAATCATATCTTTCAAGAACCTAAAAAGGTAAACAATTCCCCCTATCGCAAAATATACATTAACCGTTTATGCTTACGTTATAATGCTTCAGTGTATTAAGTTTGGTATAATATCCGTCTTTTTCCGATGTGGCATCAATATCGGAAAGAACTATTCCTTCTCTTCGGTCAGTTGAGCTCAGTAGTTCTGTAATCGGAAAGAAATACGTTGCGACATATTGTTGCGGAGAATGACAACACACCAGTTCTACGTAGGCCGGTTCACCCGGGTTTATCGTGAATGCGATTTACGTGGTGTGACATATGGGCTCCGAACAGTCGAATTTTATATCAAATTTTGGACTGGTCCCAATAAAAATAGAGCATTACACCAGCAAGCAGCGTTATTAAATATTATTTAAGAGGCATATGTTATATTAGCATTGTGCCACTGTTGCCAAAATCTCTACATACACCCGTTGCATTAAGACTGTGGGAAATGCCGTTTGGACACAAAACAATGATTAACAGAAATCTGTAAACGAACCTAACTGCAGATCATCCGGCTTTGGACATTCGCTGTAAGGACGATCCTTATACACAGCTTCAATGATTTTCGTCTTTGCTTGAGTAATTGTGTCCACGTTCACAACTTTCACCTCCACAGTCGATTTATCGCGATCTGACGTACCATCATCAATACATGCGCGCAAAATCTACCATAAAACATGTGCTGGCGTGTTAACATTTTTGGTCCCAAGCACAAATTAAAGCTGTTTTTAAGTGAGTTATTTTAAGCGTAAGTTTCACAAATTTGTTGGCATAAATGGACCCCGTTTGAAGCTTTAGTGCAGTTGCAAAGTGACAAACTATCTAAAATATTAACGAACAAAATGGTCAGAAGTAAAGGTAATTTATATTTGGCCAAGTACCCAAGAAGGCTGCGTGTAGTTTAATGCAACACACTCTTTCTCAATTCTTAGGTTTTTATCCCCATAATGTTAACGTAATACTGTATGTATGTGTTCGGTTATGACTGACGAGTGTACAGTCATACAACATAACTTCGTTTTGTAGCTACATCAAAACGTTTGCCAAGGTTTAAAGTACAGCTGTAAGTGAACATGTGGTCCCAAGGCCAGCTTTGTACAAGCCTTGCGGTCTGGCCATTTTCCAGCGGTAAACCGCCTGTGACCTCGGGGATTTCCTGTCGACGTCTGATTATACGAAGCCGGTGTCCGCAAACAAATGTACATCAGGCCGAAGGAAACATAAGTTAACGTATACTGTGCGATGTGAGTCCATTGTTTACGAGCTAATTCCGTAAAAGGTGGTCCACTGTAACTTGCGTCATCGCTCGCACCAATAACACAACGAACCTACGTACCACGGTTTCATGCGATATCTCGGAGCCAAGCAGCGTCATCTCGTTCAGGCTGTTCATCGCTTTGTTGGCAATGACGTCACATGGCGCGCTCGACACGAGATAGTGAATCGACTTGGTGAGCAGAAAAATCGGTTTCCCGGCGCTCTCCTGGCAATGCAGCGTAAATTAATACGTCTAAAAATATCTCAACGTAAACTGGCTACATACCTTGATGCAATCGTCATAGAGGGTGATAGACAGCCAGTGGGAAACCATTTTCTCCACAACCGACTCAGATCTGCGACAAGTTGTGCGTAAATTAAAAGTTAATTTTCAGACTGGTGTTTGTCTGAGAATTTCCAAATGCAATTACTTGAAAATTGCGTCTTAATGTTAAAACATATTTAATCAAAATCATTTTGCCTTCACAGCAAACCCCTCTGTGTTTACATTTAAATAGGAAGGGTATGGAAAATGAGCTGCAGACAAACAATCATTGCGGGAACATCAACAAAATCCCCGGGATTTTTGACCAAAACAATAGTGCTTACCTTCTCAAAAGCAGCTTGGGATTTTTGGCAACGTGTTTTTCAATCAAATGCGACAAGAGCTCGAACATAATCCTGCAACAAAACAAGGGACGGTTTAATAGAGGTTTAGTAAGGGATATGTTATACACATGAGCGTTTGACATACTTGGTGTAGTAGGGGAGATCCGACAACAAGCAAGCTGTCAGGTATGACGCTACACTTCCTCTGCGGAAATAAAAGCAAATTTACAAATAAGGGTAACACATGTTCGATAAATTTAAAGCACAACGAGCATTTGAAGTGTGCTTCTTTGACGAAGCACGACTAACTTTTTAATGCAGTTTGGGTTGCAGAAATATTTTTATGCAAACCCTAAAAATTGATAAAGTGCACACTTACTTGTCTTGCACGGTAAAGCGGCGTTGCTCTTCCAGAATGCGAATAAACGTTATGAGAAAATCCCTTTTCTTTAAAAGCAGCAGCCAATCATTGAGAGCCTCCATCGTGTTTACAGGTTCGTGTTGCAATGCCTGCAGGGCGAAAATAGCAGTGTACAAAATATAGGACATAAATTAAAGCTAAACTTTTGGAAAGAATGTAAAGCATTCTTCATCAAAAGAGGGCGCTTTTCATTTTGAAGGGTGATCATTTCGAAAACCAAATAGAAATAAATAAAATTTTCTACACAAACGATTTTGTGTACCAAAAGAATATGCCAAAACAAAACAGTAGCAAGACCTCGATACTGAGTTCAAAAGCAGACTCTAATAAGAGGAAATACGGGCTACTTCCTTTTACCATGCCGCTTGTAGGATATTAAGGCTAAACAGAGGTCAACGTACCGTGCGGTCCTGTACGGGATGGCCGGTTGTCTTGTTAAACAGGGTTTGAGTAAAATAAGACGTTGTAGGCAAGTACGTGATACGATCCGATAAATTGTCAGTGAGGTTGGTCATGTAGCCGACCTGCAGCTCGTAGTAAGCTGTAAAATCCAATGCTTTGTTGTTATAAAAATAATACAAAAATACATTGAAATATTGACATTTATTGATACGTCACACTACCACTCGACTTTTCTCAACGATATTAATTTGCAAACAAGTTATAAAACACATGGATTCGTTTTTGTGCTAACTTAAGCAAACAAAATCACACTAAGGTTTGGCACGCAAGGTGGTGTTTCATGGCACGCCAACCAATTTGCGTGTTTATATTGAAGTACTACTTTAACCTGTTGCACTGCTTGTTTTCAATTTTTATCATGTCATTCTCTTAAAATTCCACCTACAAGCACAAAACACTTTCTGCGAGCACCTGGCACAAACCGCTATTACCCACAAAAATATTGGCACGCGAAGCCATTACCACATGAAAATAACAAGTAAATCGGCACGCGCGGTAGTGACTGTTACTGGTGACGATGTTTATTAAAATTTTGTAACAAAAATGGGAAAATTATTTTGGAATGTTGGTAAAACGCAACCTACCGTTTCTGGCAGTCTCCCTTGTTTTATTTTCCAGGTCGTCGAGTTTGCTCATTATCAATTTTCTTTCTCTTTTTTGCTTTTTCTTTTGAACTCGATATCTGACCAGAAGAATCAGTATAACGGCCAGCATCACCGCAGCAACAGGGATGATAATATACATAAAAATCTGTTCAGTTCTTTTGCAATACACGACATTGGGAACCTCGTCCGTCCAGTTTCCAGATGAAACCTAATAAAATTGAAATAATGTATTTATAATAGCCTAAATTACGACATGCGTTTTAACACAAATATAAAAAAGTATAAAAACGATATGTCGCTATATTGACTTTAGGCTACCTCCCTCTACTAGCACAATGTTACAAGGCCTACACCGTGGGATAAAACAAGACTTTTTTTGTAAAAGTTCTTTCATACGGCCGAGTGCACTGGACAAAAAGCGCTATATTTGAAGTATGTGCAAATGATGTGGGCTGAACGTTTTATGGCAGATGTTGCCTAAACATTTTCTTTTAAGCCACAAATTGGCCAAACAGTTAATAAGTATCAATCCCCAGATATTTTAGTCCGCCCTGAAGTGTTATTGTTGCTAAACTAAAAATTGTTTTATGGACGCCTGATGCCTTAATAATTCAGTCTAGGCCGCTTTTATGGCGCGCTATAAAAAATTGGTGACAGGCGTGTCATGCAGATGGCTTGCGGGTCACGAACCGACATAACGCGCCGAAAACGAGCTTCACGGAAGGAGAGCACGTCCGTTTCTTCGCACTGTGCGTTACGTTTGGTCATGGGCGGGATTTAAAGGCAGTTTGGGCTATTTTCGAGCACAGATAATTTACAAAATACCACGTCTTTAGTCATGTAACGGTGATGGCGGCATAACTTGTTTGCAGTAAGGTGAATTTTACGGTCTGTTAAGCTCACATGAGGGCATTTGGTAAAGACTACTGCTTAAACGAAGCAAATTTTAGAACGTTCTACACGATTGCGCAACAATGTCAACGTGAAACTATACAAGATGTTTATTTCCACAATACACTTATATTTTAAAATAATTTGTTCTTAACAACTAAATATCCTAATTGGAACCAGCAACCGTTCTGGTTTTGGTATTTTATTGTATATCTGGGCCATTTTTCGTAGTTGTGGCATCAATGTATAAGACAAGCAATAAAAAGGAACGAAGTAAACGGTTAATGGATGCATTTCTATAGGGTTAACTTAACAAACACAGACCATAGACGGTACTACATTGAAATAGGCACAAATTGGACAAACAACTTTTTTCGACATTACCTGTATGGCAATTTTGTTGTTTTCGTACTGCTTTAGACGTTTTGCTTGTGCACGACAGAAAAGGGAAGATGGTTCGATGAATGATACCACACAAGGGATTGGCGCGGTACTGGAAAGAATTAGCGCTACCTGATAATCAGTTTTCTTAGAATTGGCGTTAGCAAATCCGGTCCCCTGCAAAAATAGGCATACTTAACGCGTTAGCCGTAAATCAATTGATGCACAGAATCTGCCTGGGTAACAAATTTCCTGGTATGCATTAACGCTGTTAAACATTTCACAAATCCAATATTACATAAATTATCAATTTTGTGGTAAAAACGGAATCATATACAGAACATGTAATCGATTTAAAGCTAAACAGATCAGCTTTCATAATTGGCAGATTTTGGAGAAAAAACACTAATTACTAAAATTAGCCCTAATACCAACGCCTTGTCGCACGAAAGTGCTTGCAATGTCAGCTTAAATCAGGATTTCGTATCTTGCAATGCCGACATACATCACAACAAAATACAAGCCAAAAATATTGCAGTGATAGACGTGAAATGTGAAACTGAAAATTCGGACAGTCTGGCAATCAATAGGTAGTATGTATTCTTAAAGTAGCTTGACGTGCAGGCTCGTAAGCCAGAGTTTTTTTTGTTGCATTATAAATAGGCTTCTTTTATTTAATTTGCAACTGACAACAGAAGCATCACAGACAACGATGTACAGCTTAAAAGGACGGTGAAGCAAGTCTTCGTACACAATAATCGAACTGTGGTTAATTCACCTTTAGCGTCCTAACCACTGACGTAAAAAACCGACAGGTTTCCTGGAATCCAAAAGGTTTCATGTTGCATACTTTACACAGTCAGCTACTGTAAATATTTACACCAGAAAGATCTTGCTCAAATTGAAAACCCTTTAAAAACCAATAACAAGTAATGTTCGCTTTACTGACCTGAATTTGAACGACTACAGTGTCTGCAGCTGAAGACTGTGTGTCGTTGCCATCATCAACTCCCACTCCAGCTGATGTGGCACTTGCGCAGGGAAGTTGAGAAATTGACTTGAGTTGAGGATTATCCTGAAACTTCACCAGTCCAGCCGCTATCGTTTGTTGCCCGTTGAGTACAATTGATACATTGTATGCTGTGGATGTAGTTTAATTCACTTTATTATTTAGTGCCTCGAAATTGTTTACCTTTATATATTTTACCTAGATAAATCTTTGTAAAATACTGTATAAGCCTACCTACAATTATTTGAACGTTTGTTTGAACCGACCAAATAAGGCTGATCATGTTTTATGTTATCTACAGAATGATGGTAACAGGAAACTCGGTGATATTGAGCTTGTAAACACGCTATACTATGCGGTCGTTCGGTTTTAGCATATAATGTTAAGGTACAAAATTTTAACACGAAGATGGATCCGTATACTGCATTTTAAAATTGTAAGTTTTTTTAATCGCGTATTACGCATGTGTAGAGAAAAGTACTACATCTAGTGGACCAAGATGGCACAAAATATATATTTCAAACATTCCCAATCAAAAATGCATTCCATTCAGCTTTGTCATAAATCGGTTACAAACTTGTTACTTTTGTCGATTTAAAGTCTAGGAACTCTAAAAGGGGACTAGGAGGTCAAAAAGGCAGGTTTCGAATTTTAAAAGGTAACTTACAGCGTTTTGTTGTTGAGGAAGGAGAAACGTTGCGTCGTTTCCTATTGCCGCTCACTCGTGGCTCCTGTGGCATAGGACAACTCACCACAGACGATGTTCTGTTAATCCGACACGCCTGTAGCCGAATAAAAAGCGTGAGTAAACACACAAGCACGCAACCACCTAAAAATTGTGGAGGACTTGCTTACGGCCACAGCAATACAAATTGTTTATTTGTGGCAATTCTGTGTGACTGTCAAGTGATTAGGGAAGTAGACTAAAATTCTCAGCTTTCGTTATTATCAATTTTATTTTTGGAAACAAAAAACAAACAGGAAACTTCTTTTGCTGACAAAAACTATCAAAAATTTTTTCAACCGAAAAGATAAGTAAATCTTTAACAAACGAAAGAAAGGTATCTTACGTTTTAAAGAGTATATATCCAATTAATGTAAAAATAGTGCACATAGCTAAATTGGCCTATCCAGCAATATCTGCTAAGAAGTGGTTTAGTTTGTACTGTTACAAATTGGTCAAGGTTGGTATTCAAAGAGGTGGACGAGCAAGGCAGTATATCTGATCAACCGGCACGAATCCTAATAGTTTTACTACACGTGAAAGATCAAACAGGTTGGAAAAACCACTGTGACCGATTGTATTATAATTACTCTGCTGAAACATGACCAAACCCAGCCCTAACTGACCACATAATTACTGACCGCGTTTATGACACAAAGTGGTTTTGGCAACTACGGGAAACAACGGTTAGGCTTCAACACGTAAGTTCAATGAGACCAAAAATGTTTTCTTTTGTTTAGGTTACCTGAGGTTTTCCGCCGTCAACAAGAAGTGACGCGGTCTGGACGCCCCTGACGTCATTGAGTTGAATGTCCACCAGACGACCTCCACTGAAATACGAAACAGAAAATAAACAACAATACGTTAAGCGTTCCTTCTTTTGATGGGAAATGGTTTCAATCCGTAAGATCCTTCATCACCAGTATAGTGAAAATTTCGTTTATTGTTCTAATTTTTTGGCTGATACTTTACCAAGAGGGGGCAAATTTTGGCTGATACTTTACCACATCAAGAATTTGTTAGATATGAAGCCATAAATCGTGTACTTCACAATTGAGTTGCCTAAAAGTTAAAGCATTAAACGATGTCACAAATCCCCACGCTGCCACTTTAATTAGGTTTGCTGCTAAATATGTTAAATTGAGGTACACTGAAATTCCAAGTGGGGGGCAAGTGCCCCCTCTTGCCCCTACGTGGCGGCGCCCATGATTGTTGCCCTGTGTAAATCAAAATAAATAGGTACCTGCTAAAGCTGTTGATGTCAGCTTTCTGTGTGATACGGGGAATTGAAAAATACTCCAGGGGAACTTTAAGGGTCACCGTAAATCCATCGACCTCAACTTTTGCAGTATAATTCCCGGGCAATGTTGTTTCGGGGCTTTTGCACACAAGCGTAGTTTCATTGCTGTTGATAAACCAAGAGGTCAAAAATGTACGAACAATGATTAATTATGTTAGAGTTTACACGAGGGGTATGCCAACAACTTTGTGTTGCTAGTCATTGTTAATCTGTCATTTTTGATGAAAGCAACACAACTTGGTACATAAGCGGATAAAAAAAATTCCTAGTCATAACAATTTTAATTAAACAAAACTCTAAAACTGTCTATCAATGATCCAAAAAGCACAAATTTACTAGCTATGTTTATCGTTCTGGGGTAATTGCAGCGTTTGCCTTTTTCTGTGTTTTTGTCTGCGTCCAATAGCATCCGGCCCAGTAACGAAGCCAAAACGTTAGTCAGCGCACACAGCATCATACCAGGGAACTGTCAACAGCCAACAACAATTTACCAACGTCACTTCTTAGTGCTTATTGGACGTCATACTTGCCAAAATAAAAATACTGCTGAAATTAGCCCCAGTGATAACTGAAATTATAAGTGTCACTTCACACAGAAAACTAAAACCTAGCTGCCTGTTTAACGAAACATAAACTTACCGGTAACTGCAGGTGTTTGAGTTTCCGTTGACTACAATCCGGGCACTGTTGCCGACGTTTAATCCGCTGCCCGATACAGTTACCTCTGCTTTGCTGATCACCTCTGTCGGTGCAATATCTTTGACAGTAACAATCTTGTAACAAAAATCAATGGTCAGTTATGTGCCATAAGTATTAATACTAAAACCACTTTCATTACAGTAAGACTAGTTGAATGGTTTGTAAGGAAAGTTTTAGTGATGGGACGAGTACCCGGCACTCGGTACTTGGTATCGAAACATTTTGTCTCAGTTTTCGATACCAACGTGCGAGTACCGAAGGCCGATTTACACCATATGAATACGGGCAACTTTATGCCCATATTTGCTTCGGACAGCACAAAACTGGAAAAAAGTCCCGTCAGTTTACGTATATCTTTTTCGCTATCACGCGGGGATTACAATTTTCGGCATGTGTGTGTGTACACCTGTTCCCCGAGCATGGCAGATAAATTAACCTGTGATATACAACTAAGTACAACACCACACTTAAGTACTCGGTATCGAAGGTATATACATGCAGTGTTTTTTTTCCGAAAACCGAAACGGTCCCCCAAATTTCTCCAGCGGTTTCCCAAATAAGCAAATATGGCTATTTTTTGGTATTTAAATGAAACACTTGCGGTCTCTTAAAACTACTTAGCGGTCACCCAAACCAAACCTTAAAAAAAACCCTGTATACATGTGGTACTCGTACTCGGTATCGGTACTCGCTTCAAAACCTGGTATCGTCCCATCACTAGAAAGTTTACTATGTGGCAAACTTTGATTTGTTTAAGAGCAGAGTGACGATAGCCAGTTCAAGATTAATTTCTTATTCTTCGCGGCAATTTTGAATCTCAACATCATAAACGTCGGTTAATCGTTAACCAGTTCCTCTGGCCAGTATCACACGAGATACCAAAAACAAACAGTAAAATGGCGTTTAAACAAACACCATGGCCTTCTCTGAAATGTGCAACGAATGCTTCCGTTATTATAGACGCGTGTACTGTACAATACAAATGGCCAATAATAATTCAACATACAGGCTATGTTGTGCGCGACGTCTGCGTTTGTAGCCTAATTCAATTAATTCCCAGTTCCGTCGTGCTGTGACTTAAAACGCACACATGACTCACTGGCAAAAACGCCTCCTCTGAAATGGCTAACACGAAAACAGTTAATATCCTATAGAAATTCATGGAAGTACTTACTCTGTAAAAGAAACGATTAGTGGAATAAACAGCCCGACTGTAGTTGGTTTGAACCATGACTCGACTGCTAAAAGATGTTTTGGCACTGGTTGTTTTGCAAACAATACTAAAAAAGAAATATAAAACAAACATTAGAGCTTTAAAAAACATAACATTTTATCTGTTACCACAATAAATACACATGTTAAAACGCTATCTTTCATGTTGTTTGACAAAAACTAACCTTAAACATGCACATACAAAATCCCTACATATTTTGCTGATTCAGCCATACGTAGTACAGTTAAGTTCAGAGTAATATAACCAACACACCGATTGTTGTAATGTTCTTGAGCTTTTTGAGCATGCAAACTTACGTTGTGGATGGCTGATATCGCTGGGGGTCCGAGATACAAGGAAGGTTGCCGATCGTTACGTTAACGATGTCAGACGCCACTGCGCCCATATTTACGCCCTGAATAGTGACGTCAGTTCCGCCTTGGACTGGGCCATTCAGGGGCAAGATCTGTTGACGGAAGTGTAACAATTGTTATGCAAGCTCAGTTATCCAGAACTGTCCACTGCCATCGTATCGGTAACATCCATGAGTCATTCCATCCTACTTTGGGAAGAGATAAGTATACTCACTTATCAAAATATGTTTTTTTTTTCTAAAGACATTTCTAGCTCGGTTCAGAAGGACACGGGACGTTACATGATGGCGCCGATTGCGAATCAATTCAGCGGAGACATGTTTTCGCGAATTGGGATTTAAAACAACGCTTACCGAAGCAATGATTGGAGCCGCGCACTGTCCTATTCCTGTCACAGCGTCTGCTGCTGGGCATTGGTTGGCTGTCAAACACTTTGATGTGGAGTTGCACCAGCGACATTGGGAAAATTTCCTCCGAAATTGTAAGCAAGTTGCGCAGTCGCGCGAATTTTTCTCACAATTGTATACAGTGGCTGAAACAAAACCGACAAAACGCTGACATTGATGGTGTTCAGTGTAATAGATAGTACCCAACATTTTTTTCCCTAAAACGTTACGACTACACTTCTGGTTTGGCGTTACATGCACAACTGCCTTTCGCACCAGATGTACAGAGTTGGAAAATCTGGTCGCAAACAGTAAACAAACCATTCCTTATTAGCAAATATATACAAATTTGCCACGCCCGTTATTTTCTTTAAATGCCAAAAAATCTACATTGAATGGCAGGACCAACATCGATTTTGGAACCCAAAGGTCACTTTAACAAATCCTAAATATCGTAAAGTTGAAAATGCTAAGTTTTCAGCCAACGGAAATGGGTAGCATTTTAACGGGCACGGTTTTCACTCGTATCGTCGTGGCCCATAGCCATCAATCACTGTAAGTAAGCATAACGCATTACCAGTCGGAGGTTTGGGCGAGTCAATGACGTAATTGTCTCTCTGCAGAAAAATACGGACGTCGTAATGCTCCCGGTCGCAGGAAAGCTGAAAGTCCAAAAATTATCAATTATGACGCTGCAAATAAGGTCATTTTATGCTCAACAGTAAATAATGACAATACTTAGGAACAAATAGAGGCACACAATGGGGAACCCTTAAACCTAAATGCAAAGTGCCTTGATAATTTTACGAGAATATAAGTTACAATTTGATGTAAATTAAGTATCAAGTCAATAAATGATAAAGATGGCTCATTGCATAATCATAGGGTACTTCAAGACATTATTCAATAAATGTTTGTAAACAAGCTGTTAAGGGATCTCATGCCAGCAACATGTTTTCAATGGACAGGGCTTCCTGAGCAAAACTACTCACCAATTGGGCAGATGCCGCGCACTCCACGGTCATAGAGTTAATATTCACAGTCGATTGTGACTTGGTTGTTCGCCCGCACACTTCGTATATACACTTGAACTCCTTAACTCCCTGCAAAACATAATAAATCGATATCTAGTTTTGTAACATACACACAAAATAGCGATATATCCGCAAGCGCAAACATAAAAGAAGATGCACTAATGCATATGAACGAAAAGTAAGTCGGTTGACAACAGGGACATTACTAGTTGGAACCAAACAAAAAGTTCAGTATTTTGTCATGTTTTAAATCATCGAAGCAACATTAAAGGAATGGAAACTAATCTAAGCCTGTACAATTGAAACAATTTCTTACAATTACACACAAATCAATTTCTATTGCACATTGTTGAATTTTTAATACAGGCAGCAAGTATTACGTTTAAGGTTGGGTTAAGATTGCTGGTGTTGAGAATGAAGGTCTTTTCAACTCCATAAGGAATGATGTGAGTTGGTGAATCGGCGAATCCGACTACAGTTGGGCATTCAGAAATAAGGTTCACCTTCGACCCATCTGTACAAGTATCGTTGGAGCACGTCTCGCTACGAATACACCACGTGCAATTCCATTTGCTGCTTTCACACGACGAGCACCTGCGTCCAAAATGTTGTTTCCTGTCACACGTTTTCCGGAAACAGCATGTGTATCGCAAGCTATTACGTAGGTCGAGTCTGCTGGTGCAGGCAAACCTACATGACTCATTTGTCCTAGTTGGGGTGCTAGATTGGCAGCTCATGTTTTAATCAAGATATGTCTTGTGATCGTAACACAGAATTATATATTAGTTTATACATTGTCAGTTTCTATCTTTGTGTTGGTGTGATTCATTTCAACCGTTATATATTCTATTATTAACTTGCATTTGTTGAATAACTTAGTTTTAGGTTACCAAGATAACAGAAAACAGCTTACATAGTTTGGTTATTCAGTTGATTGATCAAGCTACAATCGTAAACTATAATTGAATGAGCAGATTCCGCCATAACTTTCCCGTTGTAATCAATGGTCAGCGTTACGTTGACATGGTCTGGAAAAAAACAGAAAACACATGTTAACTAATTAACAACTTCTTAAACAACCAAATTTACCTGAATTTTCGTTCGCAGCCAGAGGAAGGCTTGGTCCAGGAGAAAAACTACAACTTGGAGTGCTTGGGTAATTGGTCAGAATGGAGGAAACGTCCAGGTACTTGCGACCGCCGGCCGTGCGGGTAAAACGGCAAGTAAATGATCCAGATTGTACAGGCAAAGCTGTTCCTGTAAAGCTCAGTTGCATCTGTACGAAACGGGCAGTTTTAGTTACATTGAATACTAAGACACAACTTGTGGTAAATCCTGACCGAGGCCATTGCAGACATGATACACGCGAGACACTAATTAAGAGAATACGCTCGGGACTCGACATTGCCATACAAGAGTCTGAACATGCTGATACAGTACGACAGACCCAAGTTACAAGCTGCATAAAGTTTACAGACAAAACACAAACCTCAGCTACAGAGTTGATGGATAAGTGCATTGGGTGAAACGTGGCAACAAGGGGACATTTGCCTTGATCTTGTCCAAACCCAACCCAGACATTTTCTTGACCGCACGTTTGGTTTGATGTACATCTTGAAACAGTAAGAAAATTTAACCGAGAAAATTAAAAAAAACATGTCGCATTCAAACAATTTGGCCTCGTTTGAAGTTCACAGTATTTCAGACCCGACACAGCTAAACGACGTTATATTTGCAACGTTTTTTGACATGGTCATTGGGTGTTACATGAAATGGTCTGGATTTGCTGATCATGCAATCGAAAAACAATGAAATGTATTGGCACTTAGAAAAGACTAATGTTTGAAATTAATAGCTTACGCGCTTTGCTGAATGCACCAGCCACAGTAGGGATCATTCGATGAAAGACAAGCTCCACACGTAGTGAGAGATTCGCAGTTCTCTACCTTAACCCGAAATACCTAAAACACACAATTCAAATACTCATTACTAAGCAGCACCAACTACGATACTCACGCGCCAACATGAATGCTGTTTGCTGTACCTCAGCGGACGTCAGGCCAAACACGTGTTGCTCTTGTTTGTCAATTCTCAAGTCTTTCAGTATTGCCTTCGCTGAAACTGTAATTTCTTCCGATACTACGGTTTGTGCATTTTGGTTGTGAGTCTAAATTGTTTCGCATGCGTGTTAATCATTGACAATTTTTAGGTAATAACAATTTGTTCTAACCTTAAGTATTAAACCTTTCCCCGTGCCAACAAAGAAAACAGTGTTGGTTTTAGTTTGTGCTGACACGAAGCCCGTTAGGTCGCCATAGTGGCTCGTGTTAAATGAAACCACCTCATTTATTGCGATCGGGTTACTGCTGCGGATTCCACCAATATGTTCAAAAAAAATATGATCAAGAACATTTTGCGATATGGGGCAGTTAATCTGAAACAAAAAAGGTTATATGTCATTAATATTTAACAAAATGGATGGACCGTGTAAAATTTTACTTACCCCCTTTTTGCTTATTTGAACATTTTGGCAATCTATTACTAAACCATATTTGTTCACCAATTTGGCCGCTTTATTTGGATCATCGCTTAAGCAAGACTGTCTGGCTGCGTCGAGTTTTTCATTTATATTCAAAAGTGGACTGGAGCAAATGACATGCTTGTTCAAAGAAGAATTTGTAAACAAGATAAAAAGGTTTCCGTTGGTGTATTCAGCCGCAGTGGCATTGGTAAAAGTCACGTAATTGACCTGGCAATTGATTTCGGATTCGATGTATGTAGCATAACCATCATCGGCAGTTTCAGTTTCTCCTCCACTGGAATCAGCAGTGAAAAATTGCTTGTGACAGGCACGGGAAAGTCTTGTTACCATGTTATTTGACTTTCGTAATGTGAAAACATGACTTGACGTTGACCACATATAAATAAACGATGTGCTGTCAGCCTTGCCAAACTGCACATAGTTTTTTGAATCATCCTCTTCTTTGAAGTAAGCAGCTGTGGCCCTTGGTGCTTGATAGGTTTTGATTGACATTTCTGTACATTTAGGGTCAAGGTAGTTGATGTCCACAAGATCCGAAATGCAGTCAGTCATTTTGTCATCCGCCGCACCAACGTACAACAGATCATCTTTTCCGTTGGGCTGCGCTGGATTAAGGTATACAGCGGAAGTCAATTGAATATTTGGATTGCGGACCGATAGTATAGAGTTCTCTGGGAAGCCACATTTTAGATCAGTTTCATTGGAATAAACTTGGGACACATCATTTAGCTGCAACAAGTCACACGTTCTATGTGCTGTTCCACAGGCTATGAGCATTCCTCTGCCAGCCACCAGAATCTTGTTGTAGTTATTTACGCAAAAAAGATTCTTGTTGGCCTTGCATAGGCCTGCCTTGCAATAGTGGGGGCCAGTGCAGTCGACACTATCGTTCTGAGGTCCCGTTTTGTATGTGTTCGTCAATCGAAAGTCGTTGGCGGAAATTTGCAGAATTGCATTCGTTGCTCCAACGTAAACTGTCCCATAGTTGATAATAAGTGTCTGAAGTGAAGGCTTAGTAGCAGCTGCCAAAAATAGGCCTACTTTTAATTGGTCTGTGATAGGCTACACTATAAACAATCGCTTACACTCCATGCCAGTACAAATATATGCCATTTTTTACTTTGACAATTTTTATTTGTTAAAAAATGTGTCAGAAGGCTACCAAGCTTACTATGGATACAGATCAAACACACATGTAAGACTTGAGGATATAAAAAAGAACAACTTACCATCGCAAAACGTGTTTGGTCCACTGTAAACTTGCTGCAAGTTTAAGATGTCTGCGACTGCCCGGTCTCGAACGCGCCGAGTATTTGCGGCCAGAAAACACCACACGACACAATAAAACTGCAAAACTTTTCTCATTTTAACTCGTATTTCATCATTATCAAGCAAATCGACTAACGTCCATTACACTAAGACCAACTGCAGCATATATAGTATGAATCAGATGCAACAACGGCAAAACGGCTGTTTACAAAAATTGAAACGGTAGTGCCAGCTACGACCAGACAGAAAGACGACTGAAGCGTTTCGCTCCTGCAGCAAAAAAAAAAACGCATTTTTTCGCGGTTATTTGAACGAGGTACAGTGGCGCCCCCTTCCAGCAGAACTGTGATTTCCCACAGATCCAGTTCTGAACAAACGTGTCTGAAAAGGATTGGTTTGTTACATTTTTAATCCCAATAAAAAACACAAAATCATGCGATTCGAGGAAATCAGACTTGCCTATCGGTCAACTTAATTAATGTTTGATAGTTGTTCACACAAACAACCAAATGCTTTCGGGAAAACTACAATTTAGACATAGCCGTCATGCTTCAGTGAGTTTCGTTTTCACTTCTCAATTCTTGTTTAGGGTGGTTTCTCCAACTACAACTAGATGGAATGATGGATTCTGGATTGATTTTCGCAAACATAAAACGTCGTGTAGAGTTTTTTTATGTTAAATTAGTTATTCTGTAGGCTTTAATAGGTTAATTTATTTGATTCGCTGTTTTATGTGTAGACGTAACGTAAGTGTGCATTCGTTCGTGTCATCGTGTGTACCAGATTGGAAAGTTTTATTTTTGCGCGGAGGATATTTTTTTCGTCAAAATAATTGCGCGGATTTTTGCGCGGAATTACAATTTTCTGTGCGGATTGATAGACTTTTGATTGACAGGTGGATTTAACGATTAACGCAATTTGTACGTAACGCCTGCAAGACTATCCAGCCGACAAAAAGAACAACTAAATAAAGAAATAAACACGACGAATCTTCAGTTTTGCTCTATTGCGCACGCAGTTGTTCTGCTAGATTCTACAATTTTTCATTTTCATAACGATTCAAACATTTGCTGATTTGTTTTATGGGGATAGTTTACGGTTGCCAAACTTCTTTTAACTGTTCTTAATCAGTTGTCTGACAGAAAACATTATTTTATGTAACTTGCCCAGCCGAAAGTCACTTCAACAGTCAAACTACGTCTTAAAAATACGGATAAATGTACTTTTAACGACTACGTTAGCGAAATAGAAATGTTATTCTAAGCGTGACGATCGGTAAGTTTCGATGTGCTTGACTGATTTACGTGGATTGTTCGCGAAATAAGGCTTGTGACGACATAGAACTTCATTGTGCAACAAAAATATAAAATTTTAAAGAATGTTTATTATAGTTACCTACAAAAGCTGTGCTAAGTTGCGCGGACAACATTTTTTTGCGCGGATTACACGTAAAAAGCCTAAATTTGCGCGGATTACAAGGGGAAATCCAAAATATTACGCGGAGGATTTATCCTCAGGCCATTTCTTTCCAATCTGGCGTGTGTATATACTGTACGAGTGTACACTGTACAGTGCACCCAGAAAATATATTTTGTATTTCGACATAGTCTTGAGAAAATTTGTGTCTGTTTTTTGTTTTCTTAAACCCACTCACAGTGGTTGAAATTTATATAGATGGGATTGGGATGGGATCTCTCAGATAGTTCTAAAATACATTTTTGTTACTTATTCAATCCAGGTATGTGATTGAAGCACAGCTTTTTTTTGTGGACCAATAAAAACCTGAGTACTGACAAGTGACCTACAATGGCTGGCGCCCGCAACTGGAAAAGTGAAAATGTTAGAGCTCAAGCTCGCATAAAAATGTAAGCCGAAAACCTTTACTACTGGTACATTGGGCTTGTGTTGGTTTCTAACAATGTTTAGTTTTGTTTTACATTATCCAGAACATCTATTTGCTTGAAACAATGCTTTTTGTTTTTAGAAATGATGCAGCTGAACAATATGGGGTAATTAATGCCATTGGTAAAGGGGAGCAGTTGGAAAACACCATTTTTCAAAAATCAAAGTCTACGGTACTGTTTTCCTTTTGAGAACAAAGATAGTTAAATCGTAAAAAGTTTTTCTTTAATCTGATAAATATCACCTATTTGTCTTTTATCCTTGTTTTATTAAATGTGTACTTCACATTAATATCAAAAACTTAATCGGTTGAATCGAATGTGACTGCTTTCAAATGTGACTATTGTAATAACTAATGATTACCACAGTGATGCAATGCAGCAATCGCCTAAAATTGCCATACAGTAGTTAACCTTTATATCTTACTATTCACATATTTCAACTGCCATTTTACATACTTCAACTTGTAACTAAATATTATTGTTGTCATGCACTTTCTCAGCTGTGAGGATGATTTATCTGTATCATTTGATGTCCAGATAAAATAACTAAATTATCAGAACTAAATGTGGTATTACACTGCTATGCTAAGCTGTCAACAGTACGGAATTGAAAAATTAGTCAGGTCATATGTTGAAGAAAAATTATAAATGTACTTATATTGTCAGGTCACTATTTTTAAAGTACATAGTATTATGAATTCAGGTAAATATGACATCAAAAATTCTATAATTTTAATGACTTTTTTAGTCTATACTCCAATTTTAAAAGTATTTCTATGTTTTCAGGAGAATTATTATGGAATGATTCAACAATTGCTGCAAAAAATTCAAATTCAAGGTATATGTCAGTGAAGGAAATGTTTCATCAGTTAAAAGATTTTTTTAAACTTGTATATCTTGTGAAAACTGCAGGTGCAAAAAACAATGCTGCAAACAACATGGCAGCCTCACAAGATCAACACAATCAATCTCAATTTCCGCAGCAAATGCAACCTCCACAACCCCAACCTCAGCCGCCCCAATTTCAAAACCAACCAACCATGCAAGCACAGCAAGGCCAGCAGCAAAGCCAAGTGTTTGTTCAAGGAGGGAACATGGTTAACAACCAACAAATAACAGGCATGTTTGCACCAATGCAGCCCACCCAAACATCAAGCACTCTTCCTCAGGGTTCTCCAGGTCAAGGTATACTAACTACTGATGCACTCCATCATATAACTTAGGTTTTGGACTGAAACTGAATATTCAGGCTAATGAACTGAAAGATTTGTGCTGCCAATAAAATAAGAATGTAATCTTTACAAAAACCTTCCAGAACCTGATAATTGTGTGTATATGGATTATTAATCATTTATCAAGAGTGTAAAAAACAACTAAAACTTGCTGTTTGAAGTTTAAACATCAAAACACAAACTGCACCGTAAAACATTCATAAATAGATTCTTGATTGTTTTTTCCGGTGCATTACAAATCATAGGTTGGTGTGATTAACTACAATGTAATTTCATTCTAGTGGTAATGGAGCAAAAGCTTTCTGCACCCTTGAATACATTTCTGTATGGCAATTTATTGCTGGAATAAATAGCATCATCTGTCCTATATTATGTAGAGTCTTATAAATCCCACTATTTTTCCCATTATGTTAGGAAACAGGGCATATGTTTTTTTGTGTTTCACAATAAACCCAGTTAAGAGTAATGTTTTGTATGTTAGCTATGCAGATGAGGCCAAACATGACACCTAACAGCAGCCCCATGACTAGAGTGCACCCAGGTAGTACAACGCCAAGTCCACAGACTGGTATGGTCAATACTTACAGGCCCACTTGGCCACATCCTTCCCCTGGGAGTCAGTTTCCGATAAAACAGTTTCCGAAAAGACCTCAACAGCCAAACACCCAGGTTTGCAATGACATTCATAATTTGATGGCCGCTTGATACTTCATTTACATTGAGTGCAAAATTTGAAAAAAATGGAAATGATATTTCTTACATGAGTTTTTTTTTAATTTCCTTTTTTTGTTTGTGATGTTTTAGGGTTTGAATTTTGAAATTTCAAAGCTTGTTTTTCAGCAACAACCAGTTTTAACAATGCCTGATAGTACTGGAACACCTCAACCAAGGTATGTGCATCAATTTCTCCCCATTCATTTGTTTGTAAAGCACAGAACCAAAGGTGACAAAAAACTTTATTTTTGTACAGTGGCATTCCAAGTCTGTCACCTGCACATCAATCACCACAAGTTCCAACAACCTCACCGAGCCTGCGAACACCAGGCAGTGTCCAGACTGTCCATTCTCCAGGTCAGTCGAACAACACTACAGTAGAAAATTCATAAACAAGCATATTTCTCTGAATTCTTGGGTTGCAAATTTTTAGGAATTAATATACTTTTATAACTGTCTTCAGGGAAACCCTTTATCAAATTGACACATTTTTCTTATCATGCTGTTTGGTGTCAGAAAGAGTGCTTCAAATTTATTCAAATTTGCACAAACTTAGTTATTGATCTAAATTTAATCCTTCTGAAGTTTGATCCCGAATGACCCAGCGGTTCACCCACAGGCCCTAAAATGTAATTTTTAAAAATGGCTGTACTGACTAAAGTACATTAGCTACGAGTTTGGGCTTATCAAACTATATTTTTGTACAACAGGCATGCTCGCTGTTCCAAGTCCAACATCCAGCAACCAACCACAAAGTCAACAGCAGGAAGATGAAAAAGAGTACATGGAAAAGTTAAAACATCTACAGAAGTATATTGAGCCACTTTCAAGGATGATCAACAAGGTACTGTTGCAATCTTGAGTGCATGAACAACCTACCAATTACCAACCCAATGTTTTGTACATGTAAAATTTTAGCATTCAAAAAAAGTTTGTTTTATTTCTGTTACAGTACTTGGTATGTTGCTTGTAGAAGCATATGTTTGCATCCATGTAGAATTTTGTTTGGCATTAATATTTTTGGTAAACTTTTTGGTGATGTGGCCTGTGCTGTGCAGAGAATCTCAGGTTTAGGTAACTTTAGTTTTTTTGCAGTTTAATGAAGATCAAGGAAACTACAGCCAGGAAATGAGTAAGATGAAAGTTCTTCGTGATAATCTAATGAATCCCAGGATGCGTCTGCAACTCTGCACCCTCGACAAATGTGAAAAAGTGCTTCAGAACTGGCTCGGTGCAAAAACACCCAAGGTAACAAAGATATTTGAACAAACACTTTGAAAGGTAAAAATGCCTAAAGCGTAACTGTTTGTACAATTGTGCTTCACTTTTTATAGAAATGTGAAAGCAAAGCTATTGTTTGGTTGATAATTCTGTTGATTGAAAATTTCTTTTAGCAACCGCCACGTAACCCAGATCAGCATATGTGCCAGCCATTTCTGAATGTCATTGCCACTGCCACTAAATCACCTCTTTTAAACCACACACTGAAGAGAACCTTTGGCCCTGCAATGAGAACCATTTGTGGTGATTACACAGTGTAAGTTTGTTTTTAGCAAAATAAAATTACAGAAGTTTAATCTATAATTTATTAAACAGTGTCGAAATTTGGGCTGTGCATGATATGACAGCATGTTTAACGTATTTCCAAACTGTGATAAGAGCAAATAGTTATACAAACCAGTCTGTTGGTGAAATTTATCCTGATCAGCACATTTTATACATTTAAACAAAACTGCTGTCATTAAATTACATTGTCAAAGAACACAATAATATTTAGTCAATGGAAGTAGCAAACTTTTTTTGGTTTAGAAAGCATTCATTGGATTTCATCTACAGATAATAACTGGATTTTTTTACATACAGACCTGACTATGTTCCAAACAAGAAACAATGCCTTCAAAAAGCAGTAGAAAAAATGAAAGCTGAACGAGAAAAGCAACGTGTGCCAGACCTTGTTCAGGGTGAAATAGCTAGACTTGAATCCAAGTACAAAGTCAAGTTGGACAAAACACACACCACTGACGATGGTTCTATACGTATACTGTGTGAGCTCGGTGAGAGAGATTTGCAGGACTTCCTCACACATATGTTGTACACATTTATCTTGTCTCAGTTTTGTTTGACTTTCATGCACGACTTTATATTATTAGTATTGCCCTAAAGTATGGCATTTTCAATTTTTTGAATTGTGAAAAGCTTGTTTTGCTTATATTGCGAAAAATAGACGTTTAAATTTATGTGTGAACAATGAAACAACCTTAGTAACCTAAGTAGTAAACAAAATATTGTTTAAAGTGTTTCAAAAAAAAAAAAGATTACACTAAATGAGCAATCAGTACACTGCAGTTAAATGTTCAAAACAGTTTTGTGTGTAAACACAGATGATCCAAAGCTTCCGGCAGTCCCGCCTCTTCGTTTGGAGGTGCCTGCTTCATATCCCGACGACTGTGCGGAATGGATTTCTGAACCGGTATATTCGAATCGACCACCAGAAAACAATCACGAAGATGTCAGCACGGACATGCGCAGCGATGCAGTTGACGTTCACCAACAGAGTAAGTTTATGCATGAAAGTTGGCCTGTAAGCCAGATACATTTTGGTGACCTATTGCTATACACTCCATATGGTAATATTAAATTGTAAGCAATTTTGTGTGTCCTTTCTTTCGGCGCGTGAAACTATCCGACAGGGTTTCTTGTCCTGTCGAACCCCACCCTCTTTCCCTAACACGGGTGGTTAGTTAATAGGGCCCCCTCGACTGGTTCCACCAACGTCCCACCCCAATTTGTGTTTACCAACAATGTGCCAACCTGACTTTCTTGTGAGCCCCGGTCACCTAACGCCTTTTAATACAGTGTAGCTGCAGCGCGTTCAAAAATCATCCACCAATTGTGCCCTTCATTGTTTTGCGCTTCGTACCGTTTTAACGTTGCGCAGCTATTTCCGGCTTGGTGATTTTTAGTGCTCCTTTTTCGCTATGTTCACCAAGCAAAATAAACTCATCTCTCTCATCTCATCTCTCACTGCAAGCGCATTTCTTAAAAATTGGTCCAGACAGGAAATATAAGCATTGATTTTTCTCTTCCAACAATAATGCGGCAAGGTAAAAATGGATTAAAAAACTGTGTGACAAGGCTTGACAGCCATGTACGAAGGCTGAACACCCAGAATAAACTTTGAAGTGTGTGCAAAATTTCAGTAACCAGAGCATGTCGCAAAATGTGTGATTAAACATGCACGTCGTCATACCAGCTTATGTCGCGTTTCTATTGTTTTAGCCCGCGGTTTCGGTCGTTCGAACACTTGAGCTTAATCACATGTACAATGTCAAGGACTAGCGATGCTTAAACCTGTTTTCCACTTCTTTGCATCATCCTAAATCTAGAGGAATAGTTCTTTACAGTTTGTGGCCTGAGCACGTATAATTTCGAAACAATAAAAATTGTTTATTCAATACATTCAAAATAACTACGTTACAGGCGAGTCTCTCCAAAGTCAACTGGAGCCCATCGTTAATGCGCGTCTCAAGCGTTTGGGTGATTCAAGCAGCACAATCTCGTCCATGATTACAGCTTGGGAAACAAGTGTCCGTGAAGCCTGCGCTGTGATCAACTAGTTGCCACGATGTTGTATTTATTTTTATGAATTTGTTGTTTATTTGCCTTGCAATGTGTGAACCCGGACGGTGATTTAGGATTGTACCCCAAGGCTATTACTTTGGTTGAGGCCTTTGGGCTTAAATGAAAGGAGTTGTACAGGAGGCACTGTTATTATAAATGCTACTTGAAATAAAATCACATTTCCAAAATGTTGTTGTGTATCTGTTCAATAAATAGCAACAGGTGAGCTTATTACATCAAACTTTTTTTCAACATGCAAAGAATGACCTCTCTAGTTGATTAGATGTCGTAAAAATCTTTTAAATAAGTAACATACCATGTGTGTTAAATACTGATGGTTAAACAAGATATATCTATCTAAAACAGATCATTAAACTACTGTTTAATCACCAAATTGAATTTATTTCCAAATAAACAGTGACACAACTAAAAACAACATAAAATCTATTTAACGAGATGAACAACATTGAATCAAACACACAGATAACCTGTGTCCATTGCACTGGAACCTGGTGCCATGCACTTAATCATGGAAACTGCAGAAAAGATATTGAAATACAAATATTGCGCAATGGATAAATAAACAGCAGCGAATAAAAAAAGCTACAATTCTTGAGCATCATAAATAATTAAAGACTATTTATAATATAACAAGCTGTGTAATAAACTGGACAATAAGGAGAATCGAGGACCTCAAAATGGAGCAGAATTTGTTGGTCCAAATTAGGGTAACAAAGGCAAGTTATGGGAAAATTATCAAAATCAATAAATGGGGGATGTATTATTGCACATGCTCCTTGGTTAAGTGTTACATTAACACTGTACTTAAATTCTTCTGGTAAAATCACACAACTTATAGGTGCAGAGTGTGATGTTTAAGTTCATCTGAATAAATTATTTAAAACAAAATGTATTTAATCACATTTTCCATTTTCATGAATTCTTGACATGTGCTTTGGAAACACCACTCGTATTGGGATGCAACAACGGCAAAACGGCTGTTTACAAAATTTGAAACGGTAGTGCCAGCTACGACCAGACAGAAAGACGACTGAAGCGTTTCGCTCCTGCAGCAAAAAAAAAACGCATTTTTTCGCGGTTATTTGAACGAGGTACAGTGGCGCCCCCTTCCAGCAGAACTGTGATTTCCCACAGATCCAGTTCTGAACAAACGTGTCTGAAAAAGATTGGTTTGTTACATTTTTAATCCCAATAAAAAACACAAAATCATGCGATTCGAGGAAATCAGACTTGCCTATCGGTCAACTTAATTAATGTTTGATAGTTGTTCACACAAACAACCAAATGCTTTCGGGAAAACTACAATTTAGACATAGCCGTCATGCTTCAGTGAGTTTCGTTTTCACTTCTCAATTCTTGTTTAGGGTGGTTTCTCCAACTACAACTAGATGGAATGATGGATTCTGGATTGATTTTCGCAAACATAAAACGTCGTGTAGAGTTTTTTTATGTTAAATTAGTTATTCTGTAGGCTTTAATAGGTTAATTTATTTGATTCGCTGTTTTATGTGTAGACGTAACGTAAGTGTGCATTCGTTCGTGTCATCGTGTGTAGGCTATATACTGTACCCAGATTGGAAAGTTTTATTTTTGCGCGGAGGATATTTTTTTCGTCAAAATAATTGCGCGGATTTTTGCGCGGAATTACAATTTTCTGCGCGGATCGATAGACTTTTGATTGACAGGTGGATTTAACGATTAACGCAATTTGTATGTAACGCCTGCAAGATTATCCAGCCGACAAAAAGAACAACTAAATAAAGCAATACACACGACGAATCTTCAGTTTTGCTCTATTGCGCACGCAGCTGTTCTGCTAGATTCTACAATTTTCCATTTTCATAACGATTCAAACATTTTGCTGCTTTGTTTTGTGGGGATAGTTTTTGATTGCCAAACTGCTCTTAACTGTTTATAATTAATTGTCACACAAAAAACATTATTTTATGTAACTTGCCTAACCGACAGTCACTTTAATAATCAAACTACGCCCCAAAATCCAGATAAATGTACTTTTAACGACTACGTTAGCGAAATAGATGTGTTATATCAAGCGTGACGATCGGTAAGTTTCGATGTGCTTGACTGATTTATGTGGATTGTTCGCGAAATAAGGCTTGTGACGACATAGAACTTCATTGTAAAACGAAAATTTTCAAGAAAGTTTATTATAGTTACCTACGAAAGCTGTGCTAAGTTGCGCGGACAACATTTTTTTGCGCGGATTACACGTAAAAAGCCTAAATTTGCGCGGATTACAAGGGGAAATCCAAAATATTACGCGGAGGATAAATCCTCCCCGCAGGCCATTCTTTCCAATCTGGCGTGTGTATATACTGTACGAGTGTACACTGTACAGTGCACCCAGAAAATATATTTTGTATTTCGACATAGTCTTGAGAAAATTTGTGTCTGTTTTTTGTTTTCTTAAACCCACTCACAGTGGTTGAAATTTATATAGATGGGATTGGGATGGGATCTCTCAGATAGTTCTAAAATACATTTTTGTTACTTATTCAATCCAGGTATGTGATTGAAGCACAGCTTTTTTTTGTGGACCAATAAAAACCTGAGTACTGACAAGTGACCTACAATGGCTGGCGCCCGCAACTGGAAAAGTGAAAATGTTAGAGCTCAAGCTCGCATAAAAATGTAAGCCGAAAACCTTTACTACTGGTACATTGGGCTTGTGTTGGTTTCTAACAATGTTTAGTTTTGTTTTACATTATCCAGAACATCTATTTGCTTGAAACAATGCTTTTTGTTTTTAGAAATGATGCAGCTGAACAATATGGGGTAATTAATGCCATTGGTAAAGGGGAGCAGTTGGAAAACACCATTTTTCAAAAATCAAAGTCTACGGTACTGTTTTCCTTTTGAGAACAAAGATAGTTAAATCGTAAAAAGTTTTTCTTTAATCTGATAAATATCACCTATTTGTCTTTTATCCTTGTTTTATTAAATGTGTACTTCACATTAATATCAAAAACTTAATCGGTTGAATCGAATGTGACTGCTTTCAAATGTGACTATTGTAATAACTAATGATTACCACAGTGATGCAATGCAGCAATCGCCTAAAATTGCCATACAGTAGTTAACCTTTATATCTTACTATTCACATATTTCAACTGCCATTTTACATACTTCAACTTGTAACTAAATATTATTGTTGTCATGCACTTTCTCAGCTGTAAGGATGATTTATCTGTATCATTTGATGTCCAGATAAAATAACTAAATTATCAGAACTAAATGTGGTATTACACTGCTAAGCTAAGCTGTCAACAGTACGGAATTGAAAAATTAGTCAGGTCATATGTTAAAGAAAAATTATAAATGTACTTATATTATCAAGTCACTATTTTTAAAGTACATAGTATTATGAATTCAGGTAAATATGACATCAAAAATTCTATAATTTTAATGACTTTTTTAGTCTATACTCCAATTTTAAAAGTATTTCTATGTTTTCAGGAGAATTATTATGGAATGATTCAACAATTGCTGCAAAAAATTCAAATTCAAGGTATATGTCAGTGAAGGAAATGTTTCATCAGTTAAAAGATTTTTTTAAACTTGTATATCTTGTGAAAACTGCAGGTGCAAAAAACAATGCTGCAAACAACATGGCAGCCTCACAAGATCAACACAATCAATCTCAATTTCCGCAGCAAATGCAACCTCCACAACCCCAACCTCAGCCGCCCCAATTTCAAAACCAACCAACCATGCAAGCACAGCAAGGCCAGCAGCAAAGCCAAGTGTTTGTTCAAGGAGGGAACATGGTTAACAACCAACAAATAACAGGCATGTTTGCACCAATGCAGCCCACCCAAACATCAAGCACTCTTCCTCAGGGTTCTCCAGGTCAAGGTATACTAAGTAACTACTGATGCACTCCATCATATAACTTAGGTTTTGGACTGAAACTGAATATTCAGGCTAATGAACTGAAAGATTTGTGCTGCCAATAAAATAAGAATGTAATCTTTACAAAAACCTTCCAGAACCTGATAATTGTGTGTATATGGATTATTAATCATTTATCAAGAGTGTAAAAAACAACTAAAACTTGCTGTTTGAAATTTAAACATCAAAACACAAACTGCACCGTAAAACATTAATAAATAGATTCTTGATTGTTTTTTCCGGTGCATTACAAATCATAGGTTGGTGTGATTAACTACAATGTAATTTAATTCTAGTGGTAATGGAGCAAAAGCTTTCTGCACCCTTGAATACATTTCTGTATGGCAATTTATTGCTGGAATAAATAGCATCATCTGTCCTAGATTATGTTAAGTCTTATAAATCCCACTATGTTTCCCATTATGTTAGGAAACAGGGCATATGTTTTTTTGTGTTTCACAATAAACCCAGTTAAGAGTAATGTTTTGTATGTTAGCTATGCAGATGAGGCCAAACATGACACCTAACAGCAGCCCCATGACTAGAGTGCACCCAGGTAGTACAACGCCAAGTCCACAGACTGGTATGGTCAATACTTACAGGCCCACTTGGCCACATCCTTCCCCTGGGAGTCAGTTTCCGATAAAACAGTTTCCGAAAAGACCTCAACAGCCAAACACCCAGGTTTGCAATGACATTCATAATTTGATGGCCGCTTGATACTTCATTTACATTGAGTGCAAAATTTGAAAAAAATGGAAATGATATTTCTTACATGAGTTTTTTTTTAATTTCCTTTTTTTGTTTGTGATGTTTTAGGGTTTGAATTTTGAAATTTCAAAGCTTGTTTTTCAGCAACAACCAGTTTTAACAATGCCTGATAGTACTGGAACACCTCAACCAAGGTATGTGCATCAATTTCTCCCCATTCATTTGTTTGTAAAGCACAGAACCAAAGGTGACAAAAAACTTTATTTTTGTACAGTGGCATTCCAAGTCTGTCACCTGCACATCAATCACCACAAGTTCCAACAACTTCACCGAGCCTGCGAACACCAGGCAGTGTCCAGACTGTCCATTCTCCAGGTCAGTCGAACAACACTACAGTAGAAAATTCATAAACAAGCATATTTCTCTGAATTCTTGGGTTGCAAATTTTTAGGAATTAATATACTTTTATAACTGTCTTCAGGGAAACCCTTTATCAAATTGACTCATTTTTCTTATCATGCTGTTTGGTGTCAGAAAGAGTGCTTCAAATTTATTCAAATTTGCACAAACTTAGTTATTGATCTAAATTTAATCCTTCTGAAGTTTGATCCCGAATGACCCAGCGGTTCACCCACAGGCCCTAAAATGTAATTTTTAAAAATGGCTGTACTGACTAAAGTACATTAGCTACGAGTTTGGGCTTATCAAACTATATTTTTGTACAACAGGCATGCTCGCTGTTCCAAGTCCAACATCCAGCAACCAACCACAAAGTCAACAGCAGGAAGATGAAAAAGAGTACATGGAAAAGTTAAAACATCTACAGAAGTATATTGAGCCACTTTCAAGGATGATCAACAAGGTACTGTTGCAATCTTGAGTGCATGAACAACCTACCAATTACCAACCCAATGTTTTGTACATGTAAAATTTTAGCATTCAAAAAAAGTTTGTTTTATTTCTGTTACAGTACTTGGTATGTTGCTTGTAGAAGCATATGTTTGCATCCATGTAGAATTTTGTTTGGCATTAATATTTTTGGTAAACTTTTTGGTGATGTGGCCTGTGCTGTGCAGAGAATCTCAGGTTTAGGTAACTTTAGTTTTTTTGCAGTTTAATGAAGATCAAGGAAACTACAGCCAGGAAATGAGTAAGATGAAAGTTCTTCGGGATAATCTAATGAATCCCAGGATGCGTCTGCAACTCTGCACCCTCGACAAATGTGAAAAAGTGCTTCAGAACTGGCTCGGTGCAAAAACACCCAAGGTAACGAAGATATTTGAACAAACACTTTGAAAGGTAAAAATGCCTAAAGCGTAACTGTTTGTACAATTGTGCTTCACTTTTTTTAGAAATGTGAAAGCAAAGCTATTGTTTGGTTGATAATTCTATTGATTGAAAATTTCTTTTAGCAACCGCCACGTAACCCAGATCAGCATATGTGCCAGCCATTTCTGAATGTCATTGCCACTGCCACTAAATCACCTCTTTTAAACCACACACTGAAGAGAACCTTTGGCCCTGCAATGAGAACCATTTGTGGTGATTACACAGTGTAAGTTTGTTTTTAGCAAAATAAAATTACAGAAGTTTAATCTATAATTTATTAAACAGTGTCGAAATTTGGGCTGTGCATGATATGACAGCATGTTTAACGTATTTCCAAACTGTGATAAGAGCAAATAGTTATACAAACCAGTCTGTTGGTGAAATTTATCCTGATCAGCACATTTTATACATTTAAACAAAACTGCTGTCATTAAATTACATTGTCAAAGAACACAATAATATTTAGTCAATGGAAGTAGCAAACTTTTTTTGGTTTAGAAAGCATTCATTGGATTTCATCTACAGATAATAACTGGATTTTTTTACATACAGACCTGACTATGTTCCAAACAAGAAACAATGCCTTCAAAAAGCAGTAGAAAAAATGAAAGCTGAACGAGAAAAGCAACGTGTGCCAGACCTTGTTCAGGGTGAAATAGCTAGACTTGAATCCAAGTACAAAGTCAAGTTGGACAAAACACACACCACTGACGATGGTTCTATACGTATACTGTGTGAGCTCGGTGAGAGAGATTTGCAGGACTTCCTCACACATATGTTGTACACATTTATCTTGTCTCAGTTTTGTTTGCCAATGCACTTGTTGTTTGACTTTCATGCACGACTTTATATTATTAGTATTGCCCTAAAGTATGGCATTTTCAATTTTTTGAATTGTGAAAAGCTTGTTTTGCTTATATTGCGAAAAATAGACGTTTAAATTTATGTGTGAACAATGAAACAACCTTAGTAACCTAAGTAGTAAACAAAATATTGTTTAAAGTGTTTCAAATAAAAAAAATGAATTACACTAAATGAGCAATCAGTACACTGCAGTTAAATGTTCAAAACAGTTTTGTGTGTAAACACAGATGATCCAAAGCTTCCGGCAGTCCCGCCTCTTCGTTTGGAGGTGCCTGCTTCATATCCCGACGACTGTGCGGAATGGATTTCTGAACCGGTATATTCGAATCGACCACCAGAAAACAATCACGAAGATGTCAGCACGGACATGCGCAGCGATGCAGTTGACGTTCACCAACAGAGTAAGTTTATGCATGAAAGTTGGCCTGTAAGCCAGATACATTTTGGTGACCTATTGCTATACACTCCATATGGTAATATTAAATTGTAAGCAATTTTGTGTGTCCTTTCTTTCGGCGCGTGAAACTATCCGACAGGGTTTCTTGTCCTGTCGAACCCCACCCTCTTTCCCTAACACGGGTGGTTAGTTAATAGGGCCCCCTCGACTGGTTCCACCAACGTCCCACCCCAATTTGTGTTTACCAACAATGTGCCAACCTGACTTTCTTGTGAGCCCCGGTCACCTAACGCCTTTTAATACAGTGTAGCTGCAGCGCGTTCAAAAATCATCCACCAATTGTGCCCTTCATTGTTTTGCGCTTCGTACCGTTTTAACGTTGCGCAGCTATTTCCGGCTTGGTGATTTTTAGTGCTCCTTTTTCGCTATGTTCACCAAGCAAAATAAACTCATCTCTCTCATCTCATCTCTCACTGCAAGCGCATTTCTTAAAAAATGGTCCAGACAGGAAATATAAGCATTGATTTTTCTCTTCCAACAATAATGCGGCAAGGTAAAAATGGATTAAAAACTGTGTGACAAGGCTTGACAGCCATGTACGAAGGCTGAACACCCAGAATAAACTTTGCAGTGTGTGCAAAATTTCAGTAACCAGAGCATGTCGCAAAATGTGTGATTAAACATGCACGTCGTCATACCAGCTTATGTCGCGTTTCTATTGTTTTAGCCCGCGGTTTCGGTCGTTCGAACACTTGAGCTTAATCACATGTACAATGTCAAGGACTAGCGATGCTTAAACCTGTTTTCCACTTCTTTGCATCATCCTAAATCTAGAGGAATAGTTCTTTACAGTTTGTGGCCTGAGCACGTATAATTTCAAAACAATAAAAATTGTTTATTCAATACATTCAAAATAACTACGTTCCAGGCGAGTCTCTCCAAAGTCAACTGGAGCCCATCGTTAATGCGCGTCTCAAGCGTTTGGGTGATTCAAGCAGCACAATCTCGTCCATGATTACAGCTTGGGAAACAAGTGTCCGTGAAGCCTGCGCTGTGATCAACTAGTTGCCACGATGTTGTATTTATTTTTATGAATTTGTTGTTTATTTGCCTTGCAATGTGTGAACCCGGACGGTGATTTAGGATTGTACCCCAAGGCTATTACTTTGGTTGAGACCTTTGGGCTTAAATGAAAGGAGTTGTACAGGAGGCACTGTTATTATAAATGCTACTTGAAATAAAATCACATTTCCAAAATGTTGTTTTGTATCTGTTCAATAAATAGCAACAGGTGAGCTTATTACATCAAACTTTTTTTCAACATGCAAAGAATGACCTCTCTAGTTGATTAGATGTCGTAAAAATCTTTTAAATAAGTAACATACCATGTGTGTTAAATACTGATGGTTAAACAAGATATATCTATCTAAAACAGATCATTAAACTACTGTTTAATCACCAAATTGAATTTATTTCCAAATAAACAGTGACACAACTAAAAACAACATAAAATCTATTTAACGAGATGAACAACATTGAATCAAACACACAGATAACCTGTGTCCATTGCACTGGAACCTGGTGCCATGCACTTAATCATGGAAACTGCAGAAAAGATATTGAAATACAAATATTGCGCAATGGATAAATAAACAGCAGCGAATAAAAAAAGCTACAATTCTTGAGCATCATAAATAATTAAAGACTATTTATAATATAACAAGCTGTGTAATAAACTGGACAATAAGGAGAATCGAGGACCTCAAAATGGAGCAGAATTTGTTGGTCCAAATTAGGGTAACAAAGGCAAGTTATGGGAAAATTATCAAAATCAATAAATGGGGGATGTATTATTGCACATGCTCCTTGGTTAAGTGTTACATTAACACTGTACTTAAATTCTTCTGGTAAAATCACACAACTTATAGGTGCAGAGTGTGATGTTTAAGTTCATCTGAATAAATTATTTAAAACAAAATGTATTTAATCACATTTTCCATTTTCATGAATTCTTGACATGTGCTTTGGAAACACCACTCGTATTGGGAGTAGATTTTGAATAAAAGTTGCACAAAATTCTATTCCAGTCAGCAATTTCAACACAGCCAGAGCTAATAGATGGTAAAGCTTTCCATGTATTGCTATAAGTAGATGTTGATGAACAAATGCCCACAGTCGATAATTTGCTCCCTCGAAGGGATCAGATACGGCTGGGCAAAGCATGTTGTTCAAATTGACCATCGTAAACTGCAAAAATCAGTAATTACTTTGGTTGCAACACTACAAGTTTTAAACAGACTTGCCCAGTTTGCAGCATAACACAATACAGTGCATTTTTCATGAAATGACAACAAAATATGTATTACTTTGGACAACTTAATGAACGCATTGGTGCATTTAACCCTGGACAACTTAATGAACACATTGGTGCATTTAATCTTTAGTTAATCATTACACAAAAGCTATAGCTACATTTTTCCTGACAGTGGCACCAATAATTTAAATCTGAAAATTAGAGGTTATCAACTTTTCTCCATTTACTGCAATGCGATTAAAAAATCGTTTAAACCGTTTTTTGTGAGGCTACCACTTAAGGTTATCCGTTCCTTTTCAAACAGCATATTAAAAAAGGCTTTGTTAATAAGAAGACTTTATTTTACTATATTTGTTTTTCACTTACCATTGAAAGACCTTGGAGTAATGTGAAGTGGTAAAATAACTCTGTTCCAATGCTCAGCATAGGCCACCAGCAGTCGTTAAATGGTTCAGGAACAAAGTTATTACCACAAGCAATTAAGTATATGGGGGTGGCATAAAGCAGTATGTGATGAACCCAATAAGATTCGGGTTCATACAGCAAATGTCGCGTATTGGTCACAGGCAAAACAAGTGCTAGCAATGCACCACTTAACATGTGAAGATGTATTCTGAAAAACAAAATCAAATGTGACGTTAACAGCCGATGATGAATTGCAAAAAATGTCTGTGTATTTTGGAAGCAGTATCAAATTAAATGTATTTTCAGGGAATGCATCTACCTTTTTTACCAGAAATTCCCTACAAACCAAACTAATATTTTCATTGGAAACAAGTTGTGCTAGCCAATATTAACAACCAACATATATATACAGTACCTGAAGACAGTGCGTGCAGTGGGTGATGGTTTTTGGTTGTCAACAGTTAACAAATACATCTACAAATAAAAAGCACAACGGGGTATAATATAAAATTATTATGTTCACTATGTATTATAACCATAAGCACACCTGAGAAATTGTAAGAATGTGGCAGGGATTGAGCAAAAAAATGCATGTCCTGGTGACAACTTTATAGGCAATTTCGATTCCAAACACAACAGCCAACAAAGCCAGCAAGGTAATTTGAAAGGATGGCCTAATAAAAATCCAATAAATTTTGAACACCCTGTTTTTTCAAAATACGCTGAACAAACAAATGGCATACCACTTCACATTGGAGAATGAGGGCTTTAAAATTACTCCATTTTTCTTCGCATAGTGATTGTTAACAGTGACTTGCATTTTTCCATTTTGAAGCTTTGTTGAAGTTGAACTGGAAATGTATTTTAGAGCAATCCAAATTTCCAGCACTGATGTTGAAAGGATAAGTGCTGTTTCCCAGAATCTTTGGGTTAAGGTGAGGTAGTTAAAACATTCCGGTCCACCATTTCCATCTAAGTTAAAATCAACTCCACCATACAGCCAGGGAAACCACTCTGACTGTGTGTAGTTGCTCACCATCTGAATGGTTTGTTTATAGACCAAGCATCACATTTGTACAAAACAAACCTGAGCACCTGAAAACCAATCTATTGACATTATCGTTATTGTATGCTACTCAAAATAGATGCAACAGACATTGTCACAATTGTATATCAGACAAATTAGGACTTTATTGCCCAGAAACGATTTTATTTACTGCAAAGTCATACAATCGTTTATTCTCATGCCTTAACCTGTTAACTTCCTCTGATAGAGCACTGGCTTTTATTGCATCGCCTTTACATGTTTTGTGAGAACAGCTTAAATAGTTATCAATGCTGGTAATGGGTGGGTTAATGGATGATGAACAATTTATTTTAAACAATGCCTTACAGTCAGTTTGGTCTGAACTTTTAGTAGCATGTGCTAGTTTTGGAAAATTGACTATTGGTTTGGTAACTGACATATGTAGAGATTCTGGTGTGGGCAAAATTAAAATATTGGTAATTTTTCCACCATTAGAAGACACACTAGAGCATTTTATTGTTTTAACACACTGACCACTAAAAATGTCCCAAATTAAAAGTCCTTCATTTTTGGCACATGTTACTAACTGGCTGCAGTCCATTGAAAAGGAAATGGCTGTTATTGGATTTACGTGTCCTTTTAATGTGTGACTGGTTTCCCAGTAAGCACTGGTGGTAATATCAATTTCATTCTCTGTTTTTCTTTTGTGACATATGGAGATCAAATCCAACTTGTAAACATTTCCGTTCATTCCACCAACACATAAAACAGATTCTGCATTGTCAATGACCAGTGATGTAATTCCAGTGTCGTAGACAATTGACAAAAGGGTTTGGCCCAGCAGTAGGTCATGAATTTTCACAGTTCGATCCTGGGAACTAGTGTACAGTCTGGGCTGGTTAACACTGCTTAAGCTGCAAGCAATTCCTGTGACTGGCAAAGTATGAGCAACAAATGAAGCAATTGGTTCCCTGTCACCATCTGAAGAATTGTTATCAAGTAAGTCACTCACATCCCATGCCACAACAATTCCATCTGCACCCCCAGTAGACAAAATTCCACAATCATCGGTGAATTTTAAACAAGTGACATCTTGATAGTGCTTTGACAAAATGCACAGCAATTCACCATTCTGTGCATCCCATAACAATACCTTTTCTTCTATACCTGCAGCAATCAAAGTGCCATCATGTGAGGCATCCAGCGCTTTTACTACACCAGGGGTTACAATTTTTTTAGGTTGATGACCAGTCCTGGTAACCTCAAACACTTGAAGAAAGGATTTATTGGACACCGCATGCAAAATATAGTCGGCTTTTACGAGACACATCCCATTTGAAGGACAGTGAGCTGTTTTAAATGAAAATAGAGTTTGAGCTGTCCCAAGGTCCATGAAATGTATTGATGAAACACCATTTCCAGATTCACAAACCTCTGAACATACTAGCAGTTCCATGTTTAGTTTAATTTTTGTACACTAACATATATGATAGTTGACAATTTCACCTTATTGAAAGAAAGATTGTTACTATGACAGGCCAACACTTACAGGTTTAGATGATCAACATGATGTACTGTCCAATAATAACCAACAAGACTTTTAGGTTTAAAAAATGAAGTTCGCATGGAAAAAAAACAAGGTCATTTGAAAATTGAATTACAGCACACAAATTGCTACCAATACTTTTACACAGCAACAACTTGTTTTTAATGTAGTACCTCAAAGTTCACCCGCCATGTAATTACAATGTGGGCATCCTCTCTTACAATGTTTGCCCAAGCATAAATTAAGTCTTGTGCTTGGTGATACATGTGGACTTTGGTATGCCCACTAAGCTAACAAAGACCTTGTTTTCAATGACACTGCATAAATCTTTTCAAAACATACCTATTTTTCCAAACACAAGACTCAACATAATATTACAACATAATAACACAGAGAAAACTTTTTAGACTAATTTGCTTTGTGAAAACAAAGTTGTTCTTACAATTAAACAATCTACACACACCTCTGTGTGTGGGAAAATGACACTAAATATCTATGGACCTACAGCGGTTACTTTCCAAATAAATATATGTTTATATCGTTAAAGAAATTAACACATGCACAGAATGATTAAAATAAGTGCACAATAGCTTCCCTAAAGCAGAGTCCCTATGTTGTCAATGTATTGGTTCTGCTCAAAGTACACCAAGTTTATTCATTCTGACAATTTACAAACCACACAAAGTGTAAAAATGAACAATTAGTTTGTGGGTCAAACTAAATATATATTAATAAACACAAACCACAAAACAAAGTTTATTACAAAAAACTCTTCATACCTTGAGTTCCTAACTAATGTAATTATACTGTTTATATTATTGGTTAGATTAGATAGTCCGCAAAGTGTTAGCTCTAAACAAACCAGATAACACTACTTTTCATACCATTTGATTAGTGTTGAAAAGCGTCACGCAACAATGAGGCCATTATAACTAACTATAACAAAGGATGTAGGAAGCAGAAACAAGCATTGTTTTGTTGCCCGTTAACACAAATTTTGCTTTTTTCTTCTTTCACTTCCTCCCTAACGTTATCCGGTTTCTGCAAAATCTATATAGTCAGTCGTAGTTAGCATCTTGCGAATCGCCACTAATACATAAGATCGTTAATTCCTGCAGACACTGCAGATTAGCTGCAGTTAGCACGTCAGTGGTCGATTAATCGTTAACTCGTTGACCCTATTGCAAGAAACGATTATGTTACATTACACCACTGTTGGATGGCGTGGGTAAAACTGAAAAAAAAAAACTAGGCATTTTACGCAATATTGTTAATTGCAGAATGTCAAACCAGAACTAAACCCAAACCGTAAACTACATTAAAAACCCGAATCGGAGTGGAACACCACATTTTGTTTGGTGTTGAACCGGAACCGAACTGGTAAAAATGCAGTCTGTATTATTTTTTAGTGGTCGTCGGCAGACATGGGGCAATTCGTATTCGTCATTCGTATTCGAATGTATTCGAATACAGGTTTTGCCACCTTCGTGCTGTATTCGAATGATTTTGGCTTTCGTTCGATGGTGCATGAATACAATTCGAATAGTTGATGTTATGTTTTGAACCAACAACTCACGAATACAATAGCTTGGGTAAATTTATTCGAATACAATTCGAATTGTTGTAGGTTTTTGCCAACCTAAGAATTTACAAATTCGAATACACGATATTTTTTACGAATACATTTTGAATTGTTGTCGGGCTTTAAAAAGGTAACAATTCGTAAAATCGAATACATGACTACATTTGTACGAATACAATTCGAATTGTTGTCAGCCTGTGGTTACGTAACAATTTTCAAAATCGAATACATGACTACATTTTTACGAATACAATTCGAATTGTTGTCAGCCTTTGGCAACGTAGGATACATAGATTCGAATACATGACTACATTTTTACGAATACAATTCGAATTGTCGATTACCTCCAGACTAGGAGTAGTCGAGAATATTTTGCTATACATTTTTGCCAAATAGATTCGAATACAATTCAAATTGGCAGTGAATGTGACCTGTTTTGACAAGTTTTTGTTAATGTTACGAAACAATGACATATAGAAGTTTAATTGTGACGTTACATAAATGAAATTGTGTTACAAAGCTTGCAACATTGGGTTGTTCTCAGCACATATGACAGGTGTAGCGTGTTCATGACTTCATGCAGCAAACGTCTCATGTAAATTTGGTGAAATTTATATAACGAAGACTTAAATCAGTCAAGCTAATGTGGCAACAAAAAGCTCGTTGGTTTACATTTTTACCAATAAATTTGCAATTCATAAACCCATGTTACCTTTGAAGTTTCGGGGCGTCTCTATTTCTTCTATTTTCCGCAACTACAAATATTCGAATAATGCTATTCGAATTGTTGCATCTCACAAAGGACGAAGTATTCATGGATACGAATACACGCTTGGAGATTATTCGAATTACACGTTGTTGTTTTTTGGTCAACTATTCATGAATACTAATACTGGACACGTTTTATTCGAATACGATTCGAATTGCTGCCACCTTAACATTACGAAACAATTCGTGAATACGAATATTTGACTCGCATTATTCGAATACATTTCGAATTGTCGAACTTCAAAAAGTGCGTAGAATTCATGAATACGAATACATGCCTTGATTTATTCGAATAGTATTCGAATTACTTGTCATTGTAGTTTGGTCAACAATTCATGAATACAAATACTTGACTCGTTTTATTCGAATACCATTCGAATTGCTGTCACTCAAAAATTACCAAAATATCCATGAATTCGAATACAGTCATGCAAGTATTTGTAAAGTATTCGAATGCAGGACTGTATTCGACCCCATGTCTGGTCGTCGGCATAGTATCGATTTGAGAATAACGAATTGAAGAATACGCGACATAACAGCCATGGGGCATGTCCAAAAGATGAATTCTAATATGTGTTGCACAGTGCAAATTCCTTTGGAGTTTGACACGGCCGTGTAGATAGATATAATGGGTAGAATTTAGATTAAATTAAAAGGTATTTTGACCGCTTTGAAAACCGCTAACCGGTTGGAACCGGGTAAATTGCCAGAACCGGAGTATTCTCCCTGCCTCGATGACTACTTGTAAAGGGGTGATTACAATGGAAACTTTAATGTTCATGACAATTGGTTGGTAAAGTCTTATCTTTGCAGACTGATTTACAGCCACACAGAGTCCCTATATTCTTTTCTTTCTAGCCTATGCTTTTAAGTTAACAGCAATAAACTCCAACAATTTCTCATCCAAAAATCCCACCGGGAATAATTCGAGCAGATGTTATTTGTAGCGACAGCATAGGCCTAAACAGGAGGAAATGCGATATGACTCGCAAAACAACATATGGCTCTTTGTCAGTTATCGAACAAACGGAAATATAATTTCTTTCAACAATTATTGTGACGACACTAAACCCATATCCTTATCAGTCTATGAAATGCTTTTGCACCCGAAAACTGGCTTTAGTAAAAAAGTGCACAATAATGCGATGGTTGCTACATCGTAAAAAAACGAACATAAAGCCTAACATTTTAAAAACCGGAATCGAACCCCTAAAAAACAAAAAGTTAGCCCGAACCGAACCTGAACCCAAACGAGAAGCGGTTTGACTCCCTGGTTATTATTGCAATAAAGTGCTATTTGTAGTAATGCACCGAATCAAAACAGCCGAACAAGTTGGGCCGAATCAACCGAATCATTTGTGACGTCACGCGAATTCACTCGATTCCCTTTTGACGTACGTTTTCTATCAGGCAAACAGACGTGTAACTAGAAACTACATATGATAGTTGTGCACAGTGTTTTTTTTAAGGTGTTTTGGGGGACTGTTTCGGTCCAAATTTCTCCAGCGGTTTCCCAAAATTTGCCAGTAGCCTAATAAATAATTCGTTTAAGCAAATATGGCTATTTTTTTGTATTTAAATGAAACACTTGCGGTCTCTTAAAACTACTTAGCGGTCACCCAAACCAAACCTTAAAAAAAAACCTGGTTGTGCATGCAATTAATTGCGGATCTTTTGTCCGGAGGGTTGATCTAAAGTTTCATAATAACAATAAAATTAACCCAAAAACCTAGTTCTTTATGATAAATTTAGTCTCTAACCTTACCCCAATGTCATTGTGCTCTTTTTCATATAACTGCACTCTTTACGCTGCCTACCGGACATTAGCACCCCTGGATATACTAAGAGTTCTTACGTTATTTGCTCAATCCTAGTGAAGCGGCCTGACCTTACAACTTAATAATAACCGATTCAAGAGAATGCCTATGTTTGTTACGGTTGAGTGATCTATTCTAGTAGCAGGCTCTGCGTGACTCGAATTCGGACATATAGTTTGTCACAGCCCTTTGAGCACGCATTTAGCGAAGTTATGATGGCTCGAAGAGCTTGTTTTGTGCGATCTGTGCTTCTAATAAACAGGGCGAATGTCTTGGATTGAAACTTGAATTGTCACCGACCCACACAAACACTGGCACTGCGTTGTGTACAGGAACCCGGCGATTAATTTCCCTCTTAACTTCGTCTGTCAAGATGCTAATCCCTGACTGGGGCAATAGAGCCACCTGACTGTTCGTTTTTTAAATTTAAATTCTGGGGTTCTAATTAATCTGGGCGTCTACGTGAGGAAATTCCGGCAGTTCTTTTACGAAATAGATATTGAAATCCTGAAAATAGCTGATAATGTCACACAGCGTTTCTTTTCTTTCTCTATATTCTTGTAAAAACGTTTTAATGGCGAACGATTAAATCAGCTTTTCACATCCAAAAATAGAATAAAGATTTAGTGGAAAACATGTTATTTATAGTGAGGCAAATTCTTACTTTCACAATGTAGCCTACTTTTCTCTTTAAGTTATATAATTTATTTTATAGCAATGCAGTTTTACAAAGGCGCCATCTAGCAATGTTACTGTACTTTTTCTTAGGTCGTGTTTTACTTAAATTCGTTCAGGAAGAAAAGTCACAAACAGGCGGAAATACGTTTAACGACGAAAAAAACATCACATGTTTACGAAGAATGTTCTAGAAGAGCCATATGACTCAATTTCTCAGATATTGAACGGAACGGAATGTATTTGTTTAACATTTATTGTGACGAGCGAAAACCCGTTTACCAACTTTCTGTGAAATGCTTTTGCACACGAAAATACTGGCATTAATGTAAACATTATGCGCAATGATATGATGGCTGCTACACTGAAATGAGACGAGTTTATTTCGCTTGGTTAACATAGCGATACAATAGCATTAACACAATCACCAAACAGAAAATAGCTGCGCGACGTTATCCCTTTAACTGCTGAATTCTTTTTCTTAAAATTCTGCGTTTAGACATGGTCGTTGTAGAATTCAAGCATTGCTGCTAATTCTACCTTTCAGTCTCTCGACTGGCAGAATAAGAGCGGTCAGTTTCACATGCACTTTATTGAAATTAAGAGTGATTTAAAACGATTTTCGGCCACCTAAACCAAATAGAATAAAGAACGTCATAACTACATCACAGTACAGACTAACTCAGATACCACTGTAACACTAACTGGACAGGACTGCACGTGTAGAAACAAGGAAACTGTTAAAGTGGGACACATACAAGGTTAGCAGCTGTGACGTAACAATGCATGTATGGTGTGATGGTTGCAACGGCGGGAAAGGTTTTTGTTGTAGGGGAGCGTTATTGTCCGTTACAGTCGTACTTTAGAAAGTTTTTAGAGAAATCGGTAAAAGATAGCCCATAACTTTCTGTGGGAAACTTGATGTCGATGACATTTTTCTGAAAGTTAAAGAGAACAAAACATGCATTTCAGCGTAATTTGCATTGTCTTTTCCACATTTCTTGTCCACTGCAACAAGTAAACGCACTTCTTGTACCTGTTTGAATATCCATTTCGTTGCATATCGCACTTCAGATGATTTTAAAGTTATCTTATAATTATGGTATAGCCTTGCGGTTCTCAAACTGGGATCCGCGGTCCTTTAGGGGTCCGTGAGGCAATTTTGGGGGGACCGCGAAAAGTTTGAAGTATAATTACATAATCTTATTTGGCGTCAGTTTGTGCCACTGAATCAGTTTAAATCAAAGTAGAATTTAAAATCGGCTATCTCCATTGCTAAACCTTTATTGCACAACAACCAAGAAAAATGCAATTGTTCGCGAACAATCGTAATGTGTTTTTTTTGTCTTGTCTGTGATGTCACAAGCTGTCTTTGGATCATTGTTATGCAAAATTTTGCACAACCAGGTAAAATCCTGCAATCAACTTTCGTTTTTCTGAAATACACATTCAGGCTTAATTAGGGACCACGAGCCCTCCAAATAATGGCAAAGGGACCGTTTTGAAAAAAATATGAAAAAGTTTGAGAGCCACTGGTATAGCCTAACGCTAAACGAACGAATATTCGGATCAAATGTTTTTATTATTAGGTTTCGGTCCGCACCCAACTTAGTCGATTTGATACATCACTATTTAAACAATTCCAAGCTATTGCAACAAAATATAATTCAAAATGCGTAAGAAAAAACAAAAGTCTGTCGCGCTTAGTTTTATTGAGAATGTGATAGCATTACACGTTAATCTGAGAAAGTGAAGTGTTAAACCTTAAAAGAGAAGAAAACACGGCGATCGTACTACAGACAACCGTTTGACAAAAACACAAACAAAAGGTCACCCATATGCAAAAAGTAATACTGATGCGGACAGTGTTATTTTCATCGCTGAAATCTTTCGGCAGCCGATGAAGTAATTCACCCGTAGCACTTTATTACTGACCAACTCGTACATTCTACGATAAAACGGTGCCGTCGATAGCAAGAACAGGTAAAAGTAAAGTGTCACATACGCATGTTAAAGGGTTCTAGTCGAAGTAAAGCGACACCGTTGGGAGCTTCGCAAGGCTACAGAGTCACCGCGCAAGTCTTTCGCAAATCGATGAGGTCATCTGGTTCGCAGCGAAAAACTTGGAAAAAGGCGGACACGTAAAAAACGTACAAACACAAAACAAACGAAAAAGCAGTGCACGGAGCACGTAAGTTAAAACGATCAACGATTTTCGACGATAAAATAGGTCGATACTACAAAAAACAACTGCAGCACCTGTCGAAATCGACTGGATTTTGAGAGATCAAAAAAGATCTAAGATTCAATTTACTTTCAATGTGGAAAAGCTGAAATATTTCACAGGTGCAAGCGCATTAGGGTAAAAGATTTTTAACATAACATAGACAGTATGTGTTACCTAGACCCTTACCGATAATTGTAAAAAGGCATTCGATAACAAGGAGTTGGTGGGTTTCATTATTAACGTGGTTATCCCTTGTGCAATAAATAGCTGCTTTACATGACGTCCACGAAGTAGTCACAAGGATTGCTCATAGCATTCTGAAATGATTGTCGACTTCCGCTCATTTCCTGGGGGACTGCATTTAAAGGGCGTGACTGACCCGGGTGCTGAGGGTGAGGGGGCAGGGGCGGCGGAGGCATTCTATGATGGGGTTGTGGCCTGGGTTGCTGCTGGGGCGGGTACTGGCGTTGCAAAGAACCGTAGGTGCCAGCATGATTCAATGAGTTCTGAAAAAAAGAGTTTAATTTAAACCTGGAAAATGTTAAAATGTTAGCTTGATTAAACACCACTGAATAGCATGCTCATTTTTACTAACACTTACACAGTTTGTTGAATAAGTGCAATTTCATGTGACATTGTAACGCAACTTTGGTTCCTGGCTCCTTTACTCAACAATTTTAGGACACTAATGTTTCATCACATGCCTTACAACGCTGTAACACACTTGTGACGTGTGTCGTGGTTCATGAACCGAATGTGAAAGTTAATGCATGCACGATATGGACCAAGGCTGTTTTCATGCACACAGAAAACATTATTTACAACTTGCTTTTGTCACAATGCAAAAAGCATCAGAAGCAAATTTAAAAAAACAAAATAGGTTAATCTGATTGGTAATATAAATGGACACAAAATATAATAATGCTTAAGCATGCAATCATTTTAGAGCTGTACAAGCGTCACATATGTAGAAACAAACGCTGCGTTTCGAAAGGCCATTTGATGTTAAACAGCCGCGCGCAGCCAAACATACACAAATATTCAAAAAATCCCGGCCAGATTAGAAATTAATGAGGCTCCGATTGGCACAAACGCGATTGCTTAAGCAACAGAGTAATTGGGCGTCAATTACGCTGTGGGAAATTGCCATGTTGTGCACAAGGTCACGAACAGATTGCATGTCATGCAAACATTTACCTGCTGCACACAGTTTACTGCAGTCAAGTCAAGTCCTTTAAAATAGGATGTAAAACAAACGTTAGCACGTTGGATAAATTATCATCATTACATCAACAATCTACACATGTCTTTCCAAGTCATTATCTGGAATGGTGGTTTAAGGAGCCTTTGAAACTCCACTAAGCTCTGGATCTATGGTGGCATGGGATTATGTGAGGCATTCACGCTGAAGTGCCAGTCAACTAGTAATAGGTAATTTTAAACCTTGTGGCAGCTGCTGATATGCTGCACCACACCAACCAAATTTACACCTATAAAATAATCAGCGAACAGCAGCAAAACTAGGAATAAAGCTCAATTAAAAATTACATACTAATTCTTCTGCAAAAAATTTGAATACAATTATAACTAAATGTTTAAGTAATTTTAAATGTTAACATACAAATCGTCTACAATATGACAGCTTATGCAGAAATTTTAAATTGTAGAAAAACCACACAATTATGGGTTACACAGCTTACAGATCTGCTATCACACACAGAATCATCCACACAGGTTGAAATTTAAGAATCAACAGTCAGTAAGTGTGCTACTACTGTTCAGAAAACCATGCATAAAGAGTAGTTACAAAAATGTTGCCTGATCAACCTAAAAGTGTGCTTTAAAAGTGCAAAGGAAAATATCATGTCACCACATGAAAGGAGGGATCAGTAGTGTTGAAATGCAACTATAGTGTATCAAGCACCCAAGCAAATCAATAACCTGTGTGCTTTTAAAAATACACTCACATTACTCTACACAGGTGAATAACAAATATTTGTTGGAAATATTTTAACATCACATGCTTGAAAGTCTACCTGTGATTCACTGCCAGAAAGGGAAAGTGACCTTTTTGTGTTAGTTCCTGATGATCCAGCACCTGATCTTCCACTGTGGACACTGTACTTACTCTCACTTGCCTGATCGCTGCCAGAACCAGCACTCCCACTAGCACCGAATGTAGCCAAATGTTGACAGGAGCCGGACACACTTGGTGGTCGGTGCAGGATGCTGTTTGCACTGTGCAAACTTATAGCTGAAACATAGTTTGTATGTTATAGCCAGGGTTGCCATACCGTCCTTATTTCTAAGATTTGTCCTTATGTTGAAGGGCTATGTCTTAGAAAAAGTCATTGTCCTTATTTCTAAGAAATGTCCTTATTTTTGACTGTTAGTCCTTATTTTTTCTTATTTTCAACAATTACTGTAGTCAAATCCCTGCTACAAGTAGAAGTAGACCCGGCCTGTTGTGAGATGTACTTAATATTTTCTATGAACAACCAGTTGCTGGAACAGATAGTTTATTCTCAAAATATTGCAAATATTATGTCATGGCTTGTATAAATGCAAAGATTTGTTCAAAAACTTTGTCTCGTTTCGCATAAAAAAATAATTTTTCGGTTGTCCTTATTTTTGGTTTCAAGTCGATGGCAACCCTGGTTATAGCACATGTGTATTGATATGCAAAATTTGTAAAATGCAAGCCTTTTTGGCATGTTTGAACAGAGTACACAAAAATCCACCATCTGAGGCATAAATTTTGATGAGGTTTTTCCTTTATATAAATAAATATTAATTATATCAATTATTATCAATGACTTCATAGCAAAAATCTTGGGTGGAGAAGAAAAACAGCCTGGCATAGATTAAACATGATAAAACATTGATGCATAACATAACAAGACATGTGGTTCACAGTTATTGTTCAATTGGAAATGTTGGTTAGCTTGCCTTAACATATAAACACTAGCAGTTGACACTAAAACAGCATGTGAAAGTCAGGTGACCCTAATCCTCTTGTTTACATGTGACAAGTAAGTTGAGGTCTGGGGATGTGTTAAACATGGACTGAAACAGAGATATAAACCTATTGCAACAACTTTATCATAAAACCTTAACTTACAGTCAGCATCACTTTGGGATCCAGCCAATGAGGAGTATGCAGGGGGTTGTGCAACATAATCCAATGGAATGCCATTGCTCAGATTACCATCATCCATTCGCTGACCAATGTTAAGTTGTTGTGGGGGGTTGTAGTTGTTAAACTGGTTGTATGGGGTAAATCCAGGGTTAATGGACCCAGGTTGTGGGGGCTGCATTGCCCAATGAGGCATTGCCCCTGAATGTGTGGGCAACGGACCTAGAGTGTCTGAGTCTCGGTCACTGTTAGAATCACCAAGGGACAATGTTCCAAAATCTGGAGAGAATAGTTATTGTTACAAAAGTCAGGTGGGTAGGACACAAAGGTTTGCAAATAAGGTTATGCCTAGTGGGCAAACAAAGTGTCTACTTTCAAGTCCTGACTGAGGGCTATAGAACAAACACAAAATCACTAATAAACTGATATTTTGTTTGCTTGTGACACACAAATTGCCAGTAATGTCATAAAAAAGGTGGCTGATATACAAATAAAAGTGGCAGCATGTTACTAGATAACCCATTCATGTTATATGGCTAAATCGTTTGTCATTCAACCTAACAATCTTGAAAATAAATTTGTCAACAATGTGCTTTGAAGCATGGAAATACAGCAAAAACAGGACTGACCTTTGTGTACTGATCCTGTGTATTCACCAAACACATAGTAGCATTGCTCCGAAAAGGTAATTTTGTTTACAGTGTGTCGTATGTAACCGGCCTTTAATAAGTTTGAGGCATATTTTCTTGCCACTCGACGCTCACTCAGTCCTTCCACTTTCTGCTGTAACCACTCAACTAAATCTGAACCTGAAATGGAACCCACAGTTAAAGCATTTGTTTGACATAATGTTTGGTAATTAGATAATTGGATTACCTATGAAGGCATTGGGAATTGTGATTTTAAGCCACATTCTTGTTTTCACATCCAGTCCGCTGTCTGCCATCTTCAATGTTTTAACAACAACTCCCATGTCTGACAGTGTGGAAAGATGGGTATCATAACCTGGCAGAGCATAAGGAAGTTCAACTACAAATGTAAGAACAAAAACATTCAAACTGTAATGTAATAAAAAAAGAAAAAGTGCAAACCATTTGACAGTTTTGCTTGGTATGTTGGAATTTAGAAGTGTAACCCAATAGACATTGATAAGTGTATTTGTAACCATTAACAAGGGGCAAGCAAACGAATTGTACTGGTAATATCTAGTTGTTTTCGATTCTTGTGCAGTGCAGCTTTTAATAAACTAGCAAAGGTATTTTATAACAGAGCATGACATGATGTACTTAGAGACTATTAAACACAAATCAACAACAACATCACATCAGCACTCTGATCAAATATTTGGTGGACAAACTTACGATCTGATTCAGGGAGGGAGCTACCAAGTGTCTCAGAACTTGTTTCACGATTATAACATTCCAATGCACCATGGTAATCACCTTAAAAAAGGTTTACATGTTTGACACAATTTTAAACTGTCAAGGATCTACAATTACAGTTACACCATCACTGTGGGAAAGAATTTTACAACATGTTTACCTCTTGCTGCCATGGTTTGATTTGCCCATACACCAGGATCTATTGGTCGAACAGGTTCATCTTTGGGGACAGTAAAGTAACTGCTTTCTGGATTGGGATCCCAGCATTTTGCCACAGTCAGGGTAATTGGTCTTCAAAAGAAACTAATCTTGTTAATAGCAATAAAACTCTCAATGTTTGCAGTTTAACACCTATTGCCATATTCATAAACTCAAAACATAAGCCTTTTTAGATTTAATAAGAGTATGGCATCATCATATAATATTAATATTTATTACCAGTAATGTTGACATAAAAACACATACCCTGGCTTGTGTACAATGTTTCTTAAAACCCGAACAGCATCTTCGTTTGACATATTTTCAAAATTGACATCATTAACTTGAAGTAACATGTCACCAGGTTCAATTCGTCCATCAGCAGCCACTGCCCCACTAAACATGTGTTGAGTTAGTTTTTCATGTTTAAATCTCATGACAGCTCATTTATAACCCTTATAATACAAAATACAAGTATAATTTACAGTTAACATAGTGTCAATATTATTTTATTGAAATTTTGACAAAAAAAATTATTGAGCGCCTTTAAAAGAGATTTTTCAAGTCGATCGTTTCAAAAATCAATGACTTTTGGGTACCATAAACCAGTTTAAAAATTATGGTCACTAAGATTTGGTTGATAATGTTTTGGGTAACAATAGTAATCATTGGTAATTTGAAGAGTAGTTCATTGGTCCACAGACAATTATGCAAGTAAGTTTCAGACAAAATGTATCCAATAGCTGGAGGGCAGGAAGCACACCAGATAATTGCCTAGATTACTTTCAAGCAAGTCAAGGGAATCAAAACATAACCAACAATGGAAAATGGAATGGTTGACTGTCAGTCTTACCCTTTCATGATAGATCCAATATATATGCCACCATCACCCTTTTCATTACTTTGCCCCACGATGCTTATTCCAAGGAAATTGTATTTATCTGTAAATAAAATGTGGTTGGTTTTGAAATCCAAAATTAAAAAACACTCATTGACAACTTACCCATGTTTAAGGTCACCAACATAATGTTTAATGACATGGATGAGTCTGTAACGCTGCTAGAGTAGGTTGATGTCTGTAAAAAATGTTAAACATGTTTACATGTTTAAAAGATTTAAAATCAGGTAGAAATTCAGTACCGTGTCAGAACTTGGCCTTGGACGTTTCTTTTTGAGTTGTTTCTTTCTCTGTCGCATCCTGTGCCTTGTTGATGTTGTCATTTCAGATAAGGTGCTGTATCAATACAAAAGAGAAATTGTGGTTGTGCTATAAAAATTATTTCTAAGAAATACTATTGCTTACATTGATACTGCTCACTACCAATGTTGTTGTGAGTAATTTCCAATTTTCGATCAAATTTATATGTTTTGCCTTTTAGCTGTGAACGCAGTGATTACCAACATTTTTGTACTAGCTGAATCATTTAAAACTTTATTTAAGTCTGTGGATCTCTACCCAAAATTTACCCAAATCCCTTTTGACAACCTTAGTTATAAATTCAAGCAAATACAAATTGGGAATAGCACTAAGGACAAAAAAACAGCATGATTTTAATGATCTCACAGGCCCTGAGCTTGAGAAACCCAGATTAAAAACCAACAATATGTAAATAATAATAAATTGTTCATTATGATTATAAAATTTAAATGACATCTTCTTTGTATTTAGCAGCAAAAACAACTTACTCGCTCATGTCATCTCTAGAATCCCATGAAGTTGTTTCAATGTCACTGCTCATAAGAGTGGACTGGCTTCCGTATTTGTTGTACATCCTGTGATTCCTGTACATGCCTCCTTTAACACACAATAAAAGTTGATTCAACCAACAAAACAACCAAGTCACAAATGTCCTGTATTTTACACAGTATTGTGACTTTAATGAGATTACTGAAACTATGTTTTTAAGAAGATACCTGCTGAAGGCAAAGAAACATTCTCAAACAGGTCTAGTTTTAGTAAACAAATATGTAATCGACTATACTATAACAAACTATCACAGCAATTATCTGTAAAGTTAGCATGTCAAGTTAATTTTGTTACGTCAAACAACATATGAGATAAAATGGTTCACATTTTGTTCAGCTTGTCTGTTAAATACCCATTTACCCAAATTAGACAAAGAGTCAACAATGATAGTTTGCTCACCTTTGTGACTGGATATGATTGAATCAGCGTCAGAATCCCGGTGTTGTTTGCTTCCTCCATTTCTTAACAAAGAATCGAATATATTAATGGTCTTAGTAACATGTTTCAAAAACTGTCCCAGGTTGAACTTACTTTACTTATTTGGTTAATTTCAGAGACTTAAGGGGCACACTATCTGATAAAAAAAGTCAATCAAACACAATAACTTGCTTCAAAACTTGGCACCAACAAAAATTTGTGCAAACTTACTGGTATGTCATATGTCGGGAATCTACCACTGTCAGTGATTGCCTGTCTGAATTTGTTAAGGTGTTGGTGCTTGAAGCAGGGCCCTGGGAAGCATCATCAATATCTGGAGCAACAAGCTGCAAAACAAACACAGAGTTACCTTGTATCCAACTAAGAATAAAATCAATTATTTCATCTTGTAAGAAGCCTAACGCACTTAAATACTTTACATGTATTATTTCCTTCCTGAATTTGACTGATGACTTCCTGCGAGAAAGCATTTTGTGACACCATACATAATGCATGAGCACTAATAGTGCAATAAACAAAAAAATATCTATCTTACCTACAACCTAGTTTTTAATAATTTGAAACAAACAGTTTGTACAGTAGTAGGAAACTTACGTAAGCCACAATTCTGTTGTCACATAGAGGTAGTACTGTGGCATCATTCGTTATTTCTTCTTTTACCACCCTAAATTGATAAAGTTAAAACAGGGTGGATGAAATAAATATCGCACATAACTATTATTAAAAAAAAACTTTAAAAGATTCTGTATTTTACCACAGTTTGAGACTTTAATAACATCTAACATAATTTTTCACAGCAGTTCAGTTCATTTATTGGTTCCAAGAATTTGTAACTATTTTTTGTTATGCAAGGCTTACATATACATATGAAAACAAACTATGCTATTGGACTTAAATGTATGTTTAAAGCTTAAACGGACTTGCATGTATATTTAAGCTGACAAGTGTCTGTTAAATAGATAAGAAAATATTAGTAGATGAGTTGTGCAAAAACAGTCTATCAGTTAACTACTCAGTTACTTGTCATCCAAATTTTGTCTTCAAACACAAAACAAATCTCACCCAAAATCAGCATCTTGAGAACGAAAAAAGTATTTGAAATTTGGTTTCTTTATGGCAGCTTTGAAGTGCCCCAAGGTAATCTTATCAGGTGGTATGTTGATTTTGCTGACATATGGTGTTTGTTCATCACCTATGTGATAAACTATTTTGGTTTCTTCAGGCATTTTGCACCACTGTTTGTTAGCTCATCATTATCACATCAATATCTTGTCTTAGGATCTACACAAAAGACAACTCCAAGGACCTGGAGTAAACACACATTTGCTAAATGCAAGCATACAACAAAAACACTTCATTCTGGAGAAATGTTAAACCGTGTACATGTTCTGTTTTTAGATTTCAACATTTCATATATAGTGTGTTGTTACACAATCTGAAGTCATAACCAGTTCATTCATACAAAATAAATTGATTTAATTTGGTTTGTAAGAGCATTTAAAACCTGCAAATTTTGTTTCTACAAATTAGAAGTAAGAGACAGTTGTAACAAAGCAATGCTGTTTATTTTCTCCAGCCTATACCCAGGCACAAGTTTTGACAAAAATAAATAGTACCAGTGGACAATAAATACAGGAACTACAAGTATCATTGATAAATTTGGGACATACATTTTTATGATCTTAAAGACCCAGAAATAATGTGACCTATGAGGGCCTGAAAACTTCCCATGTAAAACTTATCAATAAAAATGTGTGATGTACAATGAAAGCAGTTGTATTATTGCATATTGATTATCAGCAAGCTGCACTGTTTATAATGTATCTGTTGCACAAAACCCCAGCTATTTTGTGAAAAATACAACTAGTGATGATTCGTCACATCATGAAACTTTAGGCAAGTTAGGCTCTGGTGAAAATTTCGGTTTGAGGCAAATTGAAACCATTAAAACAACAAATTCGGCCAAAATATTTTGAACCACTAAAACTTCAGTACAATACTACCATAGTTGTGTTCACACAGTCCTACACATGGTTTAGTTAGTTAGTTACGTAATTACGTTCATTTTTAGGCAGTTCACAAACAAAAAAAAACAGAAAATATATTTTCCTGGATTGAAACAGCACATATTTGGCTTACAACATTTTGTATCAAACTGGTTGTGCTACAATTTACAGTTGCTTACGTTGACTGTAAAAATATAGAAAATCAAAAACAATCGACGTACAAACTGTACGGTATATCGTTAGCGTTACCGTCATAGCTGTTTATTGTTACTCGAACACATAAAAGATATTTTTGGCAACAAGCAGAATTTAAGAACAAAAACAACTAAATAGTTTACACGGCGCAAACACAAAAATATAAACATCTAGGAAGTGAACTAACTTATTTACGAACAGACAATACAGTGTAAAGACTGGAGTGTTATCATTATCAAGCAAATTCCGGTTGTCGAAAAACTAAGTGGATGAGGGCTGGGTGAAACAAATATTTCTTCGGGTACAAGGGCATTTTTAAGTAATCTCAAACAATACCGCACTCACAAAATTATTTATACGCGTAGTTTTTTTTAAAAAACAAACAAGAACAACAATATGTATCTGAACTAAATTATATAAAGCACAACACACTGATCAACTTTTTTTAATGGCAACTTGTCATTGAACACCAATCTCGAGCCCAAAAATGATTTGGAACTTTGGAACACAGGATGACAACAAACTCACTTTTTAAAGAACGGGGTGTGGATTTTGGTGATCGAAAATGACAGCATGTAATAGACTGGGGGAAGTAGCTAATCTGCCACCATTGCACTTGACTGAAGATTAACTAAATAACCTGGCAAAACCGTTAGAAAGAATTTAGGTCGAAAAGAAATCGTTAAAAAAAATCACAAGGCACACCTTCATGTAGTGTAGTCTAATGGGCGCCGTTGTCGAATAAAGTTGCCGCAGCTATTTTTTCTACAACTGCGCAGAAAGGCCGTTTTAAAAACAAACAAAAAATTCAAGATAGCTAAGTTGGCGCAAGTTATATCTTGCGCCACAAGTTACTTAAATTTGGTTGCAAGTTAGCTAACTTGCGGCAACTTAGGCTAGCTATCCGCGTCGCAAATTAGATAGGCTATGTTTCGTTGCAGGTTACCTATAACTTTCCGCAACTTGGCTGTATTTCGTTGCGGGTTATATCTTGCGGCAACTTAGCTATCTTAAGTCCGCAAGTTAGCTATCTTAAGTCGCAAGTTAGCTATCTTGCTGCAACTTAGGCTAGGCTAATTTATTCGACAACGGCGCCCCATATCCACGTTACTTCACATTTTTGTATTGTTTTATGTTATCAAAATCGTATATGCTATCAAAAGATAAACTTTATTTCTAACCATGGAAATATTTGATCTCTGGATGTAAAAGTCTTAATTTCCAGCCCTACGTGAGTGTTGAGTTTATAGCCAATGTTACGTTGCGGTCAGCAAATGTACAATTGCGGTACGGTAGGCATATTACGTTGAGCGTACCGGGTACCTTGTGGCAAAGAGCGTGCCGTTTCTTTGCGTTAACCAAACGAAATCAGATTTAAATAACTCAAGAAATAAGGGTAGGCTACGCCAGAGTTGCAAGTCGGGCCGGGTTCGAGCTTAGGTATTTGTCAGAAAACGGGCCTGACTTTACGTTCCGTTTCCGTCATTTTTTAGTAACAATTCTCTCGCTTTGATCGAATGCCCACCCTGGTCTAAAACGTATTGTTTACCCCATTGTCTACTATTGTTCATTGTGTTTGTTGTCTTTTCTCTTTTTTTCTTTCTCATACTTTGTTGCAAGGCTTTCGTGGATAGACCTGTCAATCAAAATTTCGGGCCTAAACGGGCTTCTCAAAAACGTTTCGGGTTCGGGTCGGGCTTCGGGCTTATACTTTCGGGTTCGGGCCGGGTTCGGGCTCAGATTTCGGGCCCGCTTGCAACTCTGGGCTACGCTTTTCCGTTGTAAGTTTTGTCGGAGGGAATTATACCACCGTAAAGTGGATCTGGTCTTTGGGTAGAGGGCCTATAGCGTAACCCACCGTATATTTGATGAGTTTAGATGTGTATGGGAAACCGGAAAACAATATGTGTCTCAAAAAACTCGCTTTAACTAAAAACAGACAAATAGCTAAATGCGTGTTTTAAACAAACTAAATTTTAGTAATTTCGTTAAAGTTCATGTATCCATTGAGGTTCAAGCTAAGCAACGCCCTGATAACTAAAAAAGGTTTACAACCGTTTTTTTGTGCCGCACTTACAAGAGTTTTTAAATTTTTCCCTGACATATTTTCGATGTCAAAATACTTTAATAGTTTGTCGAAAATTTATTTTTAAAACAGTTTCGACTTCCGAACCATTTCGTTTTGAGTTTATTGTTGTCCAAAGACAAACGAAGTCAAGCATTAAACAGCGAACAAACTAAAAACAAACACACCAAAGCTTAGTTTACTAATATAAAATCAAACTGCAATTGAATTTTTCGCGAAGCTTTTGTGTCTCTTCTTCTGTTTGTTGAAAGACGCAAAGTTCTTATTTGTTGCTGTAAAAATTTACTTGTTTATTGTCAGTACTCTAAACACAAGGTTAACGTAAACTTTGCGTAATAAAGCAAGAAAATAAATGCTACCTTCTGTAAAGACTGTAACGGACTGGTTGGGGGTAGAAATTGGACCGCCTTCTGTGGTGGACTGATGGGTGGTGATGGTATCCTCGGTAGTAGGACGGGGCATTCCAATACCCATAATGGGTTGATGCGAATGAATGTTTGTCATAGCGTCCATAGTGAGAACGCACAGATGCTCGACATGTCCAGCTACCTATAATATTTTGCCGTTTGATTATTATTGGATAGTACAATTGCTGATATTTTTTATTAAACCTGCTCCCTCGCGCCTGATATGCAAATCAAGCTAGGTTGTCCTTTATAAATTTACTGCAACTTTCATTATTCCTAGTTAGGGATTTAAACGCATTTTGAGCAAAACTTACAACTGAATATTCACTTTCCCAAATTTTCACTCAACACTATGCTATACCTGCATAACAACGATGTGGTGAAGGAAGTTGAGCATGGTGCGGCCAGCGTCTGCGACACGTCCATCCGTGACAGTAAGATGGCCAAGTTGGGGCCGAATATCTTCCGCCTCCGCAAGACGCACATGGGCTCCAACCTGGATTAATGCGGCGAGGTTGAGTCTTTTTGGCAGCTTTGGTCATTTTTGGTTTTGTAGTTGCTACTGGCTTGGGTGTCGTGGTAGGAATTGTTGTAGGGGATGCATTTGATATTAAACCTTCGTCGTCTGCTGGTGGCGTTGGCTCCCTGTCGATTCGTTCGTTGACAAGACTTGCCAATGCTGCATAACACAATTGTGCAAGCGTTTGTTATCGTGTAATGCCATGAACAGTTTTTCAATAATATTTCACAATTTTAAGAGGTTCGTGTCCTGGATGTGGGCTTCATCGGAAATATTACACGTTATAAGTGTGTCGAAGTATTGCCCAATTTCATCGAAAACTCATGTGCTTTTGATTGCAAGTCTTTAAAATTTCAAATCATTAAAAATAACATACCAGATGATTAGGAAAAAATCAACGTCGCAATTGGAGAATAAATGAGTGCCGATTAAAGTGTAAAAAGCGGTATTGTAAAACTATTAGTTTATGTATTTTTACCAACACAGAGGTTATCCCCTGAATCTCCTCGGTCAAATCCTTTGGCACAATCATCGCAGCTCGTCCCGTTGTATCCTTTCTTACAAACACATTGACCGGATATCTAAAAATAAAATTAAAAAATCTTTTGAAGACTAAATGTTATCGGTCGTCCCTTAACGCCACCATGATTTAAATGTCACCATGAGCGTTTTTGCCCAAAGTAATGTTGCCTACTGTTTTTTTATGTTCGAGTTTACCAGTTGCAAGTTGTACACTATCTTTATGGAGATTATAGACTCTATCGGGAAATCGTATGACTCAACGATTTGGGACTTTAGGTCCTGTATTTGACGACGAATGTATATTCCTCAGAGACATAAATTAAATTAGAAACGTTTAACTGCCAAATTTGGTTCTAAGAGAATCCGACCTTTAGTGTTTCAACCTTGGTTTTATTATATTTTGCTAATCCAACAGGGTAACAGCGTAACTCATAGTATTGAATCAACTCAAACAAACTATTACTACATTTTTTAGTCTACTCAATAAAATATGTCAAAAATGGAGTAATATATCCCTTATCAAAAACATTCTGACATGTTAACAATATTAGGCTACTGCTTACTGCGTTGCAAGTCGTGTTTTCTATCGTTCCGTCAAAATTGCATTCACACTCCTTACATCCATTGGGATCACCGAGTCCGAACGTGTTTGTCACACATCGGTCACAGGTGTCACCCTCGACATTTGGAAGGCACTTGCACATTCCCTCTGAACCGCAATTGCAATTTTCTCCCTCGCATTCTGATTTGTCAACACCCTCCATGTTGCATACGCACTCTGGAAAAAGTAAATAGCTTTCAGAATCATTCAAGCAACAATGAAAAAATAACCGCAAGTAGCTGAAGTTCGCATTTAACTCATGATGATGTTTAATTGTCTCGAAAAATATTCAGACTTAATTTTTACGAAGTTGTTGAAGTTGAAAATTGTTTGGCTCTATGTGCATGTTTTAGTTCTATAATATGTTTTGATTAAACATATTATAAATAACTATTAGAGCTAATAACATGAAAACTTACAACAGACGAAGTTTTCTAAATCCCGATAGATGGCGCAAAGAGCACGGTAATTTAAATTAACGCTGAGACTGGTATTTTGTTTTCCATGGCAATTCTAAACATGTTATTTTGATTTTAAAACCTTACCCCAACCCTAATAGTCCTGTCAGCATTTATAACACTTTGTTTGTACACACAATGCGTTTTGCGTCATCTATCGGTAGTTAGCAACTTTGCCTGATGTAATTTTTTACGTTAGCAGAAAATCCTACATATCCATAAGCTACCATGTGATTTTTCTTACTTGTGCAAGTCCGCGTTGTTGCGTCTCCATAGTAATAAGGTAGGCAAGCCTCGCAGTTGTTTCCTGTGGTATGATGAAGACATTTCAGACACCTTCCACTTATCGCTTCACACGAAGTAGGGTCGCTGGCATTTATATTGTTGTTGCAGTTACAAGGAATGCACTGTCCATTGCCCTCGTCCCAGAAATGGCCAACTTCGCAGCTGCAATAACAGTTTAATGTTCATTGTTTCATCAGTTGCAAAAACTTGCGAACATTTAGGAAGCGATTTGAAGTATATATTTTTAAATTTATATTAACTGCCAACACACTAACCTCTGTTTTTATTTTAACAATTAACGCTTGGTTTTAACCTACTTTGTTTGGGTCAATCAATCACTGTTAAAATAAACTGAACTAATAGCATCTTGCATAATCGGCAAAGTAGTGTTCGAAATAGATTAAACTACATGGGTCCAGACAGTGGCACGATCACCGGAAGACAAGAATGCATTTCGTATAATTTACAAGCAAAAGGGTGTGAAATGGAGGAGATAGCACGGACGTTTGTTGCATTAGGGCGAAATTTGGGCCAAGTTGTTCAAACTCGATTTGGAGACGATTAGCTATATCTTTGCAATCTGATCATCGAAAACAAACAAATGCAAACAACAGTCATCTGCAAAAAGCGTAATGCAAATTTCTCTATCAATCTAGGCCAAACGAACTGACTCCTGATGATGTCACGTCATAGTCGTATAATGCGTTTGCAAACTTTTTTGCATTGTGGTGTTTTCGGGCAGTACCGATCTTTTTTTATTAGGTAAAGACAGAAAGGCGACGTGAAACAAAGGATTTTGGTTTAGTTCAAAATTGGTAAGGCAATTTGTTGGGAAAGTACCTTCAAACTCCAACGCGGTCGTATACAGTCATGAATTTCATATTTTGAAAGTCAATTCGTGTACAAACTGTACTTCAACCCTAAGTGAAAAATGTTATCCTACTGACCTTTCGCAATGATCGCCAATTCTCCCACCAGAACATCCAGTACAGACGCCGGTTGTGTCATCGCAAGAGATAGAGAATCCGTTGCAGTCGCATTGACGACATTCAGGAAATCCAAAGTAGCCCTGCGCGCATTGATCGCACTGTTTGCCCGCCACTAAACTCCGACAGTCGCATCGGCCATTCAGACCGTCGCAAGATGACGTATTCGTCGAGCCATATTTGTTGCACTCACAAACTGTGGTAAAGAATATAATGTTTTTTTTTGTATATTCTATCACTTCACAACGAAAAAGCGTTAGGTGACGGTTTAAAGCAGTGGTTCTCAAACTTTTTCATTATTTTTTCAAAACGGCCCCTTTGCCATTATTTCGAGGGCTCGCGGTCCTTAAGCTGGAATGTGTATTTCAGAAAAACAAAAGTTGATTGCAGGATTTTAACTAGTTATGCAAAATTGCGCATAATAATGATCCAAAGACAGCTTGTGACATTACAGACAAGACAAAAAGCAGTACGATTGTGCGCGAACAATTGCATTTTTGGTAGTTGTCATTCAATAAAAGCTTTTGTTTAGCAATGGAGACAGTCGATTCTCAATTCTAATTTGATTTAAACTTATTCAGTGGCACAAACTGAGTCAGTTTGACTGACGCTAAATAAGATTATAGAATTACTTCAACCGTTTCGCGGTCCCCCCAAAATTGCTTCACGGACCCCTAAAGGACCGCGGGCCCCAGTTTAAGAACCGCTGGTTTAAAAGTATGTCGCAATTTGCGTGTTACATTAGGTGATACTACTTTTTGATTTTATCATCATTGCGCTATTTTATACCGGCACTTTGATGAGAAGCAAGTCTTTATTTAGGGCTACACCTCAGTTACTACGTTGAAAAAACTCTCTACGTTGGTAGTTGTGCTTCAAGTGCAGACGCAATGGGCGGTTAAATTCTGTGAATGTGTGTTTATTGTTTCGGCGATAAATTGGCTACGGCCGGTGAGTGTCCCTGCGGGCAAATCATGCTTCCGTTATCAGTAACAAAAACCGCAGGATAAAGGCTACTGACATTATTACTTAGCCTATTAAAAGATCCTATGTCGTATCGTTTTGTGAGACACCAGGGTCAAGCGCTGCTGGCCAGACTTGATTCGACACAGTGTCCTACGTTCAATTTATCACGTCGTAACCTATAAGGGTGTCCAAATCCGTCGAGGACAAATTCGACTTCGAAATGAACAAATTAATATGAATGTTTAATTCTACCTGAGATTAAACAAGGGAAAAGTGACAGAAATTTTCTCTTGCTTTATTCAGAAATCGCCTTAAAACAAAAGTCCTCAATGTCACACTAATCATGTTAAAAAGCTGGACATGCTAGAAATTGTAAAGAAACCGAAATAGTTGATGTATTTTTGTAATGCTGAAAAAGAGGAACAGTTTACTGTACACGGGAGTTCTTCCTAGACCAATTGGTTTCCGTGATGGTGATTTCATCACCAGTCGCGACAATAAGTAAGTGTATCATTCTGGCCACAAAAATACAGATGACGTTACCTTTGCATCCACCACCGCTGGAAATTCCGTAGAAACCGTTCGCACAAGAATCACATCGTCGTCCAACCACATTTTCCAGGCAGTCGCACTTTTGCGTGCAGGCATCGCATTCCATGCTTACACTGCCATCCAAATCACAGTCGCACACTGTAAACAACAAATTAATTGATATCCGCTTGACCCTACATTCTGGAAGTGAATTTGCAAACGAACAAAGTGCCACAAACCGAAAACTTGCTTGATATTGGTATAGCAACTATAAGTGGAGATGAAATACCGATCGGATTGTCAGTTGTTGTGTAATGCACGTGTGGTTTTACTACTTATCGGACCCAAGTTTATTGACTGAAAAAGGATTTCTGCTTGTTGATACAGTCCGACCATTGTGATTATCCCAGCAAAATTGCTACGTTCAAACAAGCTGATGTTAAGGATATGCAGTTTTTCTATGAAGATAATGTTTAAAGCGCCAGTTTCAAACTCACGCTTTGAGCTAAGAGCACACTGGCATGAAAACCATAATATTTGCCCTTAAACAGTTGGTAGTCAGGCATTTCTAAGCCCAATGGCGTGAATTTTCTAGCCTGTTTAATCTTCATCCTATTCAAAGCTCCTGGCTTAAACAATAATTTTAAAAAGCCTGCAGAGATAAGTGGTGCCATGGTGTTGCTAGGGCGCTAAACCGTGGTGACAAGTGGTCTTATTAACGTTAAACTCGATGTCCTTGCACAAATTTAGTTTGGAATCCGATACTAGAGCGCAAGCCGTTTTAGTGGCTCAGTGCGAAAGAACCAACATCGGCACAGGATTTGAAGCGTTGACTAAACACAAAGATTTACTGCGTTTTTTCATAAACTCAAAACAATAGCGCGAATTGCCAGATTATTCTCGATCAGTGGGCTGCTCAGACCTACCAGCAATTGCGGATTGCACATAACCAGCCAATTCGAACGATAATTTACCATTTTAAATAGCCCCTGAGTAAATCGTCAGGAGTTTTAAATCAACATGAGCATAAATGAAACCTGTTCGAATTTGACGTTGAAGATCGGAGATGATAACGTGCAGATCGTCAAAGTTGGACAACTCGAAAACATGGTTCGACCGGTTTCCTGTAATCAACTGCAACTGTGTAATGTTGTATTCCCCCACACCTACAGCATACATCACCACACCCATCGAATTGGCGAGTTCCACCACTGGGGGAAGTTCCCTAATAAAACGAAGATCTAAGATTGGACGAGATAAATATTCGGTTGATTGTGGCTCTTTGTTGGTCGATGCGCCCTAAGAGAAACGATTTGATGCGAACTGATTATCTACCCCAGATTAAAGATCTTGCGGCTACATTGGTTAAGCTGGAGAGATTATCTGGACATCGTTGCTGCAGGGAACCCAAGTAAAACTTGTCGTCCGATCTTCCAACAATGCATGAGGGACTAAATTGCATGTGAAAGCCTTGAGCGACTGATGCCGACTAGACGTGAAGATAAACAAACCAGTAGACCATTAAAATGACAGTCTGATGTAATCGAAAAGCATTATAAGTGTTCCTAAGGAATTGACAAAAATGGGATGTACACGGAAAATACGTAATTTTATGATGATGGCTTGAGAAAAATGTTGGCTTAAACCAATATAACGCACCCAGTTAAACGTGCAAAATAATTTCAACCACTTGTTTTTTGTCGTGCGCAAATCCATGTTGACCGCAAATTACAAACTTACTCAGCGTCGTTGGCGTTCCCGTCAGTCATCAGAATGAGTGCCCGTTTAGCTTGTGGGTAGCGGTTGTTCTTACTCTGAAAGTCGATATTGAGCGTCTTGTTGAGCGCATGGGCAGTGTAGGTTTGGTATCCTTGATACTGAAACAAACGGTAAACAACAGGATGCTTTATTCATCGCCGGAAAATTGCGACATACCTTCGGCAGTCAAGCGAATGGGTTCACCCTCGCTACTTTTGCGCGTGTGCCATATTAGTTGTCAGTTTTAAAAGTTTAAAAGTCAACGGTAAAATATAAACTTTCACCCTTCTGTTTGCATATTGCAATTTTTCTTTTTTTATGCAACCACATCGAAACTACCTTATTAATAAAACATCAGTTCGGTGTGCGTGGTAATGCAAAATTAAGCCGAGAAAAATTACTTAATTAGGCAACTATCGTATACTCTCCTTTTCCGCAAACCAACGAATTTAGATCGGTTTTATTTTTTTCTTCTTTTAAAAACAGAATATCAACGACATTTTTTCTTACCCTGATTCGGTCAATTGCAGCGTCGAATCGTGCCTTGGTCATGTATTGTCCAAGGCCTATCTCAGTTTTTATAAACCGTTGTCTTCGCCACGGCCTATTGGGGTATAAGTAGGAATACTGTACCTTTAATTTAAAAGAAACAAAGTTGTAAAATGCAATTGCTATGAAAAAGCTAAACTGAACAAAATCTATCTTTAAACCTTAACAAAAAAATTACGGATAATTAAATTACATTTTCATGATTTCATGATTGTTATTTGTTTATCTTGTCGGATTTATTGCAATTAAAGTCAACTTTGGAACTTTTCTTACGACTCCGATTTGAATGTGACCATGACCGATGTGCATCCCTTCAGCGAGACGTTTTACCCATTCCTTGACAAGGTCAAAATTTGGTTTTGTCACAGACTTCGATCCATCGAGAACAAGCATCAAGTCAGTTTCCGCCAGACATTCTGCAATCATTATGTGTTGCTTGGTCTTAACGCAGGTGATCATTAAAAATACACTTAATTCCAGTTACATTGACATTGTCAGTGATTTAGATGGTGCTTAAAACAGGTGGTTCGAATCGCGCGGAGGTTTCGATAAAACGCTTGCGGTGTGTAGGTGGCCGAAACTTTGACAACTGGCATGTTAGAGAGCATTATCTGCGAATTTGCACTCAGAATATACCTTTCAACACATTTTCCACAAATGCAACACCCTTCACATATGATTTCATTCTCGTCGCCACAAAAAAAAGTTGTGTAATATATCTAAACATCATACCACAAAAGCCCATCCGGTGACCAACAAAAATAGTCTTGTTTGCTTACGCGAATTTTCAAGAATTTAAATGCATCTGCAATCGGCGCCACCGCGTCGCTATCGAAGGTGGGAAACCGAACTTAAAGTTAAATCACTGGCAACGTTGTGAACTTTAGCGGATATCCCAACCCACCTAAAGCTACCAATTAATGTACTCTCCAGGCGAAATAACAGCAAGTAATGGAATTGAACATAATGTTGTGACACTCAACGCATCGATTCTCTCCATTGCTTCACTGGTCGTGAATCTGATGACCCCCAAATTTTTTACCCTGCTGGGTGATATGGGTCGCGAGTAACGTATCAAGTTACGCCATTTATTCTAAATAGTAATGCAGAGTATAATAATTCATTTGAATCTTTTATTATCGTTTACAACAAATCGCTCTATTGCCAAAGTGATGTTTGAGACACTATATATAGCGACTGTTGTATTAGATTTTTACTGTAATGAGTCACAAGAAATTAAACTACAGAACATTGAAATCATTATTATTTCAAACCTTCTTCTTCATCGGCGTTCTGAGACTTTGTTTCCATAAACAATAAAGCGGTGGTGATCAGAAGCAAATAAAGACACTTCATAATGTCGATTTTTGTACCTATTCTGTTACTTATCTAGAGACAAAGATGAACAACTAAACAAGCCATTTATTCTGCGTTGTTGGTCCTTAAAAGCAGGTTATAATTTCCAATTATCACAGAAACTTCCTTAAGTTATTGTCTGATTTCACAATAAACTACGCTGAACTATAATGTGGTTAACGATCAAGTACGACAAATATCTTGGAAAAAAGAAGAGAAAAAATAGATGGGCCAATACAAATGACCTACACTGACACCAAGCGGACGCATATTAAGATCGTTCCGTCGTCAATTAAATACACGTACACGTAGTAGTCCTTTAAACCAGTGGTCGGCAACCGCCGGGCCGCGACGAGTTCGTTACCAGGCCGTATAAATTTTTAGGTTAAATGCTTTAAATCATTTTGTCCATGTATCCCGGGGATGATCAACTAATTTAAGCGTTTTTCATGTTAAATGATTCTAGTTTTTTAAAAGCCGGTCCGCGATAAAATTTCAGTTTCAAAAACGGTCCGCAGTAGGGATAAGGTTGCCGACCGCTGCTTTAAACATACAATATCAAAATTTATAATATCACAACTCGAATTGTGTAGTTTAGGTATAAATTACCTAGTGTGATGTAGGAAAAAAATATTGCGTTTGAGTCCCGCTCACTTTAATCAGCAGAATTTGAAATCTCCGAGGTCGGGTAAGACAGGAGATATGTAAAAATTATTTCCAAACATGTAGTTTTATTAGAACCGACTTTTGTATAGATCATTATTTGGGGCAATTCAGCTAATGAGCAAGAAAACATGATAGCAACCCCCACATAAAAACATGCAATTGTAGCTTATTATCTGCCACAAACACTCAACTCCTACACTCAAAACCAGTGGTTCCCAACCAGCCCCCCAGGGGGGCCACGAGCTGTGTTCTGGGGGCCCACGGGTGTAGATTCACCAGAAACACCCACTAAAAGCCATTTTCTTTTTAACATTATTCCCTAATTTAATCGACTATTTCACATGCTATTTGTGTATAGTGAGGTTTTTACAATTACAGATTCTTATTTACGCTGTTGGACCTGTTTAAAGCCGAAATTAGTACCAAATTTCAACACGAGATTGTCATTTACATTTTTAGGGGGGGCACAGGTCCTACAGGGTTACTTGAGGGGGGCCACGAAGCCCAAAAGTTACTTTTAGGGGGCCACGGTCCACAAAAGGTTGGGAACCACTGCTCAAAACAAAAGCGCTTCGGCAAACTGCAACACAATGAGATACGCCCATTTCATGCCATAGTACACCTGTTAAAGCACAGAAAGATAATACGCTACACAATAGCTTAACGGGCATAAAAGAGCAAATACAAATAAATTTGTTTAGGCGTCAAATATGACGAGTCACTTTATTCGGTCGTATGTGAGAGGTATTGCATTATTAGCAAGAATATTCTTCTTTTCTTTATAAAACAACGCAAATCGAAGATTTCACAGGTTTTGTTTGGCTTGGTTTTGACTGATTGACAACTTGACGTGGTTTTAACATTGAAAGTCGAGTCTTAAGTGCCTTCATCTGTCGATCAAACGACCCCGAACAAAAATCTATGTAGATCGTCCCAGATATAATAAAATCTGTAAAAAATAAAGTTGTAATTTAGAAGTAAAATGATCTTGCTAGTGAAACTGATTTTTTCCATTTAATTTTGGGATAAAAAACTGTCTTTCGTAACCGTCAGCATTGTGGTCATGTGCCTCGATAAACTTTTTTGTGTGTTACATGTTTTATTGTTTGGAAAAAAAAAACATGTCATTATAAGACGATAATCTCGCCAAGGATTTCAACAAAACTTTTGATGCGGTACCCAGTTGCGGTTTTGTTGTAGAGTACAGTACATGGCAGTTAACATACTCCATAGCCGGAGTAATAAGTTTAAAGAGTTTACTAAACATCAACGCTCTACTGAAAATACATTTTACCGACAGCTCCGCTCGGACGATAGCTTTCCTCCACAAGAATAGGTATGATGTGTTTATTTTTCACCGCAGCGTGTTTGGCTTCTTTCATGGCATTCGCACTGTTTTCATAATCCCCTGATAGACACGCAATAACCACGTCGGACTGTCTTACTGCTTTCTCCATACTTTCGTACATATCACCTTCCATATCTTTTTTATCCAACCAAACTTGAAACCCTGCTCGTCTCAAGTTCTTGTAAATCTGTTTGACGCCAAAAAAAGATGTGAAACAAACTGATCAAACAAATCTGTACATATATATGTTGTTTATGAGTAAGAAAATGTGACCAAATCATTACTGATTTAACGGATGTGCTTGATGTTAAGCGATAATAGTGTATTGTTAAACAAAAGTGTCAACTAATTAGGAGGTTTTAGTGAGCGATAAAAATAAAAGATACAAAATAGATGTTGTAGTGAATTTACAACGTATTTATACGCTTGGGTGGTTTTATACTACGTAGTCTTTCTTGTACCTCTCGACTACCTCGGAGGTCACTCTAGTTACGCGCGCGTGCTGCGCGGTTGCGTTTGGCTCCTGGCAATAAAACACTACGTGGTGTCAGAAGTGGGATTCGAACCCACGACTCCATTCGGAGACCAGAACTTGAGTAAAATATAAAACACTACAGATATCACTGTGGTCAAAACTGAATAATAATATATTTTGTACCTTGTTTACAGTTGAAGAAGAGTTCCAATTGTAACTTAACATCACTTTAGGAAAAGAGATAGAAGACATATCCTCAGATGCAGAGCTTACATCCGATAAAGAACTGTCACTGCTGTCATCAGATGTTGGGCTAACTATCTGTGATGGTTGTGGATGTGGAATCGGGACTGTCGGAATATTTGGCTGGTGTGAAGATCCGTTATCTTAAAAATTCATAAATGCAAGAAAATAATATCCCGTTTGATAGTGCGGAGTAGTTGTTCCTATTGCCGACAAACTACACTTTGGGTGCTGAAAATACAATAAACAGTTGGTTCCAATATAATAAAATCGCAAACTGAATGCAAAATGATCTAAAAAAATTGCCAGTAATTGGCGATAATTAAGGTGTTGGTTTGATTCATTGAACTTCTGTAACAATGCAAACACTACAATCTGACACTAGTGTAAGACACCGATAACCTAGTGTTTCACTGCCCAACGACTGGAATACAGTGGGCTATATGAAACACACCCACTCACCAACCAAGCAAGCACTGTTTTCAAGAGGACAAAAAGTGGATTTGTACCACCAAAGACTACAATATAGGTTCTTGAATAGGTGCACATTTTAAAAACAAACAACTACTTACAGTTATTGGTAATCGTGACATTGTTTCCTCCAATTGAACTGTTTGCAATGTTGGCGTTATCACCAAACGATATGTTCATTTGTCGTTTTTGCATCAGTTCATCTGACTTTAATTTGACATTGCGTAAAAGCTAACAACCAGATACGGGATCACTAGCTACTTCGATAGAAGTCACAACACCGAGTTCACACAAAAGAGAAAACACAAAGGCTGGAAAATGTGAACTGGTCTAGAAAGTAAACCCCGCGCTAAAGCGCATCAACAATGGGTGTTTTGTGTGTGTTTCGCCGCCCTTTTCGCTTTATAATAACTTGTGTTTGCAATGTATGTCATTACCCTGATGAAGGTGTTTCGTATGGGACATCGAAACGTTGGCACAGTAGAATAAAAAACTGCCGGAAGAGCTGAAAATTTTGTTGATACGTTATGCCTGGCAGCAACAGTGTATTCAATGGGTGTTATGTTATGGGGTATTTCTTGTGTTGGGTGTTTCTGGTTTTAGGTTTCTTTTCTATTCCGAAAAATAATCGAAAACTTCGATTGACTTTTTTGTTTCGGTTTTGTAAAACACAATATTAGTAAGTTATATAAAATCCGTGAAAATGTTTAAATGATAGTTTTTTTTTGGGTTGGATATTGTTTACACCCTTTTTAAAGATATTTTATAACATTACGTAAATTTTGCGACAAACTTGATGGTGTTTTGTCGTCACGTGACAAAGCGACAATGGCAAAATGGTTTCGTCAATTAGAGAACAAGAGCGTTGCTGTAACCCCGCTAGGCATTCGAAGCAATAAATAAAATCCAGCAGAGGGCAGGCGCGAACAATTATTCATCTCAAACTGAGCGCGCGAGAGACAATTGTCTGAAAGCGGCGTGTTGTGTTAAACGTGCTGCTGGAAGGGCTAAGCGGCGCTTCGGTCAGTTGTTTGAGAAGTGCTGTGAAATTGTGTGCAGGGTAAAGCTCAAGACCAAAAATACTTAACGACTGAATTAGGAACATGCTATCGTGTTAAATAGAGGCACAGTTTAGTTTTATGCTGCATTTTCAGGATGTATAACTTAGACAGAATCAGCATTGCAATTCCAGCAGGTTTGTCTGAATAGAATTGTAAGCAGTCAATAATAAAACTGTGGTAAGTCTGATCTAAAAGATTTGCTACTGACAATGCTGAATAAGTAAGCTATATAGTGCTTGCCCTGTTCGGTACTGCACTGTTTCAAGCTAACATTACCCCAAGGTACTTTTGATGTTTGAAGGCTGTTTTAGGCTACAGTGATAATTACTTTGCCTTTGCTGTTGGTTTAATGGTTCCACCGGTAAGTGTCTACCGGTAAGTTTGTTTGATCATCTTACGTTTTAAACTTAATAATGTTTACTATTAAGGGTAACTGCTGATTTCTGCTTGTCTACACCGCGTCGCTATCGAAGGTGGGTAGCCCAACTTGGGGTTAAATCATTGGCAACGTTTTTTTGGCGGATATCCCAACCCACCTAAAGCTGCCAATTAAAGTACTTTCCAGGCGAAGTTATACCAAGAAATGAAGTTGAAACATAATGAAGTGGCACTCGACGCATCGGTTCTCTCCATTGCTTTACTTGTCGTGAAGCTGATGTCCCCAAACGTTTTTTCCTCGTGGATGATATCGGGCGGGTGTAACGTAGCAAGTTACGCTAGTGTGAATAGTAATGTAAAGTTTAATATTTAATTTGACTCGTTTCTTATCGTTTACAACAAATAACTATATTGCCAATTGTTTGAGACACTACATAGCGACTGTTGTATTAGATTTTTACTCTAATGAGTCACAAGTAATTATAAATCGTTGAGATCATTATTATTTCAAACCTTTCTTCTGAATCTTCTTCATCGTCGTTCTGAGACTTTGTTTCCATAAACAATAAAGCAGTGGTGACCGGAAACAAATAAAGACACTTCATAACGTCGATTTTTATCTATTCTATTTTATTACTTATCTAGAGACAAAGATGAACAACTAATCAAGCCATCTATTCTGCGTTGTTGATCCTTAAAAGCACATTATGAATTTCAATTATCACAGAAACTTTCTTCAGTTATATTGTCTGATTTCACAATAAACTGAGCTGAACTACAATGTGGTCAACGATCAAGTATGACAAATATCTTGGAAAAAAGGAGAAAAAAAAAACGATTGGGCCAATACAAATAGCGGACGCATATTAAATCGTTCTGTCGTCAGATTAAATACACGTACACGATGTAGACCAGGGGTGGGGAACCTGCGGCCCGCTAACCTTTTTAATGTGGCCCGCGTCACAATTTTGTTGAAGTATACAAAAAAGATCTAAAGAATACAATTTTGATGTACAGATATATTTCTATGAATGACTTCGGCATAATCGGTGATTTATTTTCAATATCTCCCCTTTCAACATTAAGACGTCAAACTTTCATAAAAAATGACACACATTCAACCACGTGCTATACTTGTGACGCAACAGCCACTCGGTTATATCTCCTTGCAGTAACAAATCATTTGCCATGTAGTGTCAGTTTTAAATTGATTTCAGAGCTATTAGCTTTCTGTACAAATTGTTTAATCCTTATATTGTTATTTAAAATTTAATCTTGGAAAAACAGAAAGATCGGTGATGAAGCTATAGTGCAGGGGTGCACAACCTTTTTGCTAAGACGGCCGCATCGCAGATTCTTATTTCACCAACGGCCGCCAATTACCTGTTTGTTTTTGTTTTTGAATTTATTATGTGAAAATAGGGCTTGTCCCACATACATAAACCATTTAATGGCGTTCAAAAAGCCCGGATAATTTAAAACTTGATCCACAGATTGAGCTAAACAGTCTGACGACCAGTCTGAGCTATTTATGACGTCACAATCTATATTGTGAAGCAAGAGGTGACTGTTTATTTGCATTGTTTGCACAGAATAGGCGTATATAAAGTGTGATGCACAGCGTCACTAGGACGGTAATATTCTTTACAGTCTTACAAAATCTATTTAATGCAGTTTGAAAGTTAAAATATTTAGCAAAAGAGGTTTTTACGTCAAGGCCGCCAGTCTATATATTTTAATAAACATGTTCACGGCCGCACAAAATCGTCTACTCGGCCGCATGCGGCCGTACGGCTGCAGGTTGTGCACCCCTGCTATAGTGTGTTCCAAAAAATGGGCAAACTCTTTTTTTATGTAGAAATTAGTGATAAACCTGTAAGCCTTGTTTGTTGTAAATGTAGCAGCAAATAGAAATAAAATCAGGAGCGTTGAAGTTTTGAGCCACTTGAGTGCTTTGGGTATTTAATACGGAATAAAAAAAATGGCCCGCCCGAAATGTTGTGCAATTCATGCGGCCCGCAGTACTAAGTAGGTTCCCCACCCCTGATGTAGACCTTTAAACATATAATATCACAATTTATACACGACTTGTGTAGTTTAGGTATAAATTACCGAGTGTGATGTAGCAAAAAATATTGGGTGTGAGTCCAGTTCACTTCAATAAGCAGAATTCGAAATCTCCGAGGTATTAAGTGCATGTGATACATGTTGCACAATTCATCTAACTCAGCCTTTCCCAAACTTTTTCATATTTTTTTCAAAACGGTCCCTTTGCCATTATTTCGAGGGCTCGCGGTCCAAAATTTGCGCATAACAATCATCCAAAGACAGCATGTGACATCACAAACAGGACAAAAACATTACGATTGTGCGCGAACAATTGCATTTTTGATAGTTGTCATTAATAAAGGCGATTGTTTAGCAATAGAGACAGTCGATTCTCGATTCTACTTTGATTTAAACTTATTTAGTGGCACAAACTGACGCCAAATAAGATTATAGAATTACTTCAACCGCTTCGCGGTCCCCCCAAAATTGCCTCACGGACCCCTAAAGGACCGCGGACCCCAGTTTGGGAACCGCTGATCTAACTCTATGCAGTGTATTTGTTCAAACAACCCTGTCGGGCAGGAGAGGAGATATGTAAAAGTTACTTCCAAACATATAGCTTTATTTGAACCGACTAAGTCAGAGATATTTGTTTGTTCAGCTGGTAAAATAATCGCCAGCCATTGACTATAACTCTCACAAACAATCATGCAATAATCGGACCGGCATAAAAGGGCATGTACACACAAATTTGTTCGGGCGTTAAATATGACGAGTCACTTTATTCGGTCGTATGTGAGAGGTATTGCATTATTAGCAAGAATATTCTTCTTTTCTTTACAAAACAACGCAAACTGAAGAATTCACAGGTTTTGTTTGGCTTGGTTTTGGCCGATTGACAACTTGACGTGGTTTTAACATTGAAAGTCGAGTGTTAAGTGCCTTCATTTTTCGATCAAACGAACCCGAACAAAAAACTATGTAGATCGTCCCAGATATAATAAAATCTGTAAAAATATACTTGTTAGTAAATGGTCTTGCCAGTAAAACTGATGTTTTCCATTTAATTTTGAGACAGTTAAAAAGCGGTCTTTCGTAAACGTCAACATTGTGTTCACATGTGGCTCGATAAACCTTTTTCTGTGTTACAGTTTTATTGTTTGAAAAAAAAAACATGTCATTATAAAGACGATAATTTCGCCATGGTTTTTATCAAAACTTTTGATGCGGTACCCAGTTGCGTTTTTGTTGTGAAGGACTTTACATGGCAGTTAACATACTCTATAACCAGAGTAACAAGTTTAAAGAATTTACTGAACATTAACGCTCTACTGAAAATACATTTTACCAACAGTTTTACTCGGACGATAGTTTTTCTTTGCAAGAATAGGTATAATGAGTTTATTTTTCACCGCAGCTTGTTGGCTTCTTGTATGTGTAGCGTTTGCCTCAAAGGCGTCTATATTTACACCAAACGCCACAAGAAATACCAACGTTATTGCCTCGGTTATTGATGGATCCTCGTCAAGTTGAACGCTGGTTGAGACACGAAGCCGAACTTTAACTTTCAGTTGTGTTCTTGAATAGCTTATATCGCTTCCACATAATCCAGTAAAACTCTGATCCATTGAGAACACTCACCAATGCAAACAAAATATGTACTGGAAAACCGTGTGAAGTGTTCGTTTGGGGGACTATTTTACGTTTGTTCTTTATATTGGTTGCAAACCCTGCTTTGATGCAGCGTGCAAAAATATAACGTGCAACTCGTGTGAAGTTTTCATAATCCCCTGATAGACACGGAATATAACCACCTCGGACTGTCTCACTGCTTTCTCCATACTTTCGTACATATCACCTTCCATATCTTTTTTATCCAACCAAACTTGAAATCCTGCTCGTCTCAAATTTTTGTAAATTTGTTTAACGCCCAAAATCGATGTGAAACAAACTGACCAAGCAAATCTGTATACATGTTGTTTATGCGTCACAAAAGGTGGTCGAAGTCGTTTTCAAAATCATCACTCATTGTTTGGATGTGCTTAATGTTAACAGATAAATAGCTTAAAGTTAATCAAGAGCGTTATTCTACAAATTAGGTCATAAAGAGTGTTTTTAAAAAATATAGGACACAGAATAGACATCTTTGTGGTCAAGACCAAAATAAGTTTTCACTTTATACAATGTTTACAAGTGAAGAAGAGTTTCAATTGTAACTTAGCATCACTTTGGGAAAAGACGTAGAAGACGTATCATCGGATGCTGAACTTACATCCGATAAAGAACTGTCACTGCTGTCATCAGATGTTGGACTTACTGTCTTTGATGGTTGTGGTTGTGGAATCGGGACTGTCGGAATATTTGGCTGATGTGAAGATCCTTGATCTAAACAATTTATTAATGCAAGAAAATAGTATCCCGTTTGAAAGAGAGGAATAGTTGTTACTTTTGTCAACAAACTTAAGCTCCACTTTAGGTGCTAATGAATACAATAAACAGTCGGTTCCAATATAAAACCGTATTTCTGTAACAATGCAAAACACCAGAACCAGACACTATAGTGAATTTTTTACCGCAACTTTACTTTTAATAAGACTTGCGGTTGGTCGTCATATATACTAAAATATGTAATATATAGCACAGCAAGATAATGTGCTGCATTGGATAAATTATTAAACTAAATTCGGCAAACCTTTATTTAGGTTGCAAGGTGATGTTTGATTTTTAATATATTTTGTGCGTCAACTAGCAAAAAAATGTTTAATGGTTGCAGCCAATATACAAAACAACCGACATTCCCGTTTCCACCTAAAATAAGATTGGAACAAATACTAGAGAAAAGACATCCTAAAGAGATAGGGATGTAAAATCGGATCCAACCCCAGACTTTCGAAATGACTTTGTTGCAGCAAATCGAGTACGATCACACATCGCCATATTGCACATAGACTACATAAAGGGGAAATGTTTCAACCTTTTCCACCCCAACTGTGGGGACACGGTGCAAGACACCGATCACCTAGTGTTTCACTGCCCTATACGACTAGAACTGCAGGGAGTACAATTTAAATTTTTAATTAACCCTTAAATCAACATGAGCATGAACGGAACCTGTTCGAATTTGACGCTGAAGGTCGGATATAATAGCGTGCAGATCGTCGAAGTTGGACAACTCGAAAACATGGTTCGACCGGTTTCCTGTAATCAACTGCAACTGTGTGATGTTGTATTTTCCCACCCCTACAGCATACATCACCACACCCATCGAATTGGCGAGTTCCACCACTGGGGGAAGTTCCCTAATAAAACGAAGATCTAAGATTGGACGAGATAAATATTCGGCTGATTGTGGCTCTTTGTTGTTCGATGCGCTCTAAGAGAAACATTTTTGAAAGAACTGATTATCTACTCCAGATTACAGATCTTGCGGCTACATTGGTTAAGCTGAGAGATTATCTGGACATCGTTGCTGCACGGAACCCAAGTAAAACTTGTCATCCAATCTTCTAACAATACATCAGGGACTAAATTGCATGTGAAAGCATTGAGCGACTGATACCGACTAGACTTAAAAATAAACAAACCATCAGACCAACAAAATGACAGTCTGATGTAATCGAAAAGTATTGCTAGTGCAGCTAGTGCTCGTAATGAATTGACAAAATTGTGATATACGGATACCTTATTTAATGATGTTGGTTTGAGAAAAATGTTGGCGTAAATTAATATAACGCACCTAGTAAAAACAGAATGAGTGCCCGTTTAGCTTGTGGGTAGCGGTTGTTCTTACTCAGAAAGTCGATATTGAGCGTCTTGTTGAGCGCATGGGCAGTGTAGGTTTGGTATCCTTGATACTGAAACAAACGGCAGACAACAGGATGCTTTATTCATAGCCGGAAAATCGCGATATACCTTCGGCAGTCAAGCGAATTGGTTCACCCTCGCTACACTGACTGCAACAAGTCTTGTCCGTTCATCGGTCAAGGCAAAATTTTTGCGCGTGTCTCATATTAGTTGTCAGAAGTTTACTTAACGGTAAAAACATAATCTTTAACCCTTCTGTTTGCTTAGAATAATTGACGAAGCAACAGTGCTTCCTAATCAAAATCAGTCAACAAAGTTGTTTAACGATATATATTTCACCCCAAAAGGGCATCTTCAGTCGTTCTGTGAAACAACGAGTGTAAAAGTAAAACAAACCAAGCAATGAACTAAAACCATATTAAACACAGCAAAGAGATACGGCAACCTGCTACAAGCCCTTGCTGAGTATGCAAGATCTGCGACAGAACTGCGTCTAAGCTACACAAAAAGTACACACAGCAACAAGCGATAAGGGAACAGTGCACACCCAGATAAAAAAGAAGGAAAAGCGGAGAGACGAGATAACCGTCTAGTCCACGGGCAACGAAAAAACTCTAGAGTGAACACAAACAAACAACCCAGTCCAAATGGAATACAAAATAAAATCGATAAAAACCAGTAAAAGAATAAAATGATATAAAATAATGAATGGAGTTATCGCACCCTGGGCAAAACCATTTTTTGAATATTAATAGTAGCTTGGGTAATTTTGAGCCACTTTGCTTCACAAGCGTCCAAGTCTTTAAAAGGCGGCTGCTGTAAAAACGTGACACAAAAACACTCGGCAATATCAGGATAGGTGGCGAAGAGTTCAGGGTGTTTAACTGCGTAATGGCGCAACAGCGCTGCATTATCGTTACCTTCTTTAATATCGTGTTCTTTCCATACCGATCTATGGTGGTTCCATCGGGTGCTAAACCGGTTTTTGGTTTGGCCGATGTATTGTTCTTTACATATGCGGCAAGTGGCCGCATACACACCATAGTTTTTGCAGTCAAGCACCTGTTTTAATCTGATATCTTTGCTGCGAGTGGCAAAAATACACTGCTCATACACCATCGCCTTATGTACGCCATGGTTTCCACACAATGCGCACTTTTTGCAAGGACCCGATTGGCCGTCGGCAACTTGTTTCATACGTCCATGTGCCAAGCCTTTGTAGTTGGTAAGAACATTCCCGATGGTTAAAGCATTTTTGTAAACGATCTGTGTTTAATATGGTTTTAGTTCATTGCTTGGTTTGTTTTACTTTTACACTCGTTGTTTCACAGAACGACTGAAGATGCCCTTTTGGGGTGAAATATATATCGTTAAACAACTTTGTTGACTGATTTTGATTAGGAAGCACTGTTGCTTCGTCAATTATTCTTACATATAATTTTATGTATAATCAGTGATCGTCGACAAAAAGATGATTACTACTTGCGGGATAGATCCTGTACCAAACACTAAATGTTCTGTTTGCTTATTGCAATTTTGCTTTATTTATGCAACCACATTAAAACTTATTATTAATAACTTATTATTAACCTTATTAATAAAACATCAGTTCAGTGTGTGTGGTAGTGCAAAATTAAGCCCAGAAAATTTACTTAATTGGGCCAAAATCGTATACTCTCCTTCTTCGCAAGCTAACGAATTTAGTGATTGGTTTTATTTTTATATTTTTATGGAAAACGGAGTATTACCACAATTTTTTCTTACCCTAATTCGGTCAATCGCAGCATCGAATCGTGCCTTGGTCTTGTATTGTCCAAGGCCTATCTCAGTTTTTATGAACCGTTGTCTGCGCCACGGCCTGTTCGGGTGGAAGTAGGAATACTGCACCTATAATTAAAAAGAAATAAAGTTGGGAAGTGTAATCGCTATAAAAAGCTAAACTGAATAAAATCTATTTTTTAACCAAGAAATTATCGGATAATTGAATTATATTTTTATGATAACAGTTGTGATTTGTTTATCTTGTCGGATTTATTGCAATTAGAGTCAACTTTGGAATTTTTCTTACGACTCCGATTTGAATGTGACCGTGACCGATGTGCATCCCTTCAGCGAGACGTTTTACCCATTCCTTGACAAGGTCAAAATTTGGTTTTGTCACAGACTTCGATCCATCGAGAACAAGCATCAAGTCAGTTTCCGCCAGACATTCTTCAAACATGATGTGTTGCTTGGTTTTAATGCAGGTGATCATTAAAAATACACTTAATTCCAGTTACATTGACATTGTCAGTGATTTAGATGGTGCTTAAAACAGGTGGTTCGAGTCGCGCGGAGGTTTCGATAAAACGCTTGCGGTGTGTAGGTGGCCGAAACTTTGACAACTGGCATGTTAGAGAGCATTATCTGCAAATTTGCACTCAGAATATACCTTTCAACACATTTTCCACAAATGCAACACACTTCACATATGATTTCATTCTCGTCGCGACATTAAAACAAAGTTGTGTAACATATCTAAACATCATACCACAAAAATCTTATCCGGTGTCCAACAAAAAAGTCTTGTTTGTCTACGCGAATTTTTAAGAACTTAAATGCATCTGTAATAGGCGCCACCGAGTCGCTATCGAAGGTGGGAAACTCAACTTAAAGTTAAATCATTGGCAACGTTGTGAATTTTGGCGGATATCCCAACCCACATAAAGCTACCAATTAATGTACTCTCCAGGCGAAATAATAGCAAGTAATGGAACTAAAACATAATGTTGTGACACTCAACGCATCGATTCTCTCCATTGCTTCACTGGTCGTGAAGCTGATGACCCTCAAATTTTTATCCTGCTGGGTGATATGGGTCGCGAGTAACGTATCAAGTTACGCCATTTATTCTAAATAGTAATGCAGAGTATAATAATTCATTTGAATCTTTTCTTATCGTTAACAACAAATCGCTCTATTGCCAATGTTATGTTTGAGACACTATATAGCGACTGTTGTATTAGATTTTTACTGTAATGAGTCACAAGAAATTAAACTACAGAACATTGAAATCATTATTATTTCAAACCTTCTTCTTCATCAGCGTTCTGAGACTTTGTTTCCATAAACAATAAAGCGGTGGTGATCAGAAGCAAATAAAGACACTTCATAATGTCGATTTTTGTACCTATTCTGTTACTTATCTAGAGACAAAGATGAACAACTAAACAAGCCATTTATTCTGCGTTGTTGGTTCTTAAAAGCAGGTTATAATTTTCAATTATCACAGAAACTTCCTTAAGTTATTGTCTGATTTCACAATAAACTACGCTGAACTATAATGTGGTTAACCATCAAGTACGACAAATATCTTGGAAAAAAGAAGAGAAAAAATAGATGGGCCAATACAAATGACCTGCACTGACACCAAGCGGACGCATATTAAGATCGTTCCGTCGTCAATTAAATACACGTACACGTAGAAGTCCTTTAAACCAGTGGTCGGCAACCGCCGGGCCGCGGCCCGGTACCGGTCCGCGACGAGTTCGTTACCGGGCCGTATAAATTTTTAGGTTAAATGCTTTAAATCATTTTGTCCATGTATCCCGGGGATGATCAACTAATTTAAGCGTTTTTCATGTTAAATGATTCTAGTTTTTTAAAAGCCGGTCCGCGATAAAATTTCAGTTTCAAAAACGGTCCGCAGTAGGGATAAAGTTGCCGACCGCTGCTTTAAACATACAATATCAAAATTTATAATATCACAACTCGAATTGTGTAGTTTAGGTATAAATTACCAAGTGTGATGTAGGAAAAAAATATTGCGTTTGAGTCCCGCTCACTTTAATCAGCAGAATTTGAAATCTCCGAGGTCGGGTAAGACAGGAGATATGCAAAAATTATTTCCAAACATGTAGTTTTATTAGAACCGACTTTTGTATAGATCATTATTTGGGGCAATTCAGCTAATGAGCAAGAAAACATGATAGCAACCCCCACAAAAAAACATGCAATTGTAGCTTATTATCTGCCACAAACACTCAACTCCTACACTCAAAACAAAAGCGCTTCGGCAAACTGCAACACAATGAGATACGCCCACTTCATGTCATATTAGTACACCAGAAAGATAATACGCTACACAATAACTTAACGGGCATAAAAGAGCAAATACAAACAAATTTGTTTAGGCGTCAAATATGAAGAGTCACTTTATTCGGTCGTATGTGAGAGGTATTGCGTTATTAGCAAGAATATTCTTCTTTTCTTTACAAAACAACGCAAACTGAAGATTTCATAGGTTTTGTTTGGCTTGGTTTTGACCGATTGACAACTTGACGTGGTTTTAACATTGAAAGTCGAGTCTTAAGTGCCTTCATCTGTCGATCAAACGATCCCGAACAAAAATCTATGTAGATCGTCCCAGATATAATAAAATCTGTAAAAATTAAAGTTGTAATTTAGTAGTAAATGATCTTGCTAGTGAAACTGGTGTTTACATTTGATTTTGAGATAGTTAAAAAAGCGGTCTTTCGTAACCGTCAAACCTTTTGTTGTGTTATATATGTTTTACTGTTTAGAAAAGAAAAAAAAACATATCACTATAAAACGATAATCTCGCCATGGTTTTTATAAAAAATTTATGCGTACCAAGTTGCGGTTTTGTTGTAGAGTACAGTACATGGCAGTTAACATACTCCATAACCGATGTAATAAGTTTTAATAAGTTACTAAACTTCAACGCTCTACTGAAAACATATTTTACCGACAGCTCCGCTCGGACGATAGTTTTCCTCCACAAGAATAGGTATGATGTGTTTATTTTTCACCGCAGCGTGTTTGGCTTCTTTCATGGCGTTCGCACTGTTTTCATAATCCCCTGATAGACACGCAATAACCACGTCGGACTGTCTTACTGCTTTCTCCATACTTTCGTACATATCACCTTCCATATCTTTTTTATCCAACCAAACTTGAAACCCTGCTCGTCTCAAGTTCTTGTAAATCTGTTTGACGCCAAAAAAAGATGTGAAACAAACTGATCAAACAAATCTGTACATATATATGTTGTTTATGAGTCACAAAATGTGACCAAATCATTGCGGATTTTTAGGATGTGCTCGATGTTAAGCGATAGAAGTGTAGGCTATTGTTAAACAATAGTGTCAACTAATTAGGGGGTTTTAGTGAGCGATAAAAATAAAAGATACAAAATAGATGTTGTAGTGAATTTACAACGTATTTATACGCTTGAGTGGTTTTATACTACGTAGTCTTTCTTGTACCTCTCGACTACCTCGGAGGTCACTCTAGTTACGCGCGCGTGCTGTGCGGTTGTGCTTTTGGCTCCTGGCAATAAAACACTACATCGTGTCAGAAGTGGGATTCGAACCCACGACTCCATTCGGAGACCAGAACTTGAGTAAAATATAAAACACTACAGATATCACTGTGGTCAAAACTGAATAATAATATATTTTGTACCTTGTTTACAGTTGAAGAAGAGTTCCAATTGTAACTTAACATCACTTTGGGAAAAGACGTAAAAGATATATCATCAGATGCAGAGCTTACATCCGATAAAGATCTGTCACTGCTGTCATCAGATGTTGGACTAACTATCTGTGATCGTTGTGGATAAGGAATAGGGACTCTCAGAATATTTGGCTGATGTGGAGATCCATTATCTAAACAATTCATAAATGCAAGAAAATAATATCCCGTTTGATAGTGCGGAATAGTTGTTCCTATTGCCAAGAACCTTAAGCTACACTTTGAGTGCTGAAAATACAATAAACAGTTGGTTCCAATATAATAAAATCGCAAACTGAATGACAAAATAATCTGAAAAAAATTGCCAGTAATTGGCGATAATTAAGGTGTTGGTTTGATTCATTGTACTTCTGTAACAATGCAAACACTACAACCTGACACTAGTGAATTTCCAATCACAAGTTACTTTTAATAAGACTTGCGCCATACTGTGAGATGATATATCGCAGCAAAGCAAAATGTTGTGCTGCATTGAAAAAATATTTTACCTACATTCTGAAAATCTATATTTGGATGGTGGTGTTTGATTTTTAATAAGTTTAGTCCGTCAGCTAGCAAACAATGTTTAATGGTTGCAGTCAATATACAAAACGACAGACATTGCCGTTTACACCTAAAAGAAGATTGGAACAAGTACTAGTGAAAAGGCATCCTAAAGAGATGGGGATGTAATTTCAAATCCAACCCGAAATGAATGGGTTGTAGCGAATCGCATACGATCATATACTGCATGTCTTACTGCACCTAAACTACATAAAGGGGACATTTTCCAGCCTTTCTGTCCCAGTTGTGAGGACACTGTGCAAGACACCGATAACCTAGTGTTTCACTGCCCAACGACCAGAACTACAGGGGCTATGAAACACACAGCACTCACCGACCAAGCAAGCACTGTTTTCAAAAGGACAAAAAAGTGGATTCGTACCACCAAAAACTTCGGTTATCAATTAGGGGCACAATTTAAAAACAAACAACTACTTACGGTTATTGGTAATCGTGACATCACCGTTTGTTCCAATTGGACTGCCTATAATGTTGGCGTTTTTACCAATCGATATGCTCATTTGTCTTTTTTGCATCAGTTCATCTGCCTCCAAATTTAACATTGCGTAAAAGCTTACAACCAGATACGGGATCACTAGCTACTTTGATAGAAGACACAACACCGAGTTCACACAAAAGATAAAACACAAAAGCTGAAAAATGTGAATTGAGCTAGACATTAAAACCCCTCGGTATGGCGCATGAACAATGGGTGCTATGTTATGCTACTTCTTGTGTTGGGTGTTTCCAGTTTTAGGTTTCTTTTCATTCCCCAAATAAAAAGTTGTGGACACCTAAAGAAATCATAAAAACGTTTCAAATGACTTTTAGTAAAACGAGGAAATTTTGTGAAACATATTATTAGTAAGTTATATAAGATCCGTAGAAGTATTTCAATGGTAGAGTTTTTCGGTTACATATTTTCTAATGTAAAAATCTCTTTTTGAAAATACTCATAACATTGAGTAAATTTTGCGACAAACTCGTCGCTGTTGTGTGAACGATAAAACGGTTTCGTCAAATATTTAATGAGATCGAGAGCGTTGCTGTACCCCGCTGGGAATTTGAAGCAATAAAACAATTCCAGCAGAGGGCAGGGGCGAACAATTATTCATCTCAAACTGAGCGCGCGGAAGACAATTGTCTGAAGCGGCGTGATGTGTTAAACGTGCTGCTGGAAGGGCTGATAAGCGGCGCTTTGGTCAGTTGTATGAGAAGTGCTGTGGAATTGTGTGCAGGGTAAAGCTCAAGACCTAAAATACTTAACGACTGAATTAGGAACATGCTATCGTGTTAAATAGAGGCACAGTTTAGTTTTATGCTGCATTTTCAGGATGTATAACTTAGACAGAATCAGCATGGCAATTCCAGCAGGTTTGTCTGAATAGAATTGTAAGCAGTCAATAATAAAACTGTGGTAAGTCTGATCTAAAAGATTTGCTACTGACAATGCTGAATAAGTAAGCTATATAGTGCTTGCCCTGTTCAGCACTGCACTGTTTCGTTAACATTTTTAACATTACCCCAAGGCACTTTTGATGTTTAAAGGCTGTTTTAGGCTACAGTGATAATTACTTTGCCTTTGCTGTTGGTTTAATGGTTCCAAATGGAAGACGCTGTGCCAGACAATGAATCAAAATCAGCTTCAAAAGAATATTTGTCTACCGGTAAGTTTGTTTGTTCATCTTACGTTGTAAACTTGATAATGTTTGCCATGGAGGGTTTCGCCAGCAACTGCTGATTTCAGCTAGTCTAAGCCCCTTTGCCGTCGTTTATTGTTTCAAAATAGACATTTTTGTAGCAGTTATGTGACACGCAAAGGAAGCCAAACACACATACGCTCTAGGTGTTTAGCGTCAAACAATTCTCCAAGTTATTTGAGCCGACTGTCCACTGTTCAATAGTGGATCCAAACACTGTCGGCTAGACGTCAGTTTGGTGGTAGACATAAGGGTGTAAATCCTGGGAAACTGGCACTGTGATGTATCTGTTTAAATTCTCGTCTGTCATGGACACCCGTTGTGCACTTTTGAATGAGTTCTTACCTATGTGTTGACTATGGACAAATCGCTTTGTGCGCACAAGTAGCTTGGAATGTGTAGTGCTTTTCATTAGCAGTTCCAGTAAAAACAATTCAACGCAAGGTGTGCGCTGGGGCAAAGACAAACAATCCCAAAGAACGGAAGCCTGTTTTATCTTTGCTTAGAGGACAGTTCGATGTGGCAGTATCGCATTTAAAAACTGCGTCAGCCGTTTATCGCAGCAGTTGTGCCTAATGACAATGGCGAGTCGTGCTTGTTCGTCCACTTCTGTCTCAAGTAGTTGCGCCCTCCAACACTACAATTTGTGTTTAACATCGCATGCCAATGAGGATGTGGCATCTCCTCCATTGAAATAACAAGCTTGAGCAATTTAACATGGGCAGGAATGTGCAGTATTGTTTGTTTGGTTCCGTTTCCTAAAACTTAGTTTTGCGTTTGCTGTCCTAAACTAGTTTGATTAAAAATTCGAGGCAATGTTAAAATACTTACAACTTTCCCAAACAGATTTTTGGTGAAGAGCCAATTATATGTGTGATAAATAATGTTATCTTCATACATGTGGTTGGGGTGGGCATTACAATAGTTTCAATGTGATAAGGTGTTCTGGTCTAATGTCGGTATAATAACATGTATGCATACTCAATTTACGCCATGAATTGTTATGAATGTCAGTCTGTTGATTAAGTGACTTTTATTCGCGTCCAAAAGCCATTTATTTCGTTTAAGAAGCCTCCAAATCGAATGCGAAAAACGAGTTTTTGTTTGGGATGCCAGATACGGTCTCTGCACTTACGATTGGCGCTTTGCTGCGACCCCGGGCGTTGCAACTTTGCAAGGTTGAACCGCGTCGCGTTTTGCATTGACTTATTTGGTCAACACTTCGAAAAATGCTCACTCCGGAACCACAGCTGATGGACAGCGCTTTGAAGTCATTAATCGTATAATCCGCCATTGGCATTAATTTGCAAATGACAGGAATTTGCGTGGAGGGTCACGTTGAAGTATCTGTCAGCTTCAGGCCGATTTGATGTGGTTTGGGTTTTGTAGCATGGTTTGCATTTGGTCTGACTAAAGATGAACGTCACAAGCGTTTCTACATCTTGAAGTACTCCCAACGGAAAACATTAAAAAATACGTTTTGACGTAGTATGAAACCGAATCAAATCATTCCAAATGGTGCATATATGCATTGCGTCGTATAATTGCATAATATTTCTCGCATTCTTACACAAAGAAAAAATGACGCAATGCCTGTCGTGTCGATGCACTTCTAACAGGCTTTTCAACTTCACGAAGCTATGATAGCAAAAGCCCACTTGGCCTGTAGAGTTGGGTCAGTTTGAACAACCCTTGCAGCGTGCTTGGGCAAGCCAAACGTTAGCCAAAGAACAAGTACGAATCCAAAAGTCAAGTTGACAGATGTACAAACTCCCTCACTCCATAGCAAGCTCACCAGAGAGCCATTTAACCAAGCAGACGCTTAGACATGGAATGTTGTTGCCGTTTGCTCGAAGTTGAACTTGCTCAGACGAGATTTGAAGAGTGTTAGCATGTTTGTTGTTTTTGTTGCAGTCGCAGTTTAGCCTACAAATAACCTACTGTATTTTTGGTATGATCGTTTTGTCATATTATCCTAGCAAAAATTTAAAAAAGGGTTTAAGTTTATTTAAGCTCGGTCTCTGACCAGTATATCGCAACAACTTATTCGAAAGCTTTTTTATACGGTAGTAAACTTTTTACCTTGCTGCTTTGATTACGGAAATGTCACAGTTTGGTTGCTTGAAAATCGTCCGATTTGATTTAATTTTATCTGCATGACATGTTCCACCATTTTAGACTATAGTTTCCGATTTTAGTTATTACTCTCTAACGCTTCACTGAACTTTAACGGGACTCGGGTATTTATTGCTGCAATGACATTGCAACACTGGGCATCTAAAGCTTCTTTGAGCTATCAGGCAGGTGCAGAGCTATAGAAAAACAGAAATTAAGTTAGACGCTTTCCAGCAAATGAATAGATGCTGGACCGACAGCTCAATGGATTTATGTCACCCATGAAGCTTTCGGAGGAAGTCGGTTTATTTTCTTTACTCAGTTCAATAGGGTCAGGACCTGGTTTGATCAAAGCTCCAAGCGTCGCTTTTGCATTTGGCGTCAGTTGAACTTTTCACTGCATTGCTACAAATAGGGACCGTCTGATCTCTAATATAAGCAGGACATTAATATAAGTTTTACTGTAAAAACGTAGGGAAAGCTTACTGAAATTGCGAGGCGAAGTCTTCTTGCTACGGGGGTTGTACTATTTGTATAAGTGCAAATAATCTCGCTTTACGTTTTTATTTTGCGCTTTCAACGTAGTGCATGCAATGGTTTACTAATGGTTTTATTTTCTGTAACATTTTCACAGAAACTTGTTTCGAAACGTTTTTTTGTAACCGAATGTCAACTAAACCTATCGTTGCGATCGGTTTATGAAATTTCAAGGCGGTTTAAACTACTCTGTTATATTGTTTCCGGCTTTGAAACATCCGTGTTAATTTACCTTGCAACAAAAAAAAACGTTGCAAGTCGCCTGGTGATATTATTTACCCAACGCGACGTAGTTACGAAAAGCTGTGGTGTCACTGTGAATAGGTTGCCTGGGAACGGCGGCGCATAAGTACCAATTAACAATTTGCTGCTCACAATTAACGACCCAAATCCCGGCCGACATCGTACGTGATTTGCCCCGCTCCTATTCTTGTCGCTCTGTGGTACTTCAAAGAGCTTCAGGGGGACCTTCGTGAAACACCAGACGCTAAAGTATACATATCAAAAAGTTTTGACATTTATGATTTATGTTTAACTTAGCCGCAGCTTGTTTAGACTTCTGCCAAGCACAGCTGCTTACGCAAACAGATTTAAGTTTAACTTTAATTTTTTTCTTGTTTAGGGCAGTCGGCTGTTAAGGTATTTTGTGTGTCGCCGCTTGGCAATAAATGTACACTATAATCAACAACCTAAAAGATTCTTATGAAGCCAGTTGTCAGTACTTACAGATAAATCATTCGTTCAACAAACGTTGCGCTTTTATTCGTCTAGTTTGGCAAAATTTTAATGAAAGGCAAGCACACTGGCCATGTCTTTTTAGTACATGTATAACGGTTTCAAATACTTTATGGTGTGTGTATAACATTGCGCAATGCAATTAACTTAAAACGGTACATGGTTTTGGCGCTGTTTACCAGATCCTGGAACATCCTGTTAGCATTGACTGTGCACCACGCGTAATGTTTGCTCTTAGCTAACAACGGGACAACGCGAACCCGTGTTTTCAAGCAACTGCGCGTGTGGCAAGGCCTTTGTGACGTAGACAATATCTTGCCAGTGTATGTTGTTGTGTTGGCAGGTCAGGAACAGGCGTTTAATTCGTCTGGCGCAAAAGCAAACAAATGCTGCCTTGCCCCTCTGCCCGTTGGCGGCTTTTGGCGCACAGTAGGACAGCGGAGATAATCTCTTCTGTTTCAACAAACAGCTTTGGCACTCGATTGTGTTTGGCGACGCCCTTTTTCTGTTATACTGTCGCGACGTAGGTGAAACCTTCTACTGTTGATAACAATCCGCAATCAATAGTGTACAGCAGTCAACAAGCTTGTCTATTACGACGCAAGTGCTAGTTTGTTATCCCAGAGGACTGACAGTCGAGATGCAGGTTGTTTTGACGGAGAATTGAAGTATTTAAACGTTCACCTGTGCAAGAGCGTAATCGAGCGGTTTGTGTTTTATGCAGCTCAAATAGGGATTGCTTGAACACACAAGTACAGTCCTCAACTCTGTCTTATCTCCTAACTCACACCAGCTCAAGTGCTTGTCGAGTCGGCAAAATGACATCATGCTTGCTGATGGAAAGTACTTACCGTTCGACGCCCAAGCGCAGTGTGTCTTTTGCCGATACTGTGACTGTTATTTCAACTCGCAAGGCTCAGCAAGTTGCTAATGTACCAGACAAGAGCGAGTCTGCAGAAAGTGAAGAACAACCACCAAACGACAGACATGAAGTTTCTTTCGTATCGGCTTATACAAGTAAATTTGGAGCTGTGGAAACAGGTATTGTATTGCATCTTGTGCGCGGCGACGTAATAAGTAAACGTTTTTTGTACAAACTTGTGTGCTTAAAGTCTGGAGAGTGTATTCATTCAACATGTAAATTCAATTTGTTTCGACATTTGTAGTTTTCGTTTCAAAAAATTGGATACTAATAGCATGCAACAACTACACCGGAAAATGTGTGAGTTGTTTACATGTGTTTTGACGTTTTTTGGCTTGCCATGTTTTTGGGCCAAACGTTGATACCAAAACTTCTGTCAAAACTTGCAATAGTACTAATCTGTCAGCAAAAATGTTTGTTGAGATAAACAGGTAACTAAATAAATTGCCTAACGGGTCACACTTTTTACACGGGGTGACGGTTACGCCATTACGCAACGTAATTAAACCAATGATGTCAGTTCTAACCGGCGTTGCGAAAGAGTGCTCAGATTAAAGAGTAACACGACACGTTTTTGTGCTGTTTGTTTCAAACCAAACAATGTTCGAATTCGAAACATCATCTGTGCTATTATCTAATTTACCGTTTTGGTCGCGAGGTATCAGCCCACATATGGTCGGTTGATAGTCGTTGCTCTTGAGTGTCGCGTCATTTGTTTGTTCTCAGTCTTGGAGTTTGCGTAATGCCAATATCCTTATATTAATAGGTAACACATTACCCTAGTGCCAGTCACGTCGGTGAGCTTTACAGCCTGTTTTATACTTGTCTTAAACTAGCTGCTAAAATTAGTTCAAGGAACCATTTCAGCCAGATCGCGCTGCCCCCAAAAACGATCCATTCATTTTGGAAGGTTTATGGCAAGTGTTTATGCACAAAAAGGGCCGGACGAGATTTTTAGTAATTTTAAGACAAACTTGATTTTAGAGGCGACCAATCTCGTAATCAACGTTGATTGTCGTCGATTCGATAATGAACACAGCTGGGATCAAGAATTATTACAATGATTTGTCATGGGAATTCTCGCACAGACTGTGTTGTTTATCGAATTCTCGTTTAGCGGTAGTACTCCCCAACAAAGCCTCTGATTAGATACGTAGGTTGGATTCAGAGGTAGCGATTTAAAATCCTTTCAAGGCAGTCAACTGTGCGAGTTAATGCAGTTTATAATAGCAGGCTTGTAGGAGTCCAGCAAATTGAAGGAGGTGAATTAAAGTAAAGCGAGTGCGCTGTTATAGAACCCGAAATTAAAAGCAGGTATGTAATTATATAGACCGATTTACAAACTACGGGTCAAAGTACTGTTGTATTGTGGTATGAAGGCAACTCAGTGTTTTTCATCAGAATGTTTATGCGCGAAAACGGACACCCGTGTCGACTCGCATGGGTGAACATTGTTGTTATTGCCTCAACTTTTCGTCACCAGTCGAGCAGGCGCTGCTGTTGGCATGGAAATGAAAGCTCACAAGCCGGGGGTGGGATTACGCGGTGAGTCAGGCACTCATGTTCGACCGAACGTACACAAAACGCAGGTACTGACTGATCCCAATCAACGCACAATGAACATGGGTAATGCAAGTTGGCGTTGCGACGTACAATGTAGAAGACAAGGCAGTGCACCAGTCTAGCATCAATTATTCAAGGCGAACCAGCAAACGACCGCAACGAGCCTTCGGCCTCTGTGATTGAAATCGTTACAGTCACTGCATGCAAGACAAACAGTCATTGTTGTGTTGCAGGTTGCAGTGTATATTGAGTACCACAAATATTCTTGTGATTTCAGCAGATACAATGTATGTAGTGCTTAGTTGTCGATCATTGTGATTCAGACGAGGTCGACGTTGAGTGGTATCAATGCCGTTGGTCAGTGGCCTGCAGCCAGGTTTAGTTTGACTGACAGTCGGATACCAGCGGTTTGTGTCTTGTTTGTATGACACACACCAGCGCACTTGATCATAATTTGCCAGTCGCCAAGACACAGTAAGCCCCCTTGTGTTTTTGCTGCCCGTGGATCCGACCAGACAATTGTTGTTGACCGACCGACGCGAAAAGCGCCAACTTGACTGTTTACCGTTCAGTCGTCACCAGGGTTTTATCCCGCTGCGATCGCGTTAACACCTCGCAGCCGCAAGTTTGCCGCTTTTTGTTCCCCCTTTTTTCCGGTCACAACTCGTGATTGAGTGTGGAACGATCTTAGGTGCTTGTGGCGCGTGAAATGTGATAGGCTGTTCTTCATTGTTGCTGTTTTTCGTCAGCACGAGGATGGCACTGAATGCCTGAAGTGCGATTAACGAGTAGTGTCTGTCAGGACATCATTCTTATTTGTCACCACAGTTTGCATGACCACGTTTAGCACCCTTGCAATAGTATTTCGAACCAGAAAACCGTTGATAAACCTGCATAAAGCATTGCAGACAGCCGTTTGAACAAATTCATTCATTGTTTTGGTGTTGCAAAACGAACGCAATGTGCGAAATCCCCTCTTTTTTTTCTTACAGCACTTCAGTCTTTGGACTCATTAAGTGAACAGATTCTGCAGTTCATATTCAGCTCATCGCTGAACAGTACAAACCGGAAGAACGTGTCTGATCTTACCAACTCTGTTCTCGACCACAGCGCTTTGTTACCACAGCAACGTGACGCTTTACATGCCTCACTGACGTTGATGCGTGGTCTTCTTATGGATGCACAGGTATCTATAAAATTATCTATAAAAAAAACTTACAGGGTTAAATTTAAAATGTTTTTAACCATGTTGAGTGTTCTCATTATCGTTAAAACACACCTTGCTCTCGCCTTTGTGCTTAACAGGGCAGGCTTAACATTACTCTGCCAATATTTGCAGACAAAATTTAAAAAGATGGTCGATAACAATAAACGTCTGGCAACGCATATAGACGGCACAATTCAATCTGCCAATCACGAAGTGAACACCCTCCGCGTTGAGCTGAACATGACAAACCAAAAACTGCGCGAGTTATCGATGGTGAAAGACGTCTGTGCCCATTGCCAAGGTAAAACAATATTTGATCAAAGCAACACGTAGGCATCGATTTATTGATAGAGCAGGGATGTTGACATTTAAGAAAGACCATGTCGAAAGTGCAACATGTGGGCCTGTGGAGACCTTTTTCTCATTTTGAGTCCACAACACAATAAACGCTAAACCAACTATATGGTTGAGGCTATTAAATAGTTTTGTAGGCGAGTGGTGCAGAAAATCTGTTGTTTACGCTGGAGTTTTCTTTGTTTATAAAACTGAAGCACAAAAATATAGCTTGGCACTAAATCGTCGGAAATCGCACAGATTAACTCACAGTTCCTGCAGTAAAAGCGATTGGAAGGCGACTAAGGGAAACACCCAGGTTATACTTTCAAACTATATGTTTCATTCGCAAGCACGGGATTTAAAGGATTTGACCTAGTTCCGCGCAAAATTTACAATAGGGTGGTTGACTTTGCGCAGAAACAAGGGAAATGAACAAAGTGATGGAAGACAACAAGGCACTGAGCTCAAGCAATCGGCAGCTGCTGAAGGAGATCGCAAATCTAAAGCAACAAATCAGTAACAGCGAAATCCGGAACAAGGACTCGTTACAAGGTAAATCAGATTACCTTGAAATCGCCATTGTTCCCAGTGATCTGTTGTTATTTAAACAGCAATTTGACCACCAACCAGGTCAGTGCAGACTAAAAGCGCTGGTATGCCCCAGGATAATCGTCCCCGAATTTGGTAGATTGAGGTCAACAATGCACTTGTGTGCAAACTCTTATTGTGTTTGGCAAACACAAAAGGCTGACAAGGTTTTCATTGTTCTGTCTTTTTGTGTGATAGCTCTGCAAAGCGAGCGGCAACGTCTGAAACAAGACAAGACTGAACTTCTCAATCAGATCCATGAGATGCAGAAGACAATAGAAGATAAAGAGGAACAACTGCGCGATTTTATCCGAGAGTTTGAACTACAAATGAAAGTAAATCATCTGTTTTTTAACAAAACTCGATTGCTGTTGAGAATTTAACATCTTACAACCCTGTATTTGATTTTTTTAAATTAAACTGTTTGAATTATAGGAAAGCGAAGACATTATGAAAGAAGGCGATGACGAACGAAGTCGCTTGTCACGTGAGCGTAACGACATATCACGACGTCATCAGGATCTTACCGAGGTCGTCAGTTCACTGAGAAACGAACTCGTTTGTAACGAACGCAAGATAAAGGAACTTGAATCTGAGTTACAGGCGGTAAGCTTAATAATCGCCTATTTATTTTTTAAATCAGCTTTGTTGCTCATTTAAAAAAAATGTTACGGTGCTTACACGTTATCCCAAATTAGAACTGCAAACGTTAGCAATACTCTTTGAAATCCAGGTGCGGCAGTCAGCTGTTCAAGTTCAAAGTTCAAAACGTCGTTCAATGCATGTCTCAGTGGAAGAAAGCTTTACCAATCATAAATCAATCAACTTGCCAGGTACGTTTGTCTCAACGAGCATTAATTGCTTGCACGGGGGCGTGTGAAAGTTCTGTTTACAGGCGAAACTAATAAAAAGCTAATTGCTTAACTGCAAACAGAAATTTCGATAAGTGGCTATCGAAACTTAGCAAACAATAGGGAAGCAAATCCAAACCGAGCAAATACTTCCTAGTTTGAATATGCAATTTCAATATGAGGCCCTTGTAAATGCGACGCGTTCTGCCTATGGGTGGTGGTGGACTTTAATCTGTTTGTGTGTTAAGCGATATTGAACCAATATTAAGCAATATTGACCCAGAAACACATGCTGATTTTGCCTACTTCAAACGTTGGTGTAAAGCAAATTTGCTGCCGATCGTTTTCTTTTATTAAATTATTCCATGTCCCCGACCCGTTTAAGCGATTTGTTGCTTACGACAAACACAAATATATTTTACAATAATACGTCGAACATAATTTAGTTTTTTTCTGTATTTCTACAATTGAAAAAAAACTGTTCCCTTGGATGCAGGGACGGAGCCGAACACATCCTCACACAGTCAGGATCCTCTTCTCATCCCGACTCCATCTCCTGTCTCCCCACGTCATTGCTTCGGTCAGGTTCCAGGAGGAACTCACTCTTCCTCCAGTGAAGATGTCCAGATTGATCCCATTTCGAACGGAGGATCTCTTGGTCCATCCTACGCAAGAAAAAAGAAATTGGTCCAACATCTGTCGGGATCTCTTTCGCGAGCATTTAAGCGTGGCCGAAATCGAAAGAGTTTGGATATAAGTAAGTTTTTGTTTAATGTGTTTTGCGCATGATCTTTTAGCCCCGCTAGAGTGACAGCTTAGGTTTGGTGGCTTGCTTTAATGATCTGCCAATGGAAAAATATGTCGAACTTATAATTGCCTAATGAAAATCTGGCGTGGCATTTACTCTTTATGAATGGTAAATGGTCCAGGGATTTTTGCATAAAACAAAGGTCTTTTTACGAGTTTCGTGAATTGTGCAAAGGTTCTTGTACATGGTTTTTGCGCTTAAGGGGCAGTTGATGTAGATTTAATTTAGTTTCATTATGTTTGGGCTCCTTGGTTCAAGCAGAATTGTGTTCGCTGGAAATAACAAATCGATTTTAATATGTGCTCAAGCGCCTTGTAGCGCGACCCGTCAAATTGCCTCCCACGAGAAATCGACTTCAATAACGCGAAGAATTCTAAATTAGTTTGGAAAAGATCAATAATGTTTACGTAAATGGCGCCACAGTTATGTGACACAAGCAAAAAATGCTAGACTTCCATGCTGCTATCGTTTACATAAGCTTCATCCGCAATTACTCCTATTTAGTTTCACTGTTCATGAGTTAGAATGCTGGGAACCTAAAACCTGTCGCCTGAACGTGGGATTCGCAAACCATTCCAGCCCTTCGTCATAGGTTAGATATACGGAAATATATGTAGCATAGCCGCAAGCTGAATACCGCTTGCCAAAATCATGATCAGGACTCCTTTTCCCCGCGTTAAACGACGACCGCGAGCGCTGTACAATCGTCTGGAAACGTTGAATTAAAGTAGGCAGGTAACAATTACTGAATCCCACTCTGGTCAAGGAATGTCTCCTCGCTTTAGGATGTGCCCCATACAAGCAGTTATATAGCACTTGACAATCGCTCAATTGCTGTTGCGGTGTGTTGCTGTGGAACGAAGAAAATTGCGCTCTTCCGTGTTGCATTAAATGCAGGTTACCGCAAATCCGTTGCTTGTAAACAACCTCGCAAGCGACTGACGCATGAGTTTTGATAGAAAGCATTGTTTTATGTCACGCCTAATATCGATTTGCTGCGACAAGTGCGTTTGTGTTTAGTAAACCTATAAACCTTGTGACGTGTATGGCGGTGATGCGTTACACCCACGCAAAATCTTTTATTTCGCTTTCCACACTGTACGTTACCAAAAGCTCAAATAACGTTGTATTCTCCTAAAGTTGGTTGTAGGCAACAGAAATTTGATTATTTTCACAATGTCTTGCCTCTCTGATTTATATTCATCCCATGCGAGCGTACGAAAAGCCCTAAACAAATTATTAGTTTGTTACACAATGTTGTGCAACTAAATGACTATGAATACAATATCTTGACATGGAAGGGAATTTTAACCATTTTTCACTTGGCATTCACCAGGGCCAGAAACGCCGTTGTTTTATCCGCGGAACGCCTCATTTTCAGTCAGTTCGCTTTCCTCAGGTTGGTTTTGCCTGAATCACCTTGTGCGTAACCATGCATGCGGTCACGTGATCGGTTTCAGTAGATACCACTTTGCACTTTTGTTTGTGTGCTGTGAGATTGCAGCTCCTTCGAAGACTCGCATCGGAGTTTTAATGGTATAATTGCCATTGTAATCACCACCTACGCCGGGTCGGCAAAGGTGAAATTATCTTTTTTGAGTAAATCACCCTCCAGCTCACACAATGGATGATTGTTTTGATGTAGTTTGCATTCTGCACGGATTGCCACACAATCATGCATGCTATGATTTGGTTTGCGGTTTATTTGGCGTGATCTGTGTTGTGATTCATTTTATGCTGTGTGTGACAAAAAGCATTGTTTAGTGCAATGACTTTGTAATTTGGCCTGATGTAGAAAAACATTATGTTGACCGCACAACGAAATTTACAAGTTCGCAGTCCATTTAATACTAAAAGCATAACACATGTACAATCCTCCGCCCTAAATTATTTTCAGTTTTCGTGGCAACATTTTTATACAGCCTAATACCCAACATATATATATTCCCATCATTGCCCAAGTCCAGAAAAATCTAAGTGTACTTGACTTTTATCCCTTAACCTAACAATCACCCGTTGCCCTCACTTGTATGTTGTGTAATAACGGGAGAAAAGGAGCCAATTTGATCCAAATAACGGGATTCGCGTATCCCAACACAATTCTATCGGTAATCCTTTGTATGCTCAACCAATACCAGGGTGGTGGTTTAAGCACCAAGGACTTTTACACCAAGTCCTGTTCCAACTCTCTTTCTAAAAATAGCCCGGGGTTTGAAATGTAAGAATTGTATGGTGTGATGCAATGTCAGCATGTTGAAAAACTCGAATGGCTCATAGTTAAATAGTCGGCAGCAACCGTCTATTGTGTCTTTGTTGCGTTCAATAAGCGTAATCCCTCTGCATTAAGGGGGGAATAAAGCACTGTATAATAGACCCCGATCAACGGCTTTCAAAGTGTCTTATTGCCGCAAATACAATATCCCAAAGAGAAACGCTGGCTTGGAACAAAACCTGCTTGTGAACGCAAAGCAGCAAGTGGGGATTTAGTCCTTAACAGTGTCTTGTTACAACCTGTAACTCTTTCTCCTCATTATATGCCGCTGAGCATAAATAAACAGGCAAGCTGTTTTATGACACCCTAATTGATTAACGGCGCATAAACGCTTACGATGACAAACAAAGTTCTCGTCAGCAGAAGCGTGTGACACGTCACGCTTTGTCCTCGAGTGACCCCGAACCATTTCCAGTAAGCACATATGTTGAGAAAGGTGCAAACCTTTGTGACTTTTTTTATCAGATGCTGATGTGTTTCTTGCATCAAGTCACCTTGATCTGTACGAGCGCAGTGACGAGGAAAAGAAGGAAATTCTGGAAAATAACCAGAATCTTCCGATGTACAAGTAAGATGAACTTTTTGTCTATCAATGCATATTCCCGCTTTTTAATTCGAGTTTCCAAATTTCACTTTGCACAAGTGGTTTTTGTCACAATTTGTCTGAAATTTACCTTTCCACATATTTTAGGAACTTTATCATTTAATGTAGGTTAAAAAAATACATTTCTTAAGTTAAACTTCGAGTCATAGGCCTATACATTTTCTATGGGTTACTATGCGAAAACTTATTTCCGCATTCTTTATGCATACTCCGACGGCCCCTTTTTCCCTTGTCCACCCAGCAACACAAAACATATGCCTCCGCATACGGAACTAATCCTTCTGCTGTATAGAGCGTAGGATCGGATTAAACGCTTCTTCGGTGTCACAAATTTACCGCCTGGTCACTAATACGCGATAATCCCTTACGCCTGGGCAAGACTGGAGGGGATTTAATTAACCCTGAAAATGTTTTGTCACAGATGGAAGGCGGATGCTGTGCTTGTGTGGCTGGAGCTCGTCATGCACATGAGTCAATATGTGCGCGGTTGCGCCGAAAATATCAAGAGTGGCAAGGTAAACTTCAAGTGGTGTTTTTCCCGTGCTTTATCGGGCAATGTATTCAAATGCGCCGTTGTCGTCAGTCGCAGTTTCGGGTGGTTTTGTATTCTTCACTAAATACACTTGAATTAAAAATAGACGCATTGGGGAAATATACTTTCAATTTAACAACACACAGTCCAAGTCTAAATGGAAATTCAAAGAAAACATTAAGCATGTCGTTTTAGTGATCTTATATGTCGTGTGTATATTTGAGAAGAAAACTGCGCTAGTACAGCTTAAAATTGTTAAAATAGAAGTGCGCATTAGTTACACTGTTAAATACATGTTATTTCGGTGTGAAATACGGGGCATTTTACTATGATGCAGATTGTTTAAAATGGAAAGTTGTTTCACAGGTTTTGATTGCGTCATTGCGTCACAACGCCAAAGTCGACTATTTTTAGTATTGCGACTTTTATTGACACAGCTTTGTCACAGAATCGTAACCACCAAACAAATAAATTGCACCATTAGCAATTTATCAAGCTTTACTAAAATCCACCTACCGGTGTGTGATGAATAGGTTTATTTGAGCCCTCCGTGCTTGAGGACTGGGCACTGGTCATTAACTTAATCCTTAGGTCATTTTAACTCTAATATTTCTAAGTGAAACCTGGTTTTTGCAGGTTCTTCTTGGGTTAAGCGATGCAGAGTTGGACAATTGCTTAAACATTGAAAACCCTTTGCATCGCCGAAAAATCTGCCTGGCAATTGATGAGTTTCGTAATCCATCTGTTACTATCGCGTAAGTTGTACAGTTTTTTACTGATTGTGGATGACGTAACTTATATGTTTAATAGTTAAGTTTGGCACTTGGTGGTTCCTCTTGGAAGTTCGATTGTAATACATGTCCCCAAATTTCCAAATCCGGTTTGAACATAGTGAACGATATATTATAGTGTTCAATTTCTGTGTTATCGGGCACCGTACAATTTTGTTGATTGTTACATTGTACCAAAACAACGTATTAGTCAGCTGTGTCGATAAAAAATACCACCAGGTATTCAAAGAACAAAAAACTTCAAAATGTGAAAACGTTACCTTGCTTCTAAACCAAAATGGGAACAATCACTTTGTCACGCTCTGCTCTTATAAACTCATTTCATCACCATTAAAAATATTTAACTGTTACAGCAATATGTCAGCCGCCGGTCAGCTTGATCATTGGTGGGTGAGCGAGCAGTGGTTAAGAGATATCGGCTTGACGCAGTACGCTTCACGCTTTCGTGAGCACCTGATTGACGGGCGAACATTGGCTTCGCTCAGTCGTAAGGATCTTGAGCGACATCTAGGGATGGAAGGAAAAAAGTGCCACTTGGAGAGCGCTTTGCGTGGAATCCAGCTTCTCCATATGCTCGGGTTTAATATACAGGTTAAAAAACCCTAAAAACATATGGTCCTAACTTTGACTATTATTTACGAAAACATGTAAATTTGATTCGGTTCAAAGCCCCCAAATCATAAAAATAAGCTTTCAATACAAGCAACTTACATTTTACTGATGGCGACTAACTATCTGACTTTGAGGGTAGATTTACATGTTACTGTCCTTAACAGCGATTGGACGAGAGAAGACAAATGTGCCAGTCCACTGATACCGACCTCTTGGTTTGGAACAACAGCCGTCTCATCCAGTGGGCAAAATCGATTGATTTGAAAGGTTAGTTTGACATTTTCGCTCCTCTAGTCTAATGCATACACAAAGGACTGGCGTGCCTAAATAATAAAATGGTTACTTATTAGAAGCCTAACCACCTTATGCTTGCAGAATATTCGTCGAACCTTCGAGATTCTGGCGTTCACGGAGCAATGGCCGTCTTTGACCCGAACTTTACTTCAGATGATATGGCCAGTGCATTGGGCATCCCAGTTAACAAAGCTACTGTGCGAAGACATCTCGCATCTGAGTTTGAAACTGTCGTTGCATCAGCAAGGTTGGTTTGGTATGACACTTAGTTATTACTGTTAACCAGAATCGGACGACATTGATGTCAAAATGCAGAAATGTAAATGTTTTTGTTAATCCGGGAAAGTAAATGTCGATAGTAAGTGTATCATGTTTTGGTGTTAAGCGGAAGATGGTTATCTGATATTAAATCTTAAAACTTAACATGAGATTAAATAATAAGATAAACTCGTTTAGCAAACCTTGCACAATAACGCACAAAATAGGTCCAATTTCGACGCTTTGCTAACCGGTAGTATGAATTTTTTTTAACTTTTTAATAGAGAATCGCTTGAAGAGGAAGTAATGGGACCAAAGGAAGAAACCGGAAAAAAATCTTCGCCGTTCGTTCGTTCCAATCATCAGCAGAAGAGCAAGAGAAGTATTCGAGTAAGTACAAAATTTCGACTTTTGTTGAAGCTCCAATCCTAAAAGCCTCTAAAACTCCCAACAGTCGTTACTCTTATTTAAAGTTGGTGATATTCAATGACTAAAGTAGTGTACTATGTAATGAAATTTGATCAAATAAGGTATTACCAAAATTGCTTTAAATTTGACTTGATCGCTCCACCGTGTATTTATCTACGCATGGGCGTATCAACTATAGTCGTATAATTGGCCGTGGTTATGAAAACTTCGAATCTCAACTGCTCACATAAGCAAAACAACTCGTCTATTTTTAGTCTTCCATAAGCCGAAGTCTTGGACGGCAGATGTCAAAAGACACTCAACTGAATGGAAAATGAGAGAAGCTTGCAATTAGTCTTCGATTTGACTTCCTAATAACCGTACTGATGTTAATTTGAAAAATCAATTGCTTTCTACACTACGTAATTGAAAGGTGTATTGCCCTTGCTAAGAGGTTGTTATAAGTGGTAAGGTGGCGTCATACCCAGTGACGCAGACATTGTGTTACCAAACGCTCTATTTCTTTTATTTTCTACGTCTGTGCGGTGTTGTTTTTCCTACGCTCCTAATTTGTCACTTTGTAAGCAAATCCGCTTTTTGCCTACCTTCAAAATACAACTTTCGATAAAAATTTAAAACATTCCTGTTTTAGCTCTTTGTAATCAACGCTTTTGCCACAGTTACCTTTGCTGCCATCATGTATGACCATGACATAGTGGGCTGATAGCAAAATGTGGCCATTTGTTTGTTACCTATAGATCTTGTTTCAACGCGTCTAGTGCTTCTAACTATGATGACTGCTAAGCATGTTGTTTCGTTTTTCCCCGTTTCATGTGTTTTTAATTCGATTCACTGTGTTTTTGTGATGACGTGTCATGAGCTGTTACTTTGAAGTACAAGCAAGCAAGCAAGCTGTGTGTTTTGTCTTTTAACAAATTTTAATTGAATAACATGGGTTTCTATTTGAATATGATACTGTTACATATCTAACGATTTCGAGGATAAATGATTTGTTTTTCGTGAACTTTTTTCTTGAAAAAGTCATCACAAATGTTTTTTTCACTGAAACTCATTTGTTTGTTTGACGTCCGACTATTTGATTTAAAAGTTGGAAACAGTTAAAAAGATGTTTTTGTGACATAATTGATTAGTCTTTCAACACTTGCTTTCGGTAAATCAAAAAAAAAAAAATCTCCGATAGCTGACTTTCTTTGGATGACGTAAAATGAAGAGTGGAGATTCATTTTTGATTTGTAGTTTTAAAGTTGACTCGACGACCAAAACTTGGCCAATATTTTGGTTTTTGTGTTGAGCTGTTACTGCATAGTTTTAAGCGCTTGCATGACTAGGAACAGAGTATATCAGAGTTGTCATATCCTAATTTTATTAGGTTTGTTTTTTTCTGCGGTTAACATGGCCGCCGAAAAATGCTTAATCCGAATTCTGAGCCAAGCTGAATTATGGCAAAACGATATCTTTACCTATCAAATCTGTTAATAACTAGAAGAGTGGCTTTCTGATATACTTCCATTTTATATATTCTATACGATATTTACCAATTTACTATACATATCATTTGATCTACACATATGATTGTTTTTGTAAACAAAAACTAATGGGTCCCCACATGCGTGTTTTTGCGGATTTATGGTAAACAAATGTTGCGGTGATTTTTTAATTCTTAAGGACAAATTTTTAAAAAGCATTAACCCAACAATAAAAAAATTTTGTTTGTATTTTTTTGCACTATTATTGTCGTATAATTACAAAAACAATAAAAAAGAACGAAACAAATACTTTCAATTTAATCTCTTGCTTTGACCCAGATATTGTCGTCCAAGGTCGGGTTTTAAACACAATTTTTTTCTAGAAAGCTGTAACAGTTGTGTTACAGACAATTAAAAAGCGATTTGCTGCAAGTGTATACATAACTTTTCATTTAACTTTGTTTCGCAAAACGAGTTTTTCATTTAACTTTGTTTCGCAAACGAGTACCATTGACCTGTAGTAACCTTTAGGGTGTACACACCAAACGACTGTTTGACCTTTTGACACCGTTTTCAATAACACGCCGTCCTTGGTGTTCAACAACACCGTTTGACCTAATATATACATGCCTTGAGTATTTGATTCAAAAAAAAAAAACGCTACGTTATGACGTAAGAAAGTTCTGAACTGTGTTAGTAATACCTACTAATTGACCTTAAGTAACCCGTGGTCATGCAGCGGCCAACCTGACACTAAGCATTTAAAAAAAACTTTTATCTTGCAAAAAAGTCAAGTTTATTTTTTCATATTTAGTTTGTTTAAGAAAGTTTTGCTTGACATATACGAAACCGAAGCACGCTTATTAGGTTTAAATCGTCATAGGTGTGAAACCTTTGTCAAAACTGAAAATGTGAGTGATAACTTAATAAAACGACATAGCATTGCTGTGCAAAACAGCTGATTTCTAATCACCGAAACGACGTCTCGTAAAACGTCTGTCCAACGTCAAGCTGAGCCCTCCCGCTCTGTCCCAGAGTTGCAAGCGGGCCCGAAATCTGAGCCCGAACCCGGCCCGAACCCGAAAGTATAAGCCCGAAGCCCGGCCCGAACCCGAAACGTTATTGAGAAGCCCGTTTAGGCCCGAAATTTTGATTGACAGGCCTATCCAAAAAAGCCTTGCAACAAAGGATGAGAAAGAAAAAGAGAAAGACAACAAACACAATAAATAATAGTAGACAATGGGGTAAACAACACGTTTTAGAGTAGAGTGGGCATTAGGTCAAAGCTAGAGACTTGTTACTTAGCTGAGTGATTTTATTAAAAAAAAATGGCGGACACGAAACTTAAAGTCAGGCCCGTTTTAAGCCCGTTTTCTCACAAATACCTAAGCCCGAACCCGGCCCGAACCCGGCCCGAACCCGAACCCGGCCCGAAAAGCCCGGCCCGACTTGCAACTCTGCTCTGTCCTATTATTCGTAAACGTACTCTCTTGGGACTTCTGCCTACAGTGTCTTTCTTGACCAAATGAGCGTTAGACACATTTACGTTTCGGGGGCCTGTGGGTGTGTCGCTGGGTCATTCGGGGTCAAACTTCAGGTGGACCAAGTTCAGATTTATATCTAACATATGTCCAAATTTCAATAAATTTGAAGCACTCTTTCTTTACTAAACGAGCGTTACAAACTAGCATTAAACATTTTACGTTTCGGGGGCCTGTGGGTGAACCGCTGGGTAATTTGGGATCAAACTTCTGGTGGACCCAGTTTGGATTAATATCTAACATATGTCCAAATTTCAATAAATTTGAAGCACGCTTTCTTCAGTAAACAAGCGTTACAAACCAGCGTTAAAAATTTTACGTTTCGGGGGCCTGTGGGTGAACCGCTGGGTAATTTGGGGTCAAACTTCAGGTGGACCAAGTTTGGATTAATATCTAACATATGTCCAAATTTGAATAAATTTGAAGCACTCTTTCTTGACCAAATGCGTCTCACAAACCAGCGTTAGACAGAAAAAAGAAAAAAGAAAAAAAGAAAAAAGAAAAAAGAAAAAAAGAAAAAAGAAAAAAGAAAAAAAGAAAAAAAGAAAAAAAGAAAAAAAAAATACGGACAAAAACAATATGTGTCCCCTTCAGGGAAGGGGACCCATAATGACCAATTCCTGGTCAATTTCGAATTGTTTCCTGATATATTTTATTTTGCACCATGAGTTTATGCACCACACTAAACAATAAACGACAAACACAGTATATTATCGGTTTACTCAAACTGGTTGTACTTCACTTTAAGATTTCCATTAAAAGATTTGCAAATCAGATCGTCGAGACCATCACCATCCACATCTCTCAGCATCAACTTATCAAAACGACCCGAGCAGAAAGATTTTAAATCCCCTTCCCACGAAACTTCGGATTCAAATCCTAAGTTCGTAGAAAAGGTGGTGCGAATTTTTCTGTCAGTTAAAACATTCAATCACAAATGGTTACACATAGGAACACGAATAACACTTACCCTGTCGCCGTGTTTTGACAAAGCAAGTCATCTCGTCCATCCCCATTTAAATCTCCAGCGATAAGATTATTTGATCCAACGAATGTTTTGCATGTTGGTAAATAACGCTGCCAAGACTTGAATGGAAATTGACCACTGCTTGTTGCCAAATATAAAATGCTGAAATTATATGATGAAATTACATTTTAGGTGAAGGAAAATGCTTCGATTTTAATATAAATTAGTTGGAATTTACGACAAAAATTATTAAACAAACCGTACGTTTATGTATCAAATGAACTCCAGCAACCTATATGACAGTAAAACTTACGTCCAGTGATTTGCTTGGTAACAAAGAATGTCCTGCCGACCATCACCATTAAAATCCCCAGAGACTAAGTTGCGATACTTGCAAATTGATTGCCTTGAAGACCATTCAATTCCCGAGAATAGATCGGGCTCTAGAAACAACAAACAAACAAACTTACACTGTTTTTTTGTTTTTTTAAAGTTATCACAAACTTGGTCTTGTCTACCTGTTGTAGGAAGGCATGGTTGAGTGTTGCATTTGTGGGCTTGCCATGCAGAGCCTTTGCAGCCACCACGACCAGCTTGACCACCGACACAAACTCGACGTCTGAAATACACGTATCAATTTACCCTTATGGGTCTTTTTTGTGCTTTGGATGATGTGAATCATAACTATAACCAAGCAGAGAACATAGCATTTTTCTCATTTTCCAAACGTATTTGTATTTTGTTAGACAGCATCGACGTAGCAACAATTGGTCGAAATATGGGGTATAGGATGATTTTGGTAAACATTGCCCCAAGGGAGTTACTGTGTTGAAACATTCGTCACTTTTTTAATGTGTTTATAAAACTACCGCAACTTTATTTATTACGATATCTGTACCTCCATCTGTAGCCTGTGCCACAAGATTTTGAACAACTTCCCCACGTTTTCCATGTTCCCCACGATCCCACAGTTGGTGCTGTTGTAGGAGGCGTAGTTGAAGATGTTGTGGTTGGTGTTAAACAAACTTCTGTCTCACAACTTTGTGTTTGTGTTTTGGACCCTTCACATCCACTGCTTTGTTCTTTGCCATCTAACTCGCATACCCGGCTTCTAGATTGCCTTCCGCCCCCGCATGTGGCTGAACATGATCCCCATACGCCCCAGCTGCTCCACATAGCTGTGAATATTGTATTGTGAAGATTTTATCAGCAGTCCCTGAGTAAAGGCCAAGACTTTTAAAAAAGTGTATGAATACGATAGTTTGAAAATTCCAATCTGGATGGTGAAATCTGAAGCCTATACTGTTTACATAATTTCGTCCACAATAAATGACACTATGTTTTAACTATGTTTTAATGTTTTGTTAAAAATGCTTTCATGATTGGTTAAAAGCACACAACTAAACCAGACTTTGGAGCGGTCATGAAAATCAAAACGACCGCATTTCAAGTGATACAAAACGGTTAGGAAACGTTCCAACTAAGTGATTTGGTATTAAACTGTGCTTGTACAGAACCTGTCCTAAACCAACGTGTGCTCAATACAAACGATTCAAGTTCGTAAGAATTGAGGATGCCATTAAATCGCAAAACCAAAAACACAAACTAATTTAGTCGTGCTGAAAGCTTCAGTTTACTATTAGTGAATTGGTATGTTTTAGATTTCACGTATCGTGCTAAGCTATTCTAAAACGTACGTGTTGTTGGTGTTACCGAACATTTGTAAACAGCTTTGATTTGATCTTTGTCATGTTCCGATAAACCGTTTCTCTGAGATCGCACTGGTTGGTTTGTCGCTTTAACAACGATTGTAGGTTGGCGATTTTTTGTGAATGAATATCCGCCATAGTGCATAACTGAACCAATGTCGTAAGGTGATCCCAATGAATTGATTGCAACACGTTTTTCGAAATTGTGTTCTTTTCCTGAAAATGGTAGCTGCGCTTAAATATTTGTCAGGACATCATTAAGATTTAGCCAAAACTCACATTCTAAAAGCAACCAATTATTTAAGGCTGTGTGAATTTAACTCAGTAATTTTATGTGTGTATATTTGTCAATTTTTAATATCGTGTTGGACCTAATTTGTAAAATTTTGTAATGGACAAACTACCTTGTGCCACATTTTCAAATTTGACTAAAATATGTTCGTCTCTATCCGGTCGTGATTGCTCATGCCAGAATCCCAAAGCATGCATGAATTCATGTTGCACAACTCCCTTCCATTCACAACCATTGCCGATTGACACCTCTTGTGGTCCACCATGTCTTCCAACATACGACCTACAAATCATTTCAGAACGCTTTTAGTAACAATAAAGTTGTTAAATTGTGCTTTGTTTTTGCTTATACTTCGTCTATACTCTTTATAGTTTATAGTCTATAACAGTGGTCTTCAACCTTTTTTATAGGCGACCCCAATTTAAGGGAAAATGTAATCAGAATTTACATGCGACCCCATTTTTTTCAACACTGAGAAAAATGTTTTAAGTAATGCTGAACCGAAAGAACAATTACACAAACTGTACATAATTACAAACAAATATGGCGATACAAAAGTAGGCCTATTACGAAAAAATGGCTATATCAAAGTATTACGAAAAAAGTTTTTAAGGCGTTTCATTTAAGTCTTAAATTTTAAGACATAAACCCAATTTTCGGAACACAAACTTGTCAAATTGTTCAACATTTAATTTGCACTGTTAGTGAGATGGTTGCGCCTGTATACTGTCCACAAGTTTTTGAAGCCACGGCTTGACTTTGCACAAGCTTAACCGCATGTCATGCTCCACTTCCAATCGATTACGATGTTTCGTTTTTAATACACTCACTGCACTAAATCCTGCTTCGCACAGCCACGTGGTTGAAAACGGGATTGAAAAAATTTGGCATAGTAGGGTATAAATAACAATTCACTGGTTCTGATGTCACCTTAAATAACACAAACTTATAGTGTTGAGTCATAATACACGTTGTCGAAACCCATTGTTACGCGTAAAGGTATTTTCCGTTTTTCCACTACCACGATTTAATTGCAACAGGAGGTAGCAAGTTGTGCTACAAAACAAGAGCAAAATTTGCGATCTAAACGAACATAATATTAGTTTCATTTTCTGTAATCAATTTTAAAATGCAATAAATTAAATTCGGCGACTTATTGCGACCCCAGAAAAAGTTTAGGCGACCCCACTTGGGGTCGCGACCCATAGGTTGACGACCACTGGTCTATAAGATTTCGTTGTAATTGCCCAACAGCGACGTATTGTGGTGCCCAAAGTGCGTTGTGTCCAGATTCAACATGATAGAAACAGAAATAAGGTGTCTTGCAATATTTTTATTATTGCTTCTCTTTATCGATTAAAAATACATGGTTTACCAGCATCCGCCCTTCGACACAATTTTAATGTAGTTCCTCTCTGTAGTGCGTTCCACAAAATCAATGCAAGTGTCAGTGGCATAACCACTGATCGCATCTGCTATCGATTTTTGGGCTTTGTCGTCTAAACAAGTCCAAGTTAAAATTCACGATAACAGCACTTGAGCAGACACAGTAAACGTACTCATTTCGCTGCTTATCACATACGCAACTTTTACTCGACCCTGCACTCGCTTTTCGTCCCATCGTTTCAGACCCACAGATGCACCTTCTTGAGCAGATTTTCCAACTTTTCCATAGTTCTGTGGTCAAGTTTAAGTTAAAAAAATGTATGCTTTGTTATTACGCCAATAAAAGCAAAACGTAATTTGTACATAGAAACAGTTTTGTCCTGATCTTCGTATTTCGTAACACATTCAGCAGCTGCGTTCAACGTCGATGTTTCTATCTCTCTGGCCGTTTTTATGAAATATTGACTAGCCCTTGTCAGTGTTATGAACAATAATAAGTATTTGCTTTATCAAGTGCTATATACAAACTTAATTAATAAAGTTTACCTTTAAAATAACTGGCAAATCGGCCGGGTCAAATTTTATGTCTTCCTCTAAAAATCCGCTAGATTGACATTCGCAACTTTTCTCGCATCCCAGCTCATCAGTGACGTAACCCAGCACGTGGCAGTCACGTGTACATGTCGATGTGTTGAAAGTGCACTCACCTTTTTGTACATTTTCCAGTTTCCCTACAAAAAATATAGTCAAATATTTTTTTTAAGTCGGTTTCCTCAGCCCATTTTTTTTCAAAATTGCTCTCTCTCCAGCTGTCCGTCCACAAATTGTAAACGTCAAAGTTTAGCTGAAAACAATCTACTCAAATGTATTGTTGCTGTTTTGTTTTGAAACGAAGACCAGTTTGTCATGTGGAGTGTTTTGGTATTGGGTAATCTTTTTCAGTTTTTAAAAAACACAAGTAAAAATGTAGTAACTTATTCGTTTAGTTTAGTTGCTGAATATTTTAGTTTAAATTGATCAATGGGTGACATTGAACAACGATGAACCGTTTTAAATCAGTTTGCAAAGTATTTATTTAAACTGACTTAAACAATATGTGATGTCTATTGGATTTGGAGTTTCACCGTCATCCGGGACTTCCCCAGTACGTATCATGCGGTAAACTTCTTCACACAAATCAAAACCCAAATCTTCGCCTAAAAAAAGCTTTCATTAAAAAAATTATTGACATCGTACGACGCAACAAGTCTTACCTCTTGATGAGCTGAATACAATAAGAAAAAACGCAATAATGTAGCAGGTTGTCATGTTGTGATTTACAGAAAAATACCTAATTTGAAATTAAGAGACTTTCTAAGCATAAGCATAACACAATTTGTCATAATTCCATTTCAACACTGAGGAAACCCGAACCAGATGAGCACAGGATTAACATCTGATAAAACATTTAGCGAATGAAATCATTTTTTCGCACTTACCGACATGTGTCATCGGAACAAAGGTTTGATTTCCGTTTCCGTTCCCACAACACTGATTCTGCAATAACACCATATTTAAAACTAATGCATTCGCCCACCGCAACAACCGCATGGGTAATTTGATTTAAAAAAGATTTATACCGTAAAATATATGAAATAAATCAAATTTATTGTTTTATATTTTATATTTTGTTTATCTCTGTCAAAGGAACCCCAACACATTTCTATGAATAAAAATTTATTCTAATTAGTATTTTTGGGTGTTTTGAGAAATTACTAATTGTTATCATATTTTTGTTGTTTTTTTGTGTGGAAAACAACAAATAAAGCAAAACAGTTCTTCTTTAAAAAAAACACGAACACAATTTTTCTTAATTTGGGATATATGAGCATGGAACAAAAGTCATTGCAGTAACGAACTTCCGAATACTATTGACCTAGTAATCAGCTGTTTGCAACGTTTCTCACGACCCAAATTTGACAGTGTCCTACCAACAGAAAAATTGTGGTTAGCTGGTTTAAAATAAATCGGCACCGCGCAGTTGTTTAACAGTGATGGTAAGCAATATTTGTAGTAATTTGCAAACTGACAAAATTGACACAACATTAGGTCCCTATTTAGAAGATCTTCCATAGTATAATTGTATTTTACAAACAATTTTAATTTTTTTACTTCCACAACAAAAATATCTTTTTTGTTTTTACTATCGTCATTCTGTTTTCTACTGCGGACCGTTTTCAAAACTGAAATTTTATCTCGGACCGGCCTTCAAAAACTACAAATATTTGAAAACGCCTAAATTAATTTATTATCCCCAGGATACATGGGCAAAATGTTTTGAAGCATTTAACCTCAAAAAGTATACGGCGCGGTAACGAACTCGTCGGTACCGGGCCGCGGCCCAGCGGTTGCCGACCACTGATCTATGGTATTACGTCATCTAGTTATCCAGTCACTTGATAATCCTCATCCAACCACAACAATAGGAAAGTGATTCAAAGTAATTGAATCACGTGCTTCCGTGCAATTACATAAAAATGCGATTTCATTTGTCAAACAAGCATAAGTTTTTAACAGATGGTGATAATTCACAACACTAAAGACGAAATGTCCTCCTACATCTATTGCATCTTTGCTGTGTTGGCAGTTGGTTCGGTATTAGGTGAATATTTTATTACTCTTAGGGTTTGTGTAAAGTTTGAATTATATAATTTTTGTTTTCTGCAGGTAACCCAACGCGCTATGATGTATGTGATGAAGTTTATAGAACTTTGCAATTAAGGAAATCCAGCGGAGCTGATACTCCAAGTCCAATAGATATTAACTTCTGCATGGGTAAGCTCGTAAATTTCAAATTTCTTACTAAAAAAATTCCAAATCAGCACAGGCAAGTTTTAGCATAAATTTAGTAATTGTGATAAAGATTTTTTTTCTGATTTGGAAATTTGCTGTTATACTTTACAGGTATGGTTCACCATCAAAGCAGTGTTGATTGCACTTTTGATGTGACACAATGCACCAACGATTGTGAAGTGATGGGTTTTGAAATGGACGAAGCCGGATGTCAGACAAGTTGCAGTTGCAAATCAAGTGGATTTTTCGAAGAGGACATTAAATATGATGCTAAAGATGTTCCTGTATTTGAAACGGTAAATAAAACAAAATAAAGTTATCTTATGTGTTACATCACAGGTCAAATCTAATCACGACTTTCTAATAAGAGTAAATTTAAGAATTTATTAGGTTTAAGTATTTGTATCAAACTAATTAATATTTATGTACCTTTTCGACCGTACAGTTTCTTTTTTGAGTTTTAAGAAAACTACTGATTTGAAAAAGTGTACTCAAACTTGGGATTTTCTGCATATATGCGCCTCCTATTGGTTTTTCGACTATAACGAATGTTTTTCAAAACCAAAACATTAAGTAAAGTTTTTTAAATGCAGAATTATCTCAAAGTGCCAAGCGGTGCACAAGACGCGGCTTCATTGGGTTTGTTGCGTTGGAATGAAAATCGTTTGCAAGGTCGTGTCAAGGTCCCGTATGTAATTAGCGATGGAATGTGTAAGTATGATTCTTTTTCCGCCAAACAATCGTCAGTTTATCATGACGCCATACGTTATTTTGCAACAGCAAGCAAAGCTAAAGAAGCTATTTCAGAAGCGATATCAGCGTACGGCGATAGTACTTGCGTAGATTTTGTAGAAAGAAGCGATGAAGAAGATTATATTCATTTTGTTTCTAGAGGAGGATGCTGGTGAGTAAGCAAATAACGATACATATATATTCAAATGTTCAAAACAAAGCACTAATAATTACCGGTTTTCTACATGACACCAATGGAAATACTAGTTTGTATTATAGGTCGTACATTGGACGTCGAGGTGGCCGACAAGATGTATCCATAGGCAATGGTTGTGAATGGAAGGGAGTTGTACAACATGAGCTTATGCATGCTTTAGGATTCTGGCATGAACAATCTCGGCCGGATAGAGATGAACATGTTATCATACAAATCGATAATGTTATGGCAGGTAGATAAGACCGAACAGTATATGCTACTAAATAAAGAACATTATCATGACCCAATACGCGCTAATGTAGTCAATATATATATATTGTACCATATCTGGATTGCTAAGGGTAGCAACAAATGGCACTGATCTACAATGCAATATTATTATGCTTTGTTTTCAAACTCTTGAATCACAATAGGAAAGGAAAATAATTTCAACGTTCGAAACTCAGTCAACTCCTTTGGTTCTCCCTACGATATCGGCTCTCTGATGCATTATGGAGGTTATGCGTTTTCCAAAAACCTTCAACCAACCATTTTGATAAGATCGACCAACAAACCAGTCCAATCTCAGCGCGATGGCTTCACCGAACATGACAGCAGTCAGATCAATAAAATGTACGAGTGTCCAGCTACAGTGAATCCTGTATCAGTTTTACAAGGTAATTTATGTGTACATTACATATCTCCCAATTTTTCAGCCACCTCTGTTTGTTAATGATATGTTTGGGAGATACATGTAATTTTACAACATAAAAATTTCGCTAAGCCTTGCCAATTTTAAGAACATGTTTTTGTAATGTCACTATTACTTCATAAACATGTCCTTTAAAACGCGTATTTGTTATTTTTAGCTACCTGGAGCGAATGGAGTCCTTGGGGCACTTGTTCGGTAACATGTGGCAATGGAGTTTACACTAGGACACGCACTTGTCGCTTGGGTGACGGACGCATCAGTAAGAAGTGCAATGGTTCGGTGGTGGAAACAGAAAGTTGTGCAATGAAAAGATGTCTAATCGCAACGACAACGAATCCCAATACAGGAACTTGGGAATCCTGGCAAACATGGGGAGACTGCTCAAAATCATGCGGAAGTGGAGTGAGATGGAGGTATTTAGCAAAAACGTCTCAGTGCATAAAATTATACCTGCACAATTTATACTTTTGACACTGCAGAATTTGAGTTTTAATTGAACCTAATGTTTTAGAAAAAGACAGTGTACCGGTGGATTTTCAAAAGACAATGGATGTAGTGGCCAGGCTTGGCAATCATCAACCTGCAACACGAATGACTGCACTTCCGTGTCACGTGAGTTTTAATATTGAATAATTTTCAGATTTCACAGTGTCTTTTAATCTCCTATTTTGTTACCAGAAACCTTGATCTTCGGCCAAGAGCAATGGAATTCAACTGAACACATTTGCAGATACGGAAGTATTTATTCTGGAGATTTTAATGGCGACGGCAGAGAAGATCTGTTGTGCTATTATGCTGATCACTGGACGTTAGTATTTTAAAATAATGCTTTGATTTAACTGAATGTTTTTTTTTCAACCACAACCAGATTAACGAGCTGTTTTTCAGGGTTGTGTATCTGGCGTCATCTAGCGGCAGATTTTCATCGGTTGACTGGCAGCAGCCTGTGACCACTTGCAAAGCATTTAATGGGCCTGGAATTCTGGTAACTGGTGACTTGAATGGAGATGGACTTGACGATTTACTGTGTCAATGCCCAAGCAGAGGGTAAGTAAAGTTTTGGCAGTAAAAATGTTAAATATTGTGTGATAAGGTTTTACACTGCATGTAAAGGCATGTTGCTGCCAGGCATAATATTAACTACACAATTGGCAGAAGAGCTCTATAAAGTTGGTACTATTGCAGGTAAAAATAGGCAAACAATATGTTACAATACCACCCTAATAAAAGAACTAAAAACGGGAAAAAGTTTATAAAGGTCAGATGTGGGTTATTTACCTTTTCTTCACTCATTTTAGTTCGTTTGCACTTTAAGTCATACTAAAAAGAGGATAGTTTATTCTAAAAATATTCTGAAACAAATCACTGCATTTAGGCCAATTGAGTTCATTGTTTTTATCTATTTCAGAAGTATTCGTGTGTCCTTTTCTAATGCTGACGGATTCACTGAAGATTTAAGCTGGAAAGGGAGTTTTCCTGAATTTTGCATCGATCAGCAAAGCAGCTTGATGCTGATGGACGTTGATGGTGACAACCTTGATGACCTTGTTTGCAAATCCCGCTATGGAAAACTTGTTGTGTTGTACAACCAATTCAAGTGAAAGTTATAAACTGTATGTATTTTTGTCTCAATTGACCGGATTTAAAAAATATTGTGTATCTTATGTGGAATTGAAATAAACCAGATTGAAGAGTGCAAGATTTTGTTTTGTTTTTGTCAAAGAATACCAAAGTTAAAGGTAATTGGAAAGATATAAATGAATGCTGCCATTTCTTTCTTTTCAATCGCTTCTAACAACAACACCAAACTTTTTTTTCTTTGAAGGAATAGTCTATTAACGAAAGATGCAAAAAAAAGAAATAGGAAAAATATCACAATGAACGTCAGTACACATGTGGTATCAAGCACTGATTGCGCACAACAAAGCAGATAGATAAACAGCAGCTCACCAGTGCATAGGCGAGCATATATATCGTTTGGAAAAAGTGAATAGTAAGAGCCAACCAATAAGCGCTTGCCACTGCTGCTAATCCGTAATTGGACGCCATGCACTTTTACATAGTTGCGTTTTCAGGGGCGACCCATAAAGAGGCTTAACGGTCTGAAGTTAATACTTGGGGCTGAAGCTTAGAAAATAATCCATTAGCCCAAGCCTTGACAGAAAATTCCTGTGGAAAGCCAAGCACTAAAGAAAGCAATGAGGCAAAAACACCGGTGCAGCCGAACATAAATACGGTACAAAAAGGGAACAAATGAACACTCTTGCATTAAACACTCTCAAGGCACCACATAGAAGTGGGCCGTGTTTCAGTTACACCTCCACGTACTTCTGCCCAGTATTTTCCGACTTTGAAGCAAGTGACATTATGGATGACCATTGTTTGTACTGTTGACGTCATACAGCGGCGCTTTCCATACGTAGGGGATCAGTTTCCTCCGCTATTGCGTCTGACACGTTGGATGTTCTGGCTGAATTGCACGGAGTACTTTCACACGTGCTCATGTGGCGCTTTAATGTCCTTATTCCGTCTTCAAGTCTATCCACGTGAATTGTGACGTTGATTCCGAGACTTTTCAAGTCGCTGCAACGAACAAATATTAATGCTTTTGAACAAAATTTGAACAAACAGTACATGTTAAATAAAAAAAAACACTAACAACAGACGAGGCATAACAATGAAGCCAACTTACTTGATTGTCAAATTTGAAACTTTTTCAAGGCTGTCGATTCCGCGTTCCCGAAACTGATCGCTGTATCCACTTAAACGTTGGAAATCAAGCCACTGTTCCACTGTATTGACTTGACCTCTGTCCATTGCACGGCCAAGATTCGGTGTAGCCCTTTAGAGAAATAAATTGTTAGACTTTTGGAACGTATCTTACAAAAAATAAAATTATGAAATGTGGATTGTTGTATCAGATAGTGCTTTAGTTTCAAAACTCACCTGATTCTGGAATAATCAGGCCTTTGTGATGTACCTGCTGGTACGTCACTTAGCTCTTCAGGATGTTCAAGCAAGTAGTCGAGATTGCGAACTAAATCTGCAAATGGGGGTCGTTTTGCAGCTTCTGCTGACCAGCACTCCAACATAAGGTCGTGGAGAATTTTAGGACAACCCTGTGAACAAACATAAGTGTTTAAAACTATGGTTTTGAAAACACGAATTTTGGATTTGACTATGAAATAGTCCTTACAGTTGGGGCAGGAAGTCTCATTCCCTTATTGATGTTTTCCAGTACTTGTTGGTTGCTCATGTCCCAGTAAGGTTTTTCCGCGTATGACATCACCTCCCACATGACAATACCGAAACTCCATACGTCCGTGGCTGACGTAAATTCACGGTAATGTATGCACTCTGGTGCCGTCCAACGGATAGCAATTTTTCCACCCTAAAATTGGATTTGTTGTTTAATACAATAAAACTTGTTACACAAGGTTTTAAGGGGCTAAAACAGTTGGCGTGAAAAAAAATCGTGTTGACTGCCGTTAGAAAAGTCTATTATGAAGATTTTAGGCCGCGATCAACAACAGCTTATGTTACACTTATTAGTTGCGCCACGTCCTACAACTTACGCCATAAAAGCGTCACACTTTTGTTTTGTAATTAAACACCGATCCGATACATCAATGAATCAAAAATTGTTTGCTACAGTTCCATGGTTGCTAAGGACCACAAAAAGGTACCTGTGTCGTGTACGTGGCATGGGGGTCGTTTTCGAGAGTCCTGGAAAGACCGAAATCGGAGACTTTGCAGACGAGATCTGAGTTGACGAGAATATTCCTGGCTGCCAAATCACGGTGGACGTATTTAATGCTGGAGAGATATCTCATTCCACTTGCGATGCCTCGAAGCATTGTCAGAAGTTGAATGATTGACAACTGTCCTTTATTGTCCTGAAAATAAAGCATTTCAAAATTAAACAAAAACTAGAAGGGTGGCTTAGCACATATTGCCCTTGCATATACACTATAACCTATTTTAAAACATAAATATATTTCCTATGCTTATTTTGTATTGAGTCCCATATTAGCCATCGTCTTTTATAACTTTAGTCGTTTCTGCAGGCAAAAACTCATGGGTCCCCACACATGTAAAGTTGAAAATAATGCAATTCAAGAGATAACCATGAGAAAGTCTGGTGTTGTAAGGTAAAACACAGTGACTGGCACTGGGCTTAAATAATAATACTATGTAGAATACAAACTACAAAATTAGATTCACCCCAGATATTGTTTGAAGTATGTCCTATTTAATGTTTTAAAAAACTGACCCATTTTAGGGGGCTAGTAGGGCAACTAATTCGGTTCGACACACAAACTAAAAAATATATAAAAACCACAATGACTCAATCAATAGTACTGCAAAATTTCAGCCCAATCCGCCAATGTTTAAAATTTCGACCACTAGAGGTGTTTTGAGCAACAACCGTTACTGTTTCTGACGTCATAGGGCTGTTAACAAGCCCCTAACTGCCATGGCGCAAAAACAACCACCAAGCAACCCACCAACGAGCAACATACAACTTGCCCTTGTAACACTATTGCTCCAAAGAAATCTTTCGTCTATGGTGCCCAGTAACATACAAATACGTTTTACACTTTAGGGGCTTGTGGGGTAAATGTAGGACTACAGGGTTAAACACAACAATCGACACCTATAAATGGCATACTATACAAGAAATCCAAATTTCAGCCAATTCTAACACTGTTTAAAAACTCACCCATTTTAGGGGGCTAGCGGGGTAAATACTGGGGTTATCAACAAAAACAAAGTGGGATGCACATCTACATGAATATATCTACCATCTGTGTAAATTTCAGCCAAATCCATCAAACATTTGATGGAAAAACGAGTCGGACAAACTTTGGGTAAAAACACCCATTTTAGGGGGCGAGCGGGGTAAATACTGGGGTTATCAACAAAAACAAAGTGGGATGCACATCTACATAACTATATCTACCATCTGTGTAAATTTCAGCCAAACACATCAAACATTTGATGGAAAAATGAGTCGGACAAACTTCCGGGAAAAAATACGCATTTTAGGGGGCTAGCGGGGTAAATACTGGGGTTATCAACAAAAACAAAGTGGGATGCACATCTACATAACTATATCTACCATCTGTGTAAATTTCAGCCAAACCCATCAAACATTTGATAGAAAAACGAGTCGGACAAACTTTGGGAAGAAAAAAAGGAAGAAAAAAAAACAAAAAAAAACAAAAAAAAACAAAAACAAACAAAAACAATTCGAGTAAAATCAATATGTGTCCCCTTCAGGGAAGGGGACCCATAATAAATCATTACTAACAACAAGATAGCTTAGTATGTCGTTACATTATTAGTGACAGAACAAAATGGCCGATTCAGGTCTTGTTACACATGCACAAATTTATTACATAAATGATTACCCATGAATCACTGTCCAAATATGAAACAAAATAAACACGAACACGATTACTTACCTCCAAGTATTTGTCCAGCGACTTATTCTCCATGTATTCAGTGATGATCATAATTGGAGGAGCTGTAAGAATATATACTTCCACATTAGACTTCGTGTTATTTTTAGCATTAGCCGATGCAAGAATAAGAGCTTAACGAACCTTTGGTAACCACGCCTAGAAGCTGAACAATGTTTGGGTCTTTAAACTGGGCCATGGTCGATGCTTCCCGCAAAAAGTTGCTCTGATCGCGTTTGGTGTGACCGGGTTTCAGTCGTTTTACCGCCACAACCTGGCCTTGTGGACACCTGTTGCCACGCAACGAACCACGTAGAACTTCAGCGAATTCACCTGAAATGTGAATCACGCTATACACTTGTTGTTGTAAACTCGATACAGAAAGCCTGATCGACACTTACCGACACCGATGACGTCATCTGTTACGATGTCCCGGATGTTGAATTCTTTAGCGATTTCAGATATGGCTTTCTGTGGATCCGGGTACTCGACGTAGAGACGTTGGCCTGGCGGTGGGAGATCAACTGTGAGAAGAGTCATTTATACAAGACCCATCGAGCCACAAGCTACATTTAAGAACTGGGCGGTTGCTATTGCGAAATCCAGTAAGCACAGGTGCCTCTCTTAAACACTTGAGACGTCACTAGTTAAACATCAAACAATAAAGGAGGTCGTTACATACCTATCAACGGCTCCCTTGGAAGCATGTCATTTCCCAGCTTTTTCAATGCGTTCTTGTCCTGCTGCTTTTTCGGCACCCGACTGGTGTTGAGACAGAGAAGCTTTCCCGTGCTTCTATATCGTATCACAATAAAGGCAACGAGAACGATGAAAAGAATTGCGCATACAGCCGCGATGATTATGACCATGTTGTTGCTCGATCCAGTAACTGGTTCAGAGGGTGTATTTGTAGATGAGGCTGTGTGGACGGTGGTCCATGGGCTGTACGGGCCATACCCTGCTGATGTTTTTGCCCTAACTCGCACGTTGTAGTCGACGTTGGACTTCAACGTCAGGGTAAGTTTATTCTCGGTAGTCTGCGAAAAACAGATGAAGTCAGTATAAATCACAAGCAGGCCTTTTGCTATGTCAGCGACTTGTCGTGGGTTCGAATCCCACCGCAGGCCTTGCCATATGGTGCCATATGGTGGTGAATGCTTGGTGACCGGCTGATTCGGTATGACGCCTTTAATGGCGTAATGTGATTTACACATGAGTGTGCCGTGATCGCTGGTCTGCATCGACGCTTTAGGGCTGATCCACGTTATGAATTTATGTTCATCTTAACTGTCAGCGAGTTGTGTTAGAAAATTCAACGTTAATCTTAGGCACAAAATTCTAAAGTACGGTTCTAAATACTGTATTCGAAAAAAGATACAAGCCAATTTTTGAGTGTAAAACATCACAACTTTTCGACCTGAGGTGAAAGTAAACCAACAGAGGGGATGCAACTCGGTGCCGCACAACAATAACGTACTATTTTGACAAATTAAAAAAGATTCGTAAAAGTTTTGCTTACTGTTTGCACAAAAGGTGCATCAGGCTGTTTCAAAGCATGAACATTTAGAATTTGTTTTCTTTGAGAGACAACTTCGTACGCCAAGATGAGGCCATTGGGTCGGGTTGGTTTTGGCCAGGAGATTGTCACCGACGTTTCGTCTCTAGCGGTCATTTGAATGTTTGGGACTTGCGATGGAGCTGGAAATACGAAGAAAAAGGTCAAAAACAGATCGCTGATGCATTAACGCGTTTGATCAACATTCAATATTGTGGGAATCAAACTTGACAGGAGACGGATTATGAAATAATCGCGCCGGTGGTATTTTGCCTCAAGCAGCCCAAACTCGCGGTCACAACCAGGGTGGAACTCAGCGCACGCGTTTGACTAGTTCAATCGGGCGCATGCCGGAATTCGTTCATTGCGTCATACGAGGTTTAAACCACGTCCGCGGAATGTTTCTGCGCGAAAAACAAGTCGTCTTCGGTAGGCGCGAGCTCGCTGAGATGTGAGCGCGCTGTCATATTGCTATTTATAACAAGTGATTTTGAGATAAATCTCGAACGCTCGTGGTCAACGAATCGAAGCGTAAGAGATTAAGTAGCTTATATACAAACTACACCGAATCGCTTTCGACCAATCGTCGATGCTACAAGATTAATTAAATGAAACATGCCTTCACAAAGATCAATACTCAAACTGTTGTAAAATATATTATCCAGTCTGGCGTTATCCCATAAGCCAATATCATAAAAAATACTTTTTGAGAGCACAGCTGCGATTTAAAGCTAAAAAGGTGCAAGGGGTTAAATTTAATGAGTTGGAAATCCGCTTCCAGGCGGTTAAAACTAATGTAAAGTTCACTGAAGATCGGATGGTGTCCGGCTTATGGTAAAAGATAAACACTACAAACTTCGATCTGTGCCCGATAGTGTGGATTAAACTGAACAAAGCATTTTTTTAAAGACACCCAAGTGGCGCCCACAAACAATACTGAAAGACTTGATCGGCTCAAGTTCGAACAAAAACCTGTTGAAACACCTGGTTTTGCGCCTTAAACATGTCGTAAATATCGCAATAAACGCCTACGTCGGGTCTGGAACGAGGCGCGGCGTAGAATGCATAAACTAAACATCATCACATTGGTGAATTTTTGGTCGGTCGACTTGATCTACGAGGAATGTTATCGCCAGACCACGGAAGCTAATAAACTTGCCAAGGGCGGGAGAGGAAATCCACTATAGGTACGAAGGTCGACAATACACGTTGAAAGAGATCTGTGAATTTGAGAATTCAAAGTGTTTACCTTCTTCACTGGTATTGACTTCTACTTTGGATTCTCTGAGATTCGCCGGGCCTTGAAGGGCGTCGGAAGCTCCGTTGTGTGAAACAACTGTAAACTGGTATTTTTTATGTGGTGTGAGGCCAACCATGATCGCACGTTCTGTGTACAGTTTTCCATTTCTCTTTGGGGCGACGACAACCACAGACGAAGAACAAGGTTGAAATTTCTTCACATCAACATCGCTCTGCTCGCACTCCACACTAAAGTAAGACACAAGGTTTAGTCCGTGCACTAGACACATAAGCTTTAACTAACGTCCATATTTTACCTGTAGTACAAGTCATCGCGGGAGCCGTTATCTTGCGGCTCTTCCCACGTTAGTCGGACGCTGGTTGAATTATGAGAGCTCGCGCCGAGAGTAAGAGGTGCAGTTGGCGGCCCTAAAAACACAAAACATAAACGTTTAAGTACAAACCGGCCCATTCCGGCTTTCCTGTTTCATTAAACGTCGCGATACAAGACAAGCAAACTCGCAGTAACAAAGGCTCTTGGAAATAGGGGTTTTAGATTAGGCGCCGGTCTAAAACAATTTCAATCGTTTCGAGACGAGCTGGCCTTTCACGAAACCCCACAGATGTCCGTTAACACAACAAGGTGCCAGTTAGCTTTCAACACCTACAGGTTCCAGTTGTGGCATCGATTCGGGTGACTGCATGTCAAACGAAGCATTATGGATACAGTTTCATGTGAATATATCTCAGCCTTGCACAAGTCGTTTCTCAAAAGATTGTGTAGATGAGATTTAAGGGTGTTTTCAAATTGTGATCGGTTGTTACCAAGTTAAACTTTCTCCTCGATGATTCTATTACAACCGCTAAATCGCGATTACGGTACAGTGTACGACCCGCGACATATAAGCATGGCATTTGGGTGATGAGGCGATGCCAACGAGTAACACGAATTGGCAGTCTGTGGTATTACGATATTTTCGAAAAATGATTAGTCATTCAGTCAAAATAGTTGCGAACCCGATTATAAGAGTCTCTTAATTGATTAAAACAAGTTGTTTTGTTGTATCACAGCAAAACTTGAAATTCCTGTTTGAAACCATCGCTTCGAGTTGGAGTCATCGCATATTATGCGTGTTTCAGATATCTTATCTGCCCCTCAAAAGCGCAACCCAGGCAGCACATTGCGATCGAATTTCGCCATCAGCTGCCCGAAACGCACCAGTCCTGTCCAAGTGACATGCATGCTGACAGAGCATGTCTTTAAGAGCCGGCACCGATCACCGGAATGATAAACGAGCCGTAAGCGCAACTTGTCGCGAAGGCTGATCGAAGCCCTGCTGCGACTGATAAGAAACAGGCATAATTTGTTTTCAGCCCACAGGGGTGTCTGACGAATGATAAACACGCCGCTTTGCTTTATGTCAGTATTAACAGCACAATGCCTGAAAGCCCCCCAAAAAGAATGTTAACACCACAGTTTTGGCTAGATACATACCGCTTTCGCGCAGTACGGTAACCATGCGTATCGCGGCTATGTCGGCAAATAAGCATCGCCTATTCAACTTCACAAGCAACTACATTTGCGAAAAGTCAAGCAGAACCTAGGCAGCGAAAAATGTCGTTTGGGTTCAACGGCTGTTGACAGGTAAGTTATGGCGAAGGTTTGGCGGTGAAACAGTTGCACACTCCCGCCGCCTCAGATCATGTTACCGGTTTTAGCAGCGGGAAATGAGCAACAAAACTGACTTTGGTTTGTCTTGCTACTTGTCCTGTCGTTGCGTCATTCCTTGGCACCTACTACATCTTAATCGAAACCAAAATGGCGGATTCAATCAGGTGCAGTTTCGCAATATGGCTGCTCTAACATCCGGAAAATGGTCAAATATTAACCCGACAGCGCAGGTTATCGCAAGTTCATTGTTTGAGTGCACTTTCCACTGCGTACACTTTCATACTTCTTTTCTCGTTAATATGTTACAAGCAGTTTGTGTGTGTCACCGAGGGCAGGGGCCAGGACTAACGGGTGTACCGCACGTTGTGATTGGACATTGTAAAAAGATAAAAAAGTACATGTTTATTTCTGCTGAGTCTACGCCTTTCGCCAAAGTTCCACGAAAAGGTGCCAGCGTGACAGAATGGGATTAAACACGAATCAAAATAGCGAAAGAGTTGTTTATGATTTTTGTGGAACGCTGTCGTCTTTAAGAGGGACGTGACTACATTACTGCGAGTTTTGCACAACTTGCATGGTAGTTGTCTTTTACCTTTTCGACCTGTTCATGCGGTCAGGCGTGGCCGCTGATAAAGAACAAGCGCAAAACATTACCATGTATCCTGTTGCGGGAAAACATAGATAATAGAGTGTTGCACAAGACTTTGCCTTATCATTACGCAAAAGACCACTTCGCCAAGACAGAAGCCAAACACGCTTCAGACCATTCAGCAGGGCACGAAGTCTATGTAATCACCGCATGGACTTGAATGTAATCACTTGACAACGCGATACGGCGACCTCTTAGGTTAGACAGGGCTGCTCTACTTCTGGCAACGCCCACAGAAGTTTCCCAGCATTACAGAGCACGTGTTTAAACCTGTACGTTTTCTTAGTTGATGGGATGTCTCAAATGCGTAATTGCACGGTGTTGGTGTAACAATTCGCCGGGAAAAAGACCTTTGTGCGGCATTTGTCGGGAATTATTTGTGCTTTATACGCTTTTTGAATCGAAATTACAATGTTGTCGCACGCGATATACCGCCCAGTATCGTCACAATACAAGCGGATTATCGATGTCACGCAGAGGTATATTGCGACATCATGTGATCAGTGACGCGTTACAAGCGCCGGAATTCTTCTAAACGATATTGGTAAGGTAAACGTATCGGTCCACTGCGTTTTGGCTCTTAACGCGCGCCATTATTAAATGAAGTCAAAAATGTACCACACTATCGGTATGACGTGAAAAGGAAGTTTCTTTAAAAATATGTTATAGCAGCAAAAGTCTCTTGCGTTTAATTCCAACCTGGAGGTAAGTTTTGTGAAGCACAGTATACATTATTATTTTAAATTCTTACTTGTGCAAGCCATGCTGATTGGTTCGTGTTCAGCCCTGGCATATCCAGACCAACATGGACAGTCGTTGTGCTTTATGGTCCGCTTCTCAACTTCCTGGGCAGAAAGCCTTGGAAGTTTTAGGGCCGGAAGGCCACTGTTGGCCGGACACTGCGTGCACTTGTGCTTTCCAGCTCCAAGTTTGTACGTTCCAGCCGAACATTCTGAAAAACAAAACAGTTCAGGAAAAACCCGTTTAACAGGTGGAGCTCCGGCACACAAGAAGTGACTCATTTTACCAAACGATGGCACGCAGGATTTGTCAACCTTATCCTGTTTGCCGACGACAAGATTAGACGAATCTGACGCAATTGTTTAGACGTTACCTTAAACATTGAACCAGTTACGCCTAATACACAAATTCAACTGCTTTGGAATTTCACCGAGATTGCCACACAAACAAGAGAGTTTCTACTCTGTGAAATTTTCACGGGTAATTTGACTGCTTCGGAATGACGTATACACAAATACCAACTGTTTGCCATGCGTTTAAAATAGAGGTCAGACAACATTAGCGGTGCAATGTTTGTCGTCAAAATCGGCTGCGTGATTCTGATAAAAATGGGTTCGGTGCTTTAACCTACTTACAATGTAGCACATCGCGCTATATCATCACTGACGCCGCAAAAGTAAAATCACGAAGAAGAGGAACAAGGTATAGCTGTGGCAATAGGTGGAACGCTTGTTAAATATTTAAAAGTGATTGGAACTGTAGATAACTATTCTATCGGACAAAAACCTTTGTGTGTGGTTTCTAACAAAAGCGATGTTTAAAATAGTACAGTTGCCCAATGCAACCAGCACTTTGTGTGTTCTCCTGAGTTCGCAAACAGCGCAAGGTTGTATTGACCTGTTGCATGTTGGGTCACGGGGCACGCCCAGACATGTCCGACGCTTGATATTTATGAATGGAAAAGTTTGGAGAACTTACGATTGACAACAACGACGTAGGGCCTTCGTATCAGTTAATGGGAATACAGCAATGAAAATGGAAACCTGGTGCTTGTTTGTCCTTTGTTAGTCGCGCGCCCTGTTTTTGTTGTTGTTGTGGCGCTAACTAATCCAGGAAGCGTGTTTTTGCAACGCCACAACTGGAATCGGATGATTTACATCCTTATCTTGTCGTGTTGTGTGAAATGCCAAGAAACCGTGGCCTAGCATAACCGCGTAAAGCGCACGCAAAACGGTGACGTCAGGGATTAGCGAGATCGCACAAAATGTCGTCAATTGCTTTATTGGGCGCACAATACAATTTAAAAGAGCCCTTTGTTGGTCCAGAGCTACGTCGGGCCCACCACGCCCTACAAAGCAAAGCACAAAGAGAAGGACCGGAAGTTCTCGTGCGAAAATTCCAGGTTCCTGTAAATTTCGGTTCTGCGTTTTCACGTGCCAACTATTGTGTTTTATAGCTCAGCATTTCGGGACGAAATAACTTGTTGAATGACGTTGTCGGGGTAACATATCGTAGGTTGGGATATATATGGCTGGTCTACGTGATGGAATGCCAAGAGATCTTAAACTTGACGACCGATGTTCGAAAAAGTCAATTTGCATTGTGAATAGTGATGCGAAATTCCATACAAAACAATAAGGGAGTTTGATTTTTTTACAACTTGTTGTTGAGGGCAACATTTTTGTTTGTTAAACACGAAAAACGGAATGCGAGTTTTTGTGTTCGGCAACCTACAGCCAAATTATCTTCATTGGTCCACTGCCATTGAGGTCATTGAGCTTGACCTCAGCCTAGCCTTGTGAAACTTTTTAATGGACACCGCCAAGTGTTCTGCTTAAATGAAGTATCTGCAACATGCCATGCCGCACCATTTTTTGCTCTTGCAGCGAACGCCAATTACGTGCTATCCGAAAGCAAGAAAAGTTTGCGAACCATTTTTGGCACCAAGCGAGTCTCAATGATGCTTCAATTAGGGACGAAAGCCAAGTGCAGTGTTTGCCCAGTCTTGCATTGGCGTCATGTGCAGGCACCAACGCTTCGCCGGTATGTGAACACGATGATAAATTTTCTCGCCGAGGGATTATTTTGTATAATTTTGCAGCTAAAACCGTGAACCGAAAACACGATCTAGGCGCATATACGAGAGTAGGGACAAACCCGAGCTTTCAAATCATGGCAGAAGAATTTCGATTGGCTTTGATAGACTTTCATCGCGACTCTCCGTAATATAAATGCGCTTCAAGTCGCCGTAGCCAATACTCGACAGTGCTTGATACCTTCATCGCGCGCCAGGTCCAATTACCGGCGACTGTACAGTGGCCAAGTGTGCGTGGATAAGAGGCTGACCAGTCAGCGTAAACCCATCGAGAGGGATTTAATGCCTTTGAGTCATTCACAGTTTTGACGCAAAGATACGAAATCATTTGCAACTTGAGCCCTCAGAGAGAAAGCCAAGTGTTTCCATACTGAACACCTTCATACGACAACAAACGCGGACCTCTAGAGGGGCGGAAGAAACGACTTAATAATTGGTTGTGTGGAGATCAAAGAAAGTTTTCCAGGAGCGCCCGGTCGGTATTTAGGTTCCCCAGTGGCATTTTGCGTTAAATCATAAGCAAATATTGACTGCGGGGCGCCCGGTGCGCAAAGACCAAGATTTTATCCATATTTTTTTGCGTGGCGTCACTGAATGGTCGCGGCGTAGACTTGTAGTCGCCGGCGTGCAATCCCATTCCGTCATACCCTACGTCACCTATGCCAGACGAAACGCGGGTCAGTCATCACAAGGAATATTACGATTGTTTGGTTTTTTCGTGATGGCAGGTTCTATCGCGTCAACATGATCTCCAACAGTTCTATTAAGGTGAATAAAAAATGTCGATCGGGAATAAGACTCTATTTTTGGATCGTAGCAAGGTTCAACTCCTCCTTGTCAAGCAGAAGATGCCGACAAGAATTCAGCAGAATAAAGGACGTCGTACAATAGAGCCACGTGTGAGGGGTACTTGAGCTGGCAAACGAGTTGGAGATAATATTCTGGTATGCGAGTTCGCGACACTAACACTTTGTCAACGAGAGAAACTGTCACAAAAGGACTGCGGGCTACTGTTCCATTCAGCAACTGTCCACTGTTGTATTGAATGGAATACTAACGAGCGCATTTAGCCAATATTTTTACAAGGTGACCTGCCAAAGTCTCGACAAGTATGGAACTGCTGAATAGGAGTGGAATGCGGATTTGTGTACCGAGCAACCGGTTGTCGTAATGCAGTTGCGTTCCTGAGTGATTGTTAAATTAACGGCAGGTTTTAGGAGACAGGATTTACGGCCTAACATGTCATCTGGCGAGCATGACCTAATGATGCCTACGTAGAATTTACATTTTCCAAATATAATTATTACAATAGTCGTAAATCTAACACCAAATTGTTCAGTTCTGTTTGGAGCTGACATGATTTACGTAACACCCGTAAACGATTTGAAGTGTTTTTCACGACACCAGAGTTAAAAAACAAAGGAGATTAGCGTGAGACAAAGGGACTGGGTAGTCCACTTCCGAAACACGGCCTATTCGACAAAGGTGTATCCTTTGATAATCGCCTTTGGGTGGAGAAAATAATCTCATCACCCATATTTAATTGGGATCATCTTTCCCGCTACCAATTGTCACAAGTTCACCACATGCACATGACCCAGCACCGAGTCATTAAGTTCAGGACAATCACCACATTTGTTTAATATCATGCGTTTTATCGGATTTAAAGGTTTCCGTCGATTTTAAAGTGATTTGTGGTAACCACCCAAAACCGCAATTTTGCTAAATGATTTCATTTTACACACTTACCAATACATTCTGTCAAATCGTCGCTTTCCTCATAACCCTCGCCACAACTACACTCTCCAGTTGGAATTTTCCAGTTCCCATTGCTACTACATCTGTATAGTGGCTTGTCACCTACAAGATAATTATGATAAACAAACATTAACAACGAGAACAATAAAAAAGTCGATATTATTTGAATTGTTTTTTGCTTTTTTAGGATACAATTTGTAGAAACTCTTACTGTCAATTAAACCCAAACTGTTAATCATGTTAAAGACAACAGTGAATTAAACTGATGCGATTTGAAGGCCAATACGTTACTCAAAAAAATGCAAACAAAACAACGTACCTTGGTATATTGCATTTGCGACGCAAGTACCGGGTGCAGTAACTAATGAGGCAGGCCCATCGCCTGAAACCGTTCTTGGAAACACAGCCAGGTTCTTGTAAACCATATTGCAGTAGTAATAGTACAAACGGACCGACAGGATGGACATGCAAGCGCCTTGATCTTGGATAGCAATGTAGAGTCCTTTCCTGCAAAAAGAGACACAGTTTACACACTTTCTTGCAATTTAAATGTAGTTAGTTTGAAACATACCTTTTTAGTGAACCAACGCTAAAAGTCTTTCTGTTAATTTCCTGTGATCCGGCATTAGCTGCAACGGTGTCTATTTTTTTGTATGGGTTCTCCCGCCATGGTGGGAACGTGCTTGACGCAACATCGGCTTTCGCTTGGTAGTAAAACAAGTTGAAAGTCTCCTTACATTTTGCGTCCTTTTTATCCGACGAACATTGGTCAATTGAGTATTCCAAGTCAATGTAAATGCGTTCCCCTTCCCTGTTGATATATAAACAACATGCATGCTGACATGTGTTCTTGCCGGTAGTCAAACAAACGTGACCGAAAATGTAAAAATATATCCAATGAAATCAAGAGGTGGATGACCCTTGCATCCGGAAGCAAGCGAAAAGGTGATTTCGTATATTAGGGTCAATAACTTATGGAATGATGTTTTTAATTACCAAAACACATGTAAAGGTGATTAGGCACAAAGAATTCAGTTTCAAAATTCCTAAAACAGTCTGGTATTGTTTTTTTTGTGTGTGTTGGACTTATATCAATTTAAAATACATACTTTGCTGAAATGTAAGGAGATCTTATCCAGTTGTCTTTTGGGTATATGTCGTCCTCTTCCGGACAGGCCTGGTACGATCTCACTGTTCCGTGGCCATAAAGGCTGCTTACTTCTTCCCACTGCAACAATAGACGGAGTTAAAGACCTGATGTTGATTTTATCCGGCATTGCCCAGCGTTCAAAAAAGGGTGTTCATTCTGATCTGCCAATCGTATAATGCCAGAGCTTTCCTAACCAACCTTCCAAAAGGATAAGGCCATTCCTGACCCGGCCCCTATTGTAAGAATGACAACCGCCGCCTTGTGTCAATATTTAGTCGATTGGAATCGTTTCAGGGCCCTGTTTTCGCTTTGACGCAATAGCTTTGATATGTGTGTATTATGTGTTGCGCTCGTGCGACAGGATATTACATTTTGTCTTCAGCCGACCCGAATCAAGTATGTTTGTCGTTTGTGTTCTAGCGGTACTTAACGCGCGAGAAAATCTGATTACGCCTTTAATGTTTGTAAATCGTTCCGTTTACGAGCCGTTGCCACAGTAACACCACTTGTGTTTGAGTGACGAAAATACACATGTAGGTGAGAGGAATTCCGACAGGTATTTGTCCTAAACGCAGTAAACAGTAAAAAAGCACTGAATGGTATATTTTACATTTGAAAATGATTTATGTCCAAAGATATCACACACAATAATCATATAGATTAGGGTTATGTATGTGATGAGTAACTTTTCAAACAGTTTAACATACGTGTTGACAGGGGTGTATTTCAACAACACGATGAATAAGCTGTATGTTGTCAGGGAAAGAAAAAAACATGTAATTGACACTTCACCATTTCTTCGTAGTGGTTCAAGCCCGCATAGAAGTATAAAGCGTCGAATGAAAAAATGCGGGTTAATTATTGACCAGCAAAGAGTCACGAGCACATTATGTCGTGTTTCTCCGATCTTTTTGGTCTATGTGGGATTACGCAATTTGGAGTGCATTTTTCTCGCATGTCCGAACGAATTGAAGCGAGAGAAACTAGCAATTATCGCTTGGTAAAGGCAGAACAAAGCGTTGAGTGCGGGTGGCAACAGATTCCAAGCTTGCCGTGTCTACGTTCAACACTAATGCCCAAGCAATGATTCATGGCAAGGTCACTGTTACTTCATGCTCTTACGATGTTGTTTTCACCAAATCCACTCATCCGTGTTGGATGATTTCACCGTTTTCGCGTTATTATCACATTATTCTTTGTGTATCGTTCGTTTTCTTGTATGTAAAGTTTTACCGACCTTTCGATCCTTTACAAGCGGGGAAAATAAACCAGGAATGTATGTGGGCAAGTCAGTTACACTTTAACAAAGGTTTACAGCCGGGGTATTTTCATTGCGGAAGCAAAATAGCAAAAGCTAACACGGACCCGGGAGCGAGTATTTGCTGCCGAACAAAATTGTTGCAGCTTTAAGAGACCAACGCTTACCCCATCTCCTTTCGTGGCGTGCTTCGTCCAGTCCAGGTCTGTGGTTGCTTGTTTCGTGTTGTATATTTCATCTAAAAGGTAAAACATGAAATATGTAACCATATGTTGATGGTGTTGGATACACAAGCTTTGTTACTTAAGTGTGACGATTAAGTGTATCTCGTTGGTCGTTGCTATTGTGTTTACAAAAACATTGCCCGAGGGTGCGTATGACATTTATTTTTCCAAACAAGGGCCTTTCTGTTTACAGATAATTACCATTTGTAATCACAACATATGGAAAGCACAAAAGTTACAAAGATTCCAAAAATCTTTATGACTAACTTAGTCAACGATCTTAGCCTGCTTCGCTCGTAAATGTGCGTCGGGTAAGGTATACATGCTTGGTTACAATAAACATTCTTAACAAGCCGAAAATTGTACAAAGTAAAACCATAGACCCATCTGTCTATTTATACTTCAACGAAAGTTTACTAACATTCCACAACAAGTCGTTGTCGTATATACTACCCCTTATCGTGTAATTGATTTTTACACTGTGACAAAAGATTGTGATATAATTGGTAACACTATGACTTGGCCCAAATGTGTTTCAAGCAAGAAATATCGGTCGATTTCGCGCGCACTTTGAAATGTCCTTCGCTTGACCCGGATTTAACGCTCTAGTTTACACTGACTTCTGGTGTGAGTCGAAACATAAAATCCTTATTTAATTACTTCCCCTCAAAGGGCGGGAATTTGCCGGATTTTCAAATTGTCGTGTGTCCTGTTTATTGTTTGCATCAACACCCACTTGACACAGTTTGAGTTAAAACATCATTTAACGTTCTCGATGGATTGTTTATCTAATGAGCAAACATATGATGGACCATTATGTTGATTCTAGTGCAAACATGTGTTAAAAACTACGACACAAGTTGTTCCGATTGCGAATGGTTTCAAGTTACCCCACTAGCTGAGAATTACCTTGTGCTTCTGCAACAGAACAAACTTCTACTAACTATCCAGGCTACAGGTTCTTTTGTTTACAAAGCCAGCTGGTAAGGTTTGTGAATGACAAAACCGTTGGCTCTCGTGTGGATCAGTTAGTTTCTTCAATTACAGTGAGAAAGTAATCGAATTACTCGGTGACGGAGTGCGCACAAAAGCCCACTGGGATTCAATATGAAGCAAGGACAGCGCATCTTTGACTGTTTAAGAAGATTATCGTAGTCGCGTTACTATTTGCCTCAAATTCCGCGAAGTGTAATGGGTGACACCAACAACAGAAATAGGTAATCCGGAAAACAACTTAGTGCTATCACACGACGCTACCAGACCGTGACCACGTGATTAACGGTCTTCTGTCAAACAGGGTCATTACGGGTCAAAAAGCCCCAAACCCATGGCAATATCGAATACTGTAAATGGATGAAGGCTTTCATGTGCAAAGTGCAGCATCTGGCAAATGCAGGTTTAAGCAACTTGTGTTAACCCCTGGCAACGCGACATATGCTGGAAGACCATATGATCTGCGAACCAATGCATTCTCAACAGTGCGGTAAGCGCATTACGGCACCTTCAGAGGCACTTCACAAGCAAATGTCGATGGGGGAAATCTGTATCAGGCAAAACATTCGACCTAGAGACACAGGGTATGTAAAGCGAACTGGAATGTGGCTGGCTGCGCCTGACTGACAATTGTATGAAAAGAAAACTTTCCGGTTTGGTACAAAGCAGGCTCATAAGCGTGATAATAGTCTCGACCGGGACCGGAACCGGAACCTTCCGACAAAGGCTCGGAATTCCTTAGACCAAACGGGTCCGGACTCTTTCCCAATTTTAGGAAGTCGTTTAAATATATATACGTCGTTTTACACGAAACCTTTCCTACTACATCTCATGTGCAGTCATTTGAAAACATTAGTCTTTATGCTGTGGCTGCTACGTGTGTAAACAGCCACTTACAATGGTATACCTAGCAATACAGCTTAACTTTACACACCAACTTCCATTCATACACCTATGGGTTCAAACCAAAAAGCTCAAATGTACTTACATATGTCTGCATTGATTTGTGTATTCCAACTGAAGCATATGATCAAGAAAAGCAACTGCTTTATCATTTTATCGCTAATACAATAATACACTCTGCTCAGAGAAACAAGATCTCAGTCTCAGGTATTCTCCTAAGCATTAGCACTAGGTAGAAGATTGTAGATGTGCTCTGCAACAACCAAAGCACATGCACTCACTTTATCACTGGCACACAGTAACTTAAAAACTTAAAAGTAACACACTAGACTGCATGGCTACAAACTTTTTTCTCAACACCTTCAAACACACGTGTCTAAAATTTGCAAGTTGGTTGCAAGACGCTTTATCGTGTATGAAACAAGCCGACGTTAGATAGCTCCAACTCCAGTCTGATAACAAACTGCGCTCTTCAATGGCATCTCGTTCGAATTGTGCAAAGCGAAAAGAAAAAGGCAATCGCTCGCTCAAACCTTCGGCGGCGAAACGAAATTCTCGTTACCAGCAGCCTTGGGGTTAAGTCGAGATCGGTTAATAAGTTCAGGAGATTGTTTTTGGGCGTCACATGGCATGCATATGGTGTTAAGTCAAACGTGATTAAGACTTACAACGAAAACAATTCAATTTGCTTCCTATACAAATCCCTCGGTCGACTTGATCTGTTTCTTATCCACGATTATCGTACAGTTTTACGCTTGTTTTTGTTTCAAATCCTACTTGACATTTCCCCAAGCGGGTGTTTCCTTGCTAATAAAAAGAATTGATTCAAATTTTGGATCACAAAGTCATATGCTTCATATTTGAATTTGAATGGTAACATAATCCTGCACTCTGTCGAGTGTGTAAACATATCACTAATTTGTTGGAAATGTCAAAACCTGTTTTTTTGCATACCAAGTAAAATTAAACTGACAAACCGTTAATGTTCAAGAACATTTTTTTAAAACGTTACATAATTTGAAACCCAAGGTTTTTTATGTAAGAAAATATCAGTTTTACAGTTTGTTTTAAAAGGCAAATGGGGACGGAAACGTTAGAGATCTAACAACTACTTTGAAATGAAACAATAGTAGCGATGTTTTTCACCAAAAGCCCTCAGGTAAAACACTAATACGGGGTGATCGCAAGGTACGATAACTTGCCAGTGATGGTACGCAACCCGGACCGCACTGAATTGAGTTCGTCCTAATCTTCATCTAATCAGTCAAACAACAACCGCTCTGACATATCTTGACAAACTGTTAAACCACTACCAACAGAACAAAATTTAGAAATTGCATCACTTGCACTGCTAGTAATGTTTGGATGACTGGATTGTTTTCTAGTACAACAGTTTGTTTAGTCAGCACCCTAACAGACCAAGCAGCAGCAGCTGAAGGTTTCGAAGTTAATGTGCGCAAATTGCACCACAGACTTAGGGATTGCGTAATCTGCAAACAACCTTGTCAAGGCGTGGCGATCCCCGTTTTGGAAATGGGGAACACTGTTCAAGGCGTTTGTTTTTAAAGGAACAGTTTACTATGTATTCCGGAACTTAACAATATTTTATTTGTTCCCTCCGCACTATTAACTGAATTACCAATTACTGTTACTTGAGCAGGTACATTCATTGTGCGGCAAAACAGAAAATACCAACTTTATGCCCCGGTAAATAATAAGCAAAGACAACCAAACAGGTAAAATAAACAAGACAAAAAACATCGAAACATTAACTGGATTTTTTCGCTTATTTAATCACCGTTTAAACTTACACAATACCCCACCATGATGCGATTTGGCTAGTGCGTCAACCAGGTGTCCCACTGGGCGAAAGTGTTGTTTTGTTCACCAGTTTAAACTAAATGTGGCACTATTGTTACATGGAACGAAAGTTTGGACTTAATCCCTCGCCCAGCACGGAGGTGGCATGAACGAAACCTCTGAATCTCAAGCTGTTGTGTGCCATTACGTGCAATTAATAAGCGCTGAACCAGCAGTGCTCGTGTATTGATGTGGTGCAATAGACAAACAGCAGAGCGCGGTCTGTTCAGCTTCTGTGTTTGCCATACGTCTTACGTTACAATGTGGAAAATTTATGCGCCTCCCATGCGCAGTGCTTGACAGACATGACGAATGCATCGCATTGGAACAAAGGCAAACTTTTCTTTTGTTGACTTCCAAAGTCGAAACAGCTAGAATTCAATCCCCTGGGTATCACGCGATATTAAGTATTCTTGGAAACAATGGAGTTTTAGGTGATGGTGCTTTAATTAAAAATTTACTTTAATCCGATTATTAAAAAACACCAAAAACTAATAATCGCTGATATTAAATACACGGGAGTGCACAAAAATGCATATTAAAATATCTCAACATGACAAATCAAATTCGTTGTTCTATTTGTTAAACCAAAAGCCTCTGCCGCAAAAGATTACACATTTCCCCAGACATTATGGTTGTCGTTATCCAACTTGGTGGGAATAGAACAAACTACATAACAGTTGTTTCTTTGTATGTTGTCACTTGAAATTTCTCCCTGAATTCCTGGCTTATTGGATAAGCGGGAATGCCCTTTTCTGTCCACAATATATAAGGTTACACGCCCCCAAGCGACATTGACGGATGATGCACTTGATGGATAAACAGACAAAGTGTACTGTAAATCAGTGCTAAACAAGAATTTACACTTAATTAAATTATACGCTTCTACTAAAAAGTTGTTTAGAGTGAAGATAGAGTGGAAAACAACTACATTCATAAATGAGACTAAACTTATTTGCGTTATTTAAAGTTTCCTATTTAATGTGTCGGTTGTTAAACTCTTAAAAAGAATCGATTATGAAAAGAATATTTACAGTTACATCATACTTGTTTTAATTTAGCGTAGTTTAAAAATTTGACCTTCTTGACTTTCAACCACAATCCAGGTACAATTTCGAACCGAATACGAAAAATCCTGCCCTAATCTTTATTCTTTGATACCTTTCCCTGTGCACACATGACAAGAAACTATGTTGTTTTTGCAAAAAAAAATTGTTTAATGTTGGTTTGGCTTCAGGAAACAATTTCATTGAGTTGCTAGGAGAAGTAATTTTTTTCAAGGAAATTCGATGCTCATCCATGTGCTTTGTTTTGTGGCGTAACTGCGCCAACAGGCGGCAAGATTAAATTATTTGCTGATTGATACATTTTTGGACTTGTAGTGGTAAGCTAAAGTTGCTTATTGTGAGACTACAGTTTTTTAAAAAATTACGGCATGACTTTTTGCCCACTCTTTTACTAAATTATTTTCTTTCGTCTGTATGTAAAAAAAGTGTCCTTGTCCGCATTCTATTTCTATTGGCCAGACAAAAATAAGTCATTATTGAGGCAAACTGTTTCAACTTATACGTTTCCTTAGTACACCTTCATCCTTAATCAGGTCTTCCATAATGACGTACACACTCTGGTAAAACTTAGTCTGGTATTTTAAATCTACAAAAAATACAAATAGATTTTTGGGACAATATATTCTCAAAGCGAAAAAAACGCAGACATAAAACGAAATGTCTACAATTGAATAGAAGCAGCCACTCACAACTGCGTGCAGTCATGAAAAATAAATAAGAGGCGCGTGTAGATTACGGAAAGTTGCGCTCACAGCGCATAATCAACAAAAACGCTCAACAAAGAGCAAATTCAGGTACAAGGGTTGCATTTAGTTGAGCTATAATGGGGCGTGAGTTTACCGAGTTTAGTGTGGTCAAAATGGAATTTAATTTTCTAGCGGTTCAAGCCACCATTGTTTCTTGGAGACAGACTGCGGATTACTTCACACACCAAAGGCAGCCGTTGAGGTAGCTGTTTGCTTGTCTGATAGGTTGCCATTTCACCTACAGCGACATGCGTGGGCTGAACAGGAGATAGAGTCACGCGGACTTATGCTTACGACTTTAACCTTTTCACTTCAAAAACAATTCTGTAGGATGTGGATTGTGTAAACGTGACGGGACAAAATACATGATGGATTACGTAAGGTCGTGATCTCGGAATAGTTTAGCTTTTTACGGTGTTAGGATTGGGAGCTTTATATGCTCGTTTCACATTTTCTTCCACTTAAAGCAGCACGCAATACGCGACAAGCGATGCACAGTTAACGTCGACAATAAACAAAATAGAAAAGGGAAAATATGAAACTTGGTACATAAATAAAAGGTAAAACGATAAATACGTCGCCTTCATCCAAGGCGCAAGAGTCCCACTAAAAAATGCTTCCTTGCACAACCCTTGCTCTCATCCAAAGTCCAATCTCACTTCGCAGGTACTTCAGAGAGGAAACACTACTATGGCCCGACGCCATTTTGCGCCTTTATGACTTAGTCAGTTTTCCGCGTCACACGATGGCGACAGACACATCACGTGATCCAGGCTCCCGCTGTGGCGACTGTCGTTGGGGAGGGAGGGTGAAGCTTTGACGCGCCGATGGGTTAGTAGTGACGTCAGAGGAGGGGCGCATGGTGTTGGATAGGTGTGGCGCCATTCCGCCTTCAGCGGCGCTTCCAGTGCTCAGGTGGCGCCGGAGTGTATCGAGGCCACCTTGCAGTCGATTGAGATGAGTTGATGACGATATTCCGAATCGTTCAAGGTCACTAAAAAACGTCAATTTCAGTTAGCTTTGTAACAAAAACTTTAAGGGTAAATACTTTAGCACGAATACTTTTCGATTAAGGTTAAACATTTTTTGTAAATACCAACAACTGTTGAAAATACTGTTTCCAATTTTTCGTAAATACCAGATCGATTGGCGCTGATGGCGTTTTAATCATTCGCATATTTACCTGGAAGAAAGATGTGCAAGTGTTTCGAGGTCAACAATTCCATGTGCGTAGAAGCTCTGACGGTAACGACCAAGCTTGACCATGTCCAGCCATTCTTCCAGTGTGGTCACTTCCTGTAGGCTGGTTGGGCTGTCCGGGTTCAAAAGCGGCGCACTAAGAAAAAACAAAAGACTAATTTGTTAAATTTGCCCCTGCTTAACACATACAACTAATCACTGTTATTATGCCAGGCCCTTTTAGTTACAAGTGCGCATATGTGCCAGGACAATTGTAACGACCACGCTATAAATAACGCCTTTGATAGGCGGATATGCCTTTACGAAGGACAAAAACTCAACAATAAAGAGGTTCACTCTTTTTGTTTAGATAATAAGCGGTATTAAGTTGAACGATAAACGCATGATATTGCGACGTTTAAGACATATGGTTAAGTAACTTTGAAATACGCAAGTCGTGCCAAAGACTGTTGCAAAGGGAATTTGAGTGCGCATACCTTTGATCGGTCGCAGACATATCGTCGTTAAGCAGAGATGGTTGACGAATAAAGTCATCAAGTTGGGCAAGGATTTCGTTGAAAGATGGACGTCTACGAGGCTCATAACTCCAGCACTGCAGCATGAGGTTGTGCAAAGCTTGTGGGCAACCCTGCGCATAAAACGATCACTGCACACATGTCGTAAATAATTTAAAGTTTAAAAATGCGAGCTTTAAACCAAATAATCAATTGGATTGAGTCGATTATAAAACTAGTTGTCTAAGAAAACTGCCAGACGGGAAAAATGGCTCAAAAAGCAACAGGATGCAGCGAAACGCAATCAAGTTTAGTACAGACCGCGGTCATGCCTGGGTCCCAATACTAAGCCACATTAAACACAATACAAGGTTAGGTTCGGTGGAGAGGAAAGGGGGTATGGACGGAAAGTTTCCTGACACACAGGTTTAACTGTGCATGGAGCATTTCACCGATTCATAAACTGCCTTTCAAGTGAATCGCTTCCAAGGGATCCCGACACAACGCCCTTTTCCTCCACGTCGGTCTATTAAAGTAACTATGTGAAGCTGGGCTCATAAACTATAGGCAAGGGATTGGCGCCAATTCTCGGGCAAGCGGAAAATAGGGAACGTGGCAACTCAAGCACGAACACCACTGAGGTGACTCGGTCGCAGATGTTTCAAAAAAATTGTGAAATGAACGTAAACGTTGTTGTAGAAAACAGAAAATACAACAAAAGAGTTTGTGTGCTCGATTCCTCTGGTTTAAAAAAATAACGCTACTTTGTAACAAGCGGAAACAAGGATTGCCAACAAATTTGCCGAGGAACGTTTGGCAATTGTTGGTTAGTGAAGTGCGCTCGTCATAGGCGATATCGCATCTTCGAACGCGAATGCAAAATTATCCCCACAAAATCAAAATTCGCTTAAAACGCCTCGCGGTGGCCAAGATTTACTAATCACTTGTTAGCACACGCATCGGCTGCCGCAAATTGTGCTGATGAGAGCAAATGGTGGGAGTTAGTGAGGAGGGCGGGTCATTACACAGGCACGGCGATGGAACATCGAAACTTAGCGTGCGAAATTTACACGTTACAAATTGCCGAATATTTTGTCAAATCGATTTCTGCTCGAGCACCTAAACTACCGCCTTTCCCTGACTGGAAGTGCAGAGATGAGGCGGGAATGAAGAGCGCCATTTCCGGGCGGTTAAACGCCGATCGCTCAACAGCCGCCTTAATCAGGGAATGCACTCAAGGCAGGGTGGTGATTTTGCGGCCGGCGCACGGGGTCACAAGCAAAACCGGTGATTAGATGCACCTCGGCATACTTACCAGTCGCTTGTAACCGCTAAAAGCGAGACAAAACGAACGATAAAAATAAGCCGCCCACGCCCAGTGGCACCGTCCTACCACTTAACGGGATTACATCTGTTCTTTCGTTCAACCCGAAATTCATCGAAAATAGGCGGGGTGCCTAGAATCTTTAACACCTTGCCGATAATGAAATGAGCACTTGCTGGGAAAGGCATATCATACGCGACGAGTAAAGCAAAACGCCGCCTTGTGATTTAGGCGGGCGGCGCTTCAATGTAGCGGTTAGCTAGCGAACAACATTCTGTTGTGTCTAATCCAGCCATGGGAACGTGTTCACGACCGATGTGTCAACATTGTCCCGACTCCCGATATTAAGCAGGTCAAAACGATTTCAAGCAGCAAATTTGCAACACTGGTTAGATGTGCGCATCGTTGAAGGTGCTATGCTGCACTATACGACAACTCTAGGCGGCGCAGCGTCAATAAGATAAGCGACCGCATACGCGATGTTTCAATAAACAAGCTCCGATGTTCTAAGCAGCCGCTAACACTCGGAAGCGGATTCGAAAGCACAAAAGGTCATCCACAGCAAAGCGGATCAATAGCAAGTCGTCGTATTAGGCCAAGTTTTGAAATACCAAACGCAAAAAATGGATTTTAGGGACAATGTTTAGGAGTAATGTGATTTATAAACATTTTATTAACGATTCTAACAGTAACTGAAGTGTTTTTTTACCTTGCCTGGTATAAAAGTTCGAAACAGTGAAGTCTGGAATGAACACAAATATGCCGTTATGATCGAATTAGAAAGCTTGTTGCGTCGGCGGTGGTGAACTACTGGCCTTATGTTAACAAATCAAATTGACGCTCCAGTCGCAACCAAAATATTTTCATAAGCCTCGCAACTGAAGCAACGTGACGGGGCGACAATAGCCATAGATCTGAGGTGGGACACGCAGACGCCCGGAGGTCGCCACATTTGCGCACGAATACGAACGGACAATGCCACGTCTGTTGCCAACAGCTAATGCAAGTTTGAGTCAAAATTCAGCGCCCGTTCAATAGGAAATCACGACTTAACGCCCACCTATGAAATAATTTCATCAACCAATACCTTTGCGGTCACTGATTTGCAAAGGATCTTAAAGGCTGCTAAGGGTTACGTCTTTTGGTTTACATAATAGAAAACGTTTCGATGACAGGGTTTTCCCTGTTCCTGCAGCTCGTGGGATTGAGTTAAGCAAAATTACAAAGAATGCTCAGCTGGGAGTGCGACAGAGGGATCGTTCAGACAAGGATCTCAATCGTCGGAAACCCCTTTCTGATTCAGACCCTTTACAAGCACGGTGCGTAAATTAAAGTGGATAGAATGGAACCATTATCTTAATTTGTGCGTTGAGTGTGAAAGCCACATGAGCGCTGGACTGCGACGGATTAAATCTCGAGACAGTCGATCAGGCGCCGACGGTTGAACAATACTCGTGTCGTGGTGAGGCAAAAACATGACACGAAAAGCTAGGGATTGCTAAAATTCCTGGTTTTGCTGAAAGCCAACTGACACAACCCGCACATATATCCTGGGTGGGGAAGATCCGCTGCCGTAGCCGAAGGACACGCATGAAATAGAAACTCTGGTGTCAAATTACGCGATCCTATGGGTTACGTGTCCGAAATGCCGCACAAAAGAGGCAGAGTGTCCAGTTCTTAACCTACGACACCCAGTACTAGAACATAGCTAGTTTTACAACATATCCAGTGAATGCTTGAAAGCCTGAACTCACCGAAGGTGCTGGCAGTCTGTATCCGTCCTCAATCACCTCGGTGACGTCATCATTGCTCATGTCCCAGTAAGGCTTTTCGCCGTATGACATCACCTCCCACATGACGATGCCAAAACTCCATACGTCGCTTAACGAGGTGAACTGACGATATCGAATGCACTCCGGCGCAGTCCAGCGCAAAGCGATTTTTCCTCCCTGCGGTGACAACAAAGAATTGTTTGAATTGACTCACGGGTTAACGAGGCTTAGGGAGGCACGTTTGGAATTAACATCAAATACCATTCTTGGTTTGACTTGAGCGAAAAGGAAACAATAGTCGAGAGGCCAGTTTGTTTTAAAATATTTAGTATTGAAAGGACTCCAATGCTCGTCTAAACGTCGAAAAGAATCTTACATGAAACTAGAATAAAGAATAAACATTAAGACAGATTCTTAACATTTTCAATCAATTGTTTAACTTTCTAGAATAATTCTGGAATAGTAGAACGAATGTGCCTTTGTTTCATATTAACAAAACACAGGAAAGAGTCCAATCGTTAACAGTTCGGTTGTCATTGCATTCCAACAAGTACAAGTAATTTTCCCAACCTGTGTCGTGTACGTGGCATGTGGGTCGTTTTCCAACGTTCTGGAAAGACCGAAATCAGAGACTTTGCAGCCGAGATCCGAGTTGACGAGAATGTTCCTGGCTGCTAAATCACGATGGACGTATTTCATGCTGGAGAGATATCTCATTCCACTTGCGATGCCTTTCAACATCTGAAGCAGCTGAACCATCGACAATTCTCCCCGCATACGCTGAAGTAACAAAAGAATTGGTTCAGTATTGCGAAACGTACACATTCTTATGGAACCACAAAGCTAACACGTTTTATGACGGATCGATCAACTACATATAATTGCGACATATGGTACCTGCAGAAATTTGTCGAGAGAACCATTGTCCATAAATTCGGTGAGGATCATGGCTGGAACGCCTACAAAAATCAAAAGTTTTCATATTAAGTGGAAATTCAGAATGAGGAGGTTTGGAAGTCGCGGTAAAAGTGCAATGCTGTCATGTTTAAATTGCGCGTCAGCATATTATGCCTATGTCTGTTAACATATCTCTACAATAAATTGCACGCATGGATATAGGGGAGGTGTTGATTTACGGACAAGTTTATCGCCTTAATATGCTCGAAAAACTGTCAGTTTTATCTGGTCCACATTACACGCGCACGCCATCTCGCAAAAAAGTTGACACCGAAACCTGATGCGAAATTTGGCAGTTACATCTTGCTGTCAGATGGGATTTTTCTCGGTGTCCTTTTAAAATTTCTCAACCACCAAATTTAGAGCATATTATAACGTACATATTAGGTAAACACAAAGCGCATATTAGGCCATAGTTTAAGTTCCCATTCATGTTATTTAAAGTTTATACGACTCTCACTCCCACGCGGAACTGATTTATGGCGAATAGAAAACACCCATGAGGCCATTAAAGGGAAATCCTAACATGCAAATAAGCGAGAAATGGATTGTTTGAATGTCGTAACAGAACAAATAATACACAGGTTAAACTCACTTTTTGTTACAACACCTTGTAACTGTACAATATTGGAATCTTCGAACTGAGCCATGGTGCAAGCTTCACGCAGAAAGTTGGTTTGGTCGATGAGACTTGCGCCGTGTTTCAGGCGTTTGACAGCAACAGGAACTGAAGTTCGTCCTTCCACTAATTTGCCTTTGCATACCTCACCGAATTCACCTGTTAATGTATCCATTAAGTAAACTGAAACGTTGATTTTTACTATAAGAGTCATTTTCTTGTGTGTGCTATTCAAAAGCGTAGATCATAACAGAGCCATCATGGCCTCAAACAAAATGGCTTCAACTTTTAAAGAGGTCGTGTTGTAACTTATTAACCAATGCCATTCTTCGTTAAGCAAACGGCACACAATGAGCTTGAAACAAAATGGCTGCGTCCGCATGAGGTCACGTGCACATACCTCGTCCAATCACACGGTCGATCTTTATCTTAGACACTTCGATCTCACGGGCGATTTCTTTCACTCCTTTGTGTGGGTCTCTGTAATCCACATATGTCTTGCGCGCATTTCGACCTAAAAATCGGATAAAATTAATCCCTGAAAACGCGCCTAGGTGTCATGTATTGGTATCAAACACCAAGGGATCAAAACGAAATTAAAATGTACTGACCACCCATGCTGCTCGAGAATTCATCTCTAACGATAAGTTGTTCGTTGTCAGGTAGCTTGGAACGTGCGCGGATATCAGCTTCTTTGAGAAGGCGAAGTTTTCGTCTTCGCATAATACATAGCACTGCTGCTATGGCAATAAGGGCGACGGCTGCTACAATAATGATGATTAGAATTGTGCTGCTTCCTTCAGAAACAATCGTCTTCCCAGTTCCGGCTTCTGCACAAACATATAGCGAAAAGTTACATTTAATAGGTTTTATAATAATTAAAATAAAGAGATGAGATAGCTCAGTATTAAACACAAATTTGTAGAATGTTTCGCCTTTTTAATGTGTCACAAACCACTGAGCTTTTGTCTTAAAACAGTCTTAAGCTTTAAAGCGCAATGCAGATGTTTTTCGGATACTGCGTACTTTCCACTCACGACTGTGCGCATTAACGTCGGATCAAGTCGGTGCTGTACCGGCGTAGCGGTTTCATAATTTCTACCATAGACTTCTGTGTACTCACCCTCAAGCGTTGTATAAGAGAGAGGTTGACTGAACTGGCCAAAACCAGCGGAAGTACGCGCTCGAATTTTGACCACATACGTCTCACCACTTGCCAATCCTTCAATAGTAACGTTATGTGACGCAATCTGAAAAGTTCAAAAAGTCAACATAAGGTCAAAGTCTAACACATTCAGTTATGGTGATCAATTAAGACGTGATTCAATTGAGAGATTGTCACAAGATTGTCACGTGCTTACCTGCTTCTTTATAGGAGCAGAAATTTCACCCGATTTCTCAACAGGGGCAGCCTGAACTTCGTAGTCTAAGATGAGTCCGTTGGGTTTAGTGGGAGGGGCCCATTGTATGGTAAGGCTAGTTTTACCACTTGCCACCAAAACGAGGTTGTTCACCACAGAAGGAACTAAAGATAGCGAATTTTATGTTAATTGATCGTGTATTGTAAAATTGAAATTGGCTGACAAAAATAAACGGACACGAATGTGCTTTGTGTTGATAACATGGTGTTATACTATTATTTATAAAATTGTTGGTGATTAAAGGTACAATTTTGCCGAAAAGTCTATAAACAGACATACTAAGCCAAGGACGGAGACAATAGTTTTGTTCCAAAACAAATCAAAATTTCCATAAAATACCTGCTTCACTGGTTGCGAACTCGATGCTCTGGTAAGCTGGTGCGGTGCTGGATTCTGACGTCACGCCGTTAAGTGATGTCACCTACACAAAATAAACGCATAAAGTGGTGACACCTGATAATTTGATTGACCACGAACCTACGTTATAGAGAATACGACACCTAACAGGCGATAATTTGTCAACTTAACGGCGAAAGCAATGACGAAAAGGCCTTTGCTGAGCGGTTCTACCAGGTTTTGTGACAAATGATATAAGTTGATGCAATGTACGGACAATGGTCACACTGAAGCTTAAAACTGAGGTATAAACCACGAATGACGACTTAAAAAGTGTCCTTTGTCTCAAAATTGCAGCATACAGCAGGCACTTGAGGTTTATTGCGCCGCTGGCAGTTAAATGTGCGTAGGTTATGATTTGGCCACTTGTACGCCGAGAAACGGATTAAATCTGCCGCTAGAAAAAAAATATGAGTCGTGATTCTGTAAATCAAGTTTATAGAGTATTTGGCACAAAACAAGATTAATATCGCAGCTGACTGACAAAATCAGATCGACTCAAAAGATAACCAAATTGCGAATTGATTGTTTAAATCGATTGGAAAAGGAACCGAATCTCTAAACTGCGATGGATTTCACACAAAGAAGGGTCAACACACCCTTTATTACACAAAACCAAACAAATCAGTATCTGCTGTTTATCGTGTGAAAATCAATACCTTATCCCACACTCTAACAACAAGTCGCAATGTAACGTTACATACATATCGGAAACCACCGGTAGTTTGTTGTTAAGCCCTACATCACATCATCACCGATTCATAGTCGCAGTGCATGAGACAGGCTTTGGGTGACTTGTTAACATTTCAAGTGCCCGGTTGACTCACAACAACGCAACTGTGGAAAGGGCTGGGTCGAGGATTAACCACACATGTCGCACAGTACCAACTCTTCGATAACTGGGGGGCGCAAGCTAAACTTACTGTGATGACGTAATAGGAGAAAGGATCCAAGTCTGCGATAGCCAGTGACGTCTGGGTGAGGTGTTTCGGGCGAGCTGGTGTGTAGTCAACCGTGTCCGGGCAGGGTACACAGTCTCTCTTTTGTGATTTACATTGTTGGCATGTGACACTAAAACATAACAAAAACATGTTTAATTGCAGCCGTATGATCAAAATGTTTGTAACTGGTAGTTGTCATGTCGGTTAATTGGAATAAAAAATCCCTGTTCGTTATTTCACGGCGTACATATTGGCTCCGCTTACGGGGAATTACAGACCAATGACAAAGCGTGACTTTGGCGACGTCGGTCAAACAGCCTCAGGATATGATATTATTATATTGCGACGACAGCTCAAGAAAAAGAAACGCAAATTCCGCGGCAGTCACACACAAAGCCGTAGTTAATATTTCATGTAGAGAAAAGTGCTACAGGCCAATCTGCGTCGTTAGGGAAATGTGAGATTTCGGGGGGCTTATCAGCGTCTGAAATAGCAGCTTGGTTGGGACTTCTTTAAAACCACGCAGTCTACTGGTTTAACCCTTTGGACTCGGCATCAATATTTCAACGCCCCACGAAGTGTGCTAATTGTATATAGGCCTAAAATAACAAATAGCGTTTGAACTTCTGAACCTAAAGTGTCTGTCTAGTGAAAAAAGTGTTCAGGGTAGTTTCGTTTCGAGCTTTGCGAGTTAACTAAACACACGGATTTCCTACCCCAGTAGTGGAAAAAACAGTCTAATACCTTGAAAGCTAAAAATCACAAAAAATCACCTGTAGTACAAGTCATCCCTTTTACCGCTGGAGGCAGGCTCTGACCACCGAAGTGAAACGGAACACTTGTCGACGACATAAGTGACATTCTGGGGCTTCGATGGAGGTTCTGAAAACAAAAAAACACAATTTTAACCGACATTGCCGTTTGGTTTTATAATCAGCCCAAAAGCAAGAGCATTAGGCACAAGCAAGTGGCTTGAATGTGTTTGGGGGTCACGTGGTTCCCACGCAACCACCCTTGACCCTTCGGCCGACTCGGTGGGTTTGCAACAACAACTTTGCGGTAAGTCTGTTTTGACCTGGGCCTGAGAGGCGAGATCAGGTGCGATACGGTTAATCCCAATCTATACAAACGCAATGTTATCGTTGGGCTTGTTCTGATCGCACCGCATCACAAGGCTATTATAAAAGTGAAATTGTCCGCTACTGGCCATTACGACTTTGTTTACTTTTAAAATTAGGGGCGCAATCATTGTATTGAGTTCCAACAGTTGGGTGCAAGGAAAATTGCGAATTCCATTAGGTCACGCCCTTTAAAAGTGGTGTGTGGGTTTTTCACGTGAAACTGTGCCGCTCGCCATTAGCACTGACTTCTACTGCCATTAACAACCCGATAGCCTTGTCTAGTCAAACTTTATAGCTGGTTGTAAAGGTAAATCAGTACAATCCACCCCTCCAGTTTTACCGTATTTTACACAACAAAATACAAACAGTGATAAAATGCGTGTGTCACATTTTGAAAAAGATACCGGGTACTTAAACCAGGCATAGACATTAATGGAAAAGGTACCATTAGCAGCAGGCTGAACCTTGACGCAATGTGTGCTATACAAAGCTACAGTCGAATTTTGGATCGTGTGGATAGAGCCCCACCCTTCATACTATTTCCTGACAAGCTCCAAACACAGGCGATGTTTGTTAGCTTGGAGGCCAGAAAGTCAAATAGTCGCACTTGATGGATGTGTTGGATTGCGTGAGATCAAAGCTGGGCTTGTTTTGACGCGGATACGAATGCCAGAACGCGTGTGGACCGGCCTACAAGGCACGCAATGCAAATATAAATGTGCACTTCGGCACATTAAGTATCCTTTATACTTCAGTGACTGCAAATTCATAACGCATGTAAGCTTCAATGCCTTTTTAACATACCGAACATCATACTCCACCTATACATTTACGTTTAGTTTTAGTGCATTGTTTGTTTCCAACAATATATGTGAAAAACTCCCAGCCTTTACAGAGCAAACATTTGTCCATTTTTATCCTCGTATGTGCGTTACGACGCGAGAGACATCACGTCGAAATATTTGTGTTTGAGTTATTCTGCCTGGGTCGTGTCATTCTGAGTCGTAAAACACGGAATCGCGCAATCCCGAAAGCGCTTAGGCAAATATTCGCATTCCTTAAGCCACCTAGAACAATCAAAGCTCAGATATGGAACATGAGATGCAAGAGGAAAACTGGAAAGGTTGGCCGATTGTAAATTCTCGTTACAGTAAATTCAGTCGCATGGAGCATTGCGTCATGTCAAATTCGTTGGAGATGTACAAACAAAGAACATTTGACGTTTGGACGGACGTAAAACTTTTACGAAGGTTTAGGCAATGTACGTCTTACATACCCAGTAAAATGGAGGGAATAAAAACCGCTTCTGTTTTTCCAAAACACATGTAGGGAAGAATAAATAAAATATTAACTTTAAACGCTATCTCCGTACTACAAGCCCATACAACTTGGGCAATAAAACGGATCGAGTACAAAAGAGACGTACACCCACGCTTTACATATTGAACTTTACCCTGATGCGATGAGACGACAGTTTACATGATGTGATGATGCTTTTCAAAACGTATTTACCATATACCAGTGTTTACAAAAGCCAGCCTGTTTTAAACACGACCTGCAAGGGGGCGAGGTTTTATCACAGAACGCGGCTTTTACGAGACAATGCGATTTTCCGCTGAATTATAACGCAGACGTGACAAGGCGCCTTGCCACGATGTAATTAGTGCGGCGCTGGAGGCAGCATCAGAGCCGGGTAAATAGAAGTGAGGTTTCCGCTCGTCAACTTGTAACCTGCTGCCAATGTCGCGAGGAAATATTCGAGGATGACGCACCTGTGTGAGCTGTCAAACCAATTCTATGTCAACTTACGATTTAGCTGCAGTGGTACATGCAGAAAGGTAACACCTGTCCGAACATATTTTGGGGATTTACATACCCGAGCAATAGGCTTTCCTGTGATAACTCGCGTTAACCTCGGGTTATCGGCTAAGATTTGTTAAACATGTTTATTTAGCAGGAGAGAGTAACAAGTTGGTGTAAACTGTAGAGCTATAGGCTGTGTTAAAACAACACAAGAAATCGTTTGAATCCACCGGTTTTACAGACTTAAGAACTACATCCAGGACGGATCCCTTAACGCAGCAGAACAAGTTTGGGTAGTTTGTTTATCCATACGAGTTATTCCGTTCCGTCGCCCGCGCACAGCGCCACCGCATTTCTCGAACTTAATGACCCATGAAACGGTTAGGGTCACGTGACTAATCAGTCTTTGGCAACGCGCCAAACAAACATCCCAAAAAAGCTTTTGCGGAACTTTCATCGTTTGCGTTCGCTATCGAAATTCTGACAACCGACATCGGTATTTTTCAACGCCCCCTAGGTGCGGTTGCCCGCTGTCGATTTTAGACAACACGGACAAGGCGTCAGATGTTCTTTTAAGTACCTGATTTCGCAATCGAGTTTACAACGTTCCCGGGCAACAGCGCACGTTGACGAAACAGTTTGCGCCCTGGTGTGTACAGATCATGTGCACGCTTTACACAGACTTCGGTTGCTGGTCAACTTGATCTTCGGGTTAACACCATTAAGGAATGAAATCGTTGCTGGTCACATACCAGGTCAATTTTCAAGTGAAGTGGCGGTTGAAACGTTAAGAATTCCCCAGGTAGTCACAGACATAAGATCAAACAGGCGCTTTGTGGAATATTAACCCCTATAAATTATTGTATTAGGCGTTGTGCGCTCATAAAAGTCAATCCCAGCGCCTGACAATGCGGACAAGACGATGGGTCATTGAAAGTTCAGAAGTCGCTGAGTGGAACATCGCCGGTCAAATCACTGAACAATATCGCCTTAACGCCCCGGTTGGTCATTTACCAAGCGACCAAACCGAATACACAATAGCGTGCTTTGTTAGTAACAGATGGGAACGGATGTATGTGCGCGTGTTGAAGTCTCATATTTCTCAACGCGCACATTCCAAAGTGGCTTTCACTTTTGTATGTGTTTGATTTTCTCAATTCTCGTTGTCGCAATATATCCAGCATCTAAAATTATTCGGTTTATCAGGATAGTCTTGGCATTAGCTCTGGGGATCGGGTTCGCAAATAATGTGATGCGAGTTTGAGATAAACGAAGCTCTATACGAGGGGATGATGACGTAACCCGTCTAAGCCTGATTGACAGGTTCCTCGCTTTGCAAACCATAAACTGCATCCTTGTCTGGCAGACTTTGATACCTAACCCTGGGGACAAAATAAATTTTCAGCGAGTTTGTGGCTAAGAGGGCGTGTGCGTGAGAGCGCGGTGTTTTCTTGTGTATTTCGTCCAAAGCAAAACCATAATCGAGCAGTAAATTGGCAAGCAATGATGCACAGCTATTGGCAAAATCAGTGCGTTTGAATTCCCTAGCACGCGCAATTAATCAGCGTATCAAGTTATTTGAATCAACAGTGCAACAAGAATACTTTTTATATCCGATCAGACCACAAAACATACATTCCATATACCATTTTACCTTAGGCTAACGTTTCATACAGTTGTTTGCTTACTAACGTCCCTGGCATATTTCACAACAACGAGGCCTCTCCGAAGCATATTGTGTTTGTTTTGGTAAGCGCTCGCGAGTATTATAAGCATTGTTGTGACAAACTGGAATGCCGCACTTTGTTTGGATAGCCGTCGTCGATAGGCTGACTTTGCAGACGAGACTGATTCTGCTGATAAGCGATACAACTATGGCAAATATTATAGGGGGAAAGTATAAAGCAAATTGGCGTTATCGAAGTCCAAACATATTCCACTCCTTTGCAATCAAACCAAAAGCCGATAGAGTATTTTACCACGTAGCAGTTTAGGAAACTTAACAGGGTGGGTTATAATTGTACGCATACAATGAGCGGTTTGGCTGAGCAATCAATAAACATTATTTGCGAAACTGTTTGCACTTGACAATACAATTATGATGTACAAAAGTCACAAAGGGCAAAACGCCACACGGGTGGTAATTAAGTTTGGCCTAACATAGAAACCCGCCGCTTGTTTATGGATTAGTGGGCGCAGAATGAGCCGAAATTTCGCCACGCCTGCCATGTGAAAGGTTTTAAAGCACGCACCTTTTGTGAACACCGGATAACTCATTTACATCGTCATTGACTGTTACACATAATTGCGGTTGTCTGTTTTTCTATTACAAGGGTTGGCACTTATGCTCTTTAACGCTGTAGCTGTGTTAGAGAGTAAAAACGAACGTTGCTATTCCAAAAGCGAAATGGGAGCATGATTTAGCAAAAACAACGGTGGAATATATGTTCAATTGTTTAACAACGGAAGTGAAATGATGTTGTGTCATTTTGAGTCCACCCTTAACTATGGTTGGACATATTCAAAATATGCTGTTTAGTCACGAACTCTATGGCACTCGACAGACTTTCGCTTTTGCCAACAAAAGACCGGCCCGAGCGAGCTATTCATCAAGTCCCGACCAAACAGATTAAGTTGCGTTTTTTTCAGCTTTCGTCACCTTACACCAGTTCACCTAGGGACCGTACCTGCTCTGTACGATGCTGCCAGGGGTTTATCGAGTGACATAACAAAAGCGTGGAATGCCGAGAACGCTGGCAAAGGCAAAAATAGCTAAACTGGGGAAATCGATCCGACCCCCGGTCTACAGGAGGCTAAACGTCTTACATTAAACCCTAACCTGTTAATCGCATCGCAATTTGCCATTTGAGGTAGTTACGATTTTATTTTCGCACTTGGTTATTATATGTTAGTTAACCACAAGTGTCCGCCTTTACTAGAATGTAATTAGACAAGACCTTTCCGCCAGGGAAGACGGACTCGGGAAACGCACTGGAAGTGATGGTTTAAAGGTCAAAGTTCGTTTTCGTTGTTTCGTAGTGGCATGTTTTGTGTGAAAACTGGGTAAATGGCAAATCTAGTGTTTCGAAGAGTCTGATTACCACCGGAAAACCACACAGGGATTTTGTGGCTACCATCACGTTACGTTTTTTGCTTGTACAAAAACAAGTCGGAGAGTGCGCATGTTTCACATTTTTTCAAGAAAAAAAAGCAGGCAAAATAGTTTAAATTGTTTAAAAGAGGATTAAGTTTAGTTTTGCAACATAGAATGTCAAGATTGAAGTTTTCATTCCTTTAACAGGTTTATTCCATTTAAAAATCAATGTAGAACAACAGATTTCGATTTTATTGACTAATATCTGTCGATATCATCAATTTCACAAACTGTCTCTAATTGAAGATGCGTGTGCAATCATTTTTGCCCTGCCTTTGTACCACAAAATAACCAATAAAAAACACCACTTACGAAAACAGGGTTGGTCCAAGCTGTCGGAAGGAGCTCTGAAATATCCATGTTTACAGACACAAAAAGTTGATCTGGGTGCGTTCGAGAGGCTGGAATTTGGACATGGCGAACAAGGATGGTTGCCGGCTGCGGACTTGTAATATCCGACAGGACAAGCTGTAACGGCATGAGATTTGTCAGTTTACTTGTTGTCAACGTTATAAAAATCAGAAATACCCAAATTATGCTATGTATTTTATCCACCAAAGTAAAGTACATTTTATTTATCCCATCGAACACAAAGAGCGAACAATTTTTTTTTTCAACGTTTAAAATACTTTTTGTGCTAAATTCACGTTTAAATGTATGTTGCCACCCATCCAAGTCTCGTTTAGCGTACATTCCGCGTTGACTGACTGTGTAAGCTGAATACACACAAATTGCGCAAGACTTTTCCTGTAAGTTCTGCGCTAGCATGAAAGTGTGCGACTTGGCCACTTCACTGATAAAACAAGTTGTTCTATTTGTGTTTCCGAAGGGAAAATGACCCGTGATAGAATTAAAAAACGCTAGTCACAGTTTTAAAGTTGCTTTGAAGGTACGGAAGACGTTGGGAAAACCAGATGCCGTGAAGATTTTTCAAGTTCTACTTGAGAGAACGAAAGAACACTCGATATAACTCGCTGATTTCATAGTTTAACCTTGTGGTGAGGCCGCAGACGATTTTACGGCACGTAAAGAATGTGTTGAAACTGTATTTGTCGCCTGTAAGTGCTCCTCAGTAATTGCGACATGGTTGCGTCATTTCACCATACAAGGCATGGGCAGTAGTGATTCGCGAAACCTTTGATTTCGTAACGTTTTCTTAATCCTTGAAATAACTTGGGCGAAATAGCTAGCTTAGGAAACAACAGTTGACAAATTCACACGCCACAAAATTCAGTAATTGGGTCGCGGCTCGTGGGATGCAACAAAGCGTGTCGGTTTGGTGAAGCCGTGAAAATGTTACACAAAATACGAATTTCCAAACCAACAACAACTCGAGAAATGACGCGGAACCGTTTGGGGCTGGGACGCTCGCATGCCATTCAAGCAGCTGCTACATGTGCTTCCTACCTGCTGTTGTGGCTGTAAAAACCGCCCACGCTGCTAACAAACGCAGAGGCGAAGGGAAACCGATAAGGTTCCGTTAAGTTTTAGGTCACAGGCACAGCTACCACAATCGACAATTCGGATACTCATCATTGTGGATTGAGGCGAGGATATAAAACGCCATATTGTTTGATCAAAGGGTCGACTTCCATTTTGTTCGCAAATTCTTGTCTGATAGCATGATACACACCGAATAAAAATTATGGTTTTGGCAACTTTTTGACGAATTTTTTACCATGTGCTATGGATATTTAAAACTGACAGAAGTGTGGTTTGGAGAGCGATAAAAGTTTTTTCATTGTAGTTAAATTAATTCAGGTGATATTAATATAGGATGTGGACAAAATTCATATATTAATCTGTCGTGTGAATAACGACGGAGCGGGTCACGCTTCGGTCAATTAGCCACTTTACTGATAATTACACGTTGGAATTTGCTAATCCATTCATAAAGTCGCCGTAACTTTCGTGGGAGCGAATGTCGTCCGGCGTTATTTTGAGTATTCACGGCCCTGAGGGAGGACACCAATCAATCCTATCTTATAGCGCAAATTGATTATCAGCAAAAAATGACCAGTCAGTCGGTGTAGGGAGATTGCACACAGCGAAACAGGAGAATTACGTATTGGGCCACAATGTTGACCGAAATGACTGTGGAACATTGGATTATACTGTGGCGAGAAATCGATTCTAAAAGACACACTGGTGTTTTTCACACACCACATTTTTGGCAAATACGCAGTCTCATCGTAGACATACGTATGCGAAAAACCGCAACTTCGATATATGTTCCACACCTTTAAGCCATTTACACTGCCTCAAAGCGTTCGATAAATCCCGCTCGCGTGCTACAAAACGTTTGGGTTGAATACAGCGGTTTGCGTAATTGACATGTGAGGAACAGGTGCGATGGTTTGTTTGATCCATGAACCGAATGCCATTTGAGAGAGCACGCAATAAGGCACACGGATTAAAGAAATTGGACCATTCATTGTGGAAAAGCCCCAGTGCTGACCCACTCCTAATTGGGGAGCCTCTATTTTTACATGGCACAAGATTGAATAGTGGACCTCCCGCAAACAGCATTGAGTACATGCCAATTTGCTATGATTGGTCACCAAATTTGCACCTTTGTTTCGGAACAGTTCGATATTATACACCTGCACAAGCAGCGATCACCGAGAGTGAAGCCAAAATGCAGACGATTTACTCAACTTTGCAGCGCTAGGGTCGCGAAAAGCAAAACCCACTAATCTCCCATTGTTGTTTAATGCAAGATCTGCCAACCCTGACACAACAGTGCGATAAGGCGTGAGATAATGCCCTCCATTACAGGACTTTCATTGCACACCGCACCGTAAGTGGCTTTGGCGCAAACCTCGTCCCGTGATAACAAATTCCATTGTCTGGCTGTCAAGTTCATTCGAATGCAACCTCACGTTTTTCGCCCGCGAATCTTTGCCAAAATCAAGACTTGTCAACGCTGATTTCACAACCCACTGACGATTTAAATTCCACTGTTTTAACAAACCCTTGACGTCATTTCATAGTTCGCACGAATTACGGTTGTTCATTTGTAGAAACCTGTTATTTTCAACATAGCTCACATTCCGTAATCCAGGTCAAAATTAAGTCAACATAACGTTGTATTCTCGTGAATATAGTAAAGTTCTACAGATTGCACAAGCGCTTGGCAATTAACATTCCAATAAAATGGCATCGCCAAAACCACTTACGAGTTCGGGCGTTCCGCAATGTTCTTGCGAATCTAATCAGCTTCTTTTAATGCCATTGTTAAACGTGGATTTGTAAAACATACAACTTTCCAATTTCGTGCAGACATGACCACGCTCGACTGCCATTAACTTGCGGGTTGTAATTACGAAACTGTTAAAATTACAGAATGTTCAAGACTCAAATCGAAGCGTTTCATCACTGTCACAATGGTTTACGTGAACGCGACTGCTTGTTTGTCGTTGGCAGTCAGCAAGATCCGGAGTATTACTCGCAGCCAATCAGCGACCTTGTCAAATCTCACAGGTGGCCCCTGACTCCCTTGATATAAAAGGTCAGCCATTGTGTAGTGCTGTGCCTATACGTACTGCAGGACTACTGTTACCTGTTCATCGGTCACAGTGATTACGTAAAGTATATTTAACGACGCTGATCAGAGTCGTAAAAATATATGACACCAAATGCGTTGGAAAATTTCCTAAAGTTTCACAAGTTTTTCGTCATTTTTAAACGTCGTTTCAATTTATTGATCCGCTTGATGACGCATTACGGGCTTTCACCTTAGCGCCGCGGTATAGCTCAAGTCAATAAACGCCCAAAACACGCCAATTTCGACCTGTCAGTCATGATTGACTGGGTCAAGACCGAATGCAACAAGACTGCTTAAACTGCTACATTATTTCTGCCGACTTGTGGCACAAATTGAAAGTTTCCAGGTAAAAAGCGAATTACAGACAAGCGTCACCTATTTTCATCTCTACAGTAAACATACTTTCTGTAGTCTAGTTCCGAAAACGGGCGCGACATATTAAGGATATTGTAGTTCGGTTGGCGACAGGAAGGAAAGTGTGGAACTAGATTATACAAATTTGGACAAGAGTAAGGCGCGCTCTCACATAGTTACACTCCACACCTGTCGTCGGAAAATTAACAGAGCAATGTGCGGCGCGAGTCAATATTTGTAGGTCGGTATAATTTGAGGAAATGGTGCGCATTGGAGATTATTAAAAACGACTTGCGCGGCCAAGAGAAATTACACATTCTTATCGAGCAAGTTTTCTGCAAATGTTTTACTGGTTTTGGTGCACTGCAACTGAATATTGCAGTCCAATGAATTTGAAATAACAACCCACAATCCAGTATGGCACAAAAGTCAACATTTACTCATGTAATCTGCATGTCGATAAGCACAGGTTAGCTTGTAATTTTACAGTGAATTTAAGAGCGAGCGCCCTACGACTCAAAATATTGTTTCGGCTAAACCGAGTTGGAAAGATTTCAAAACTCGCTTTCGCAGAGGTAAAGGCGATTCAACAGACGAACGGAAAGCAAACTTTCATGACCCCATTTGGGCCTGTCTAGGGGTCAAAAAACAATTCTGAAACGCAAGGCTTTCTACATCGGCAACAGTGCCAAAATTTAGCTGGTCATAAATCCTTGTAGGGTAGAATACTATAAGACCGACAGGACTATGGAAGGATGCCATACATTCTATTAAATTACCTTGGCAAGCTGTGGAGTCGCTGGATGGTTCGTAACCGGCCCTGCACTGGCATGCACCAGTTGGCACAGTCCAATCTCCGTTGCTGTTGCATCGGTATTTCGGCACTGAAGCGTAAACGTAAGTTCGTTAGCAACAAAGTTTGCATATAATACATCAGTATAACAGTATAGGAAAATGTTAAACCTTCGTTGTTCTTGTAGACTGCGTTTGAAACACATTTTCCATCAACAGAGACTAATGAGGCAACCTCGCCACCAGCAACAGTTTTGGGAAAGTAGGCAAGATTGTGCGTGGTTTCGGGACAGAAGTTGTAGTACAGCTTCACACTCATAATTGACATGCAGGCGCCTTGGTCCTGTGCTGCTATATAAAGTCCGCGTCTGGTAGAAAATAAATTATAATTAATTAGACCAAAAAAACAGGAAAATTAAATCCACAGAAATACCTTTTCAAAGGACCGATAACCAAAGTTTTCCTATTTATTCCATTCGGGCCAGCATCGGCTGATTCAAATCTTTCTCCTGCAGCGACGGTGTCAATTTTTATGTATGGATTTTCCCTCCATGGTGGGAAAGTGCTTGATGCAACATTAGACGAGGATGGATAGTAAAAGAGGGTGAATGTTTCACGGCATTTTGGGCATTTCATCACCGAAAACTCTATGTCGATGTAGATACGTTTTGCGGACCTAAAATCAAACAGTAAGATTTAAATTGTCGACAAATAAACATAAAATCAAGTTGTATTCCAGCAACAATTTCTCTGTGTTCTGTCAGTAACAGGATTGGTTGTTAAAACGCGAATCAATAGTCCTTACGACGTCATTACGTCGTTGAATGAGTGTGTTTTCGTGAACAAAAGTAAATAGGTATCCCGCGCATGAAAAGCCTCAAGTATTTACAGACAAAGGGGCTGTTTAAAATTACCCTGTGGTGCGAGTTTGTAGCCTTCCGTTAATGACAACATCAAAGCGGAAAACTGTTTACGACAAAATCGCTAAGTTTATACGTTTTATCATCGTCACATTTACGTGGGAATTTTGAACTTGAAGAACTTGTAGATCGTGCGATATTAATGAAACTTCATAAATGGAATGTTAAAGACCTGACGCTCAAACTAATTTCAAACATACCAGCGTGAGGCAGTGACAGTTTCAAATTATTGCAAAGGCGAAAGTGGTGAGAAAAGTCGTACTGGAGCCTTTGAAATAGTGACTAACCATGGCAACAGAAATTGTCAAGGGGCCACATCATGCTCTTACGCAACAAAACCTTCTCTTTATAACTGACGCCCAGATCCGATATGTAAGGGAAAACTGTCTAACTATCTCTTTGGCAAACAATGATTCACCGGTAGCGGCGCCAAATTTCAATGAAGTTTCTAGCGATTATTCAAAGTATTTTTGCTTACTTTGCATCGATAAACGGCGATCTCGCCCAGTTGTTGCCGTGTTCTTCTGTGTTACAAACTTGATGATAACGTATCGTGCTCTTGTCGACGTCCAAACCACTGAGTTCCTCCCACTGAAAAGCAGTCAGTCTTGTATTAATGTTTATTTTTGTGACACTGTGCAGTAATATGTGATGTGGACCGTTAAGCTGCTTATAGCGTATCTCGGATGCAAATCTTGCAACGTTAAGCCAATTTGGCCAAAGGTCTACGCAACTGTTACCAGTACCGCACAGTCCCACGGCACAGCGCAAGCAACAGCAGCTTGGTGCACGAAATGGCACGCAGTGGTACGCTGCGTCAATTCAAGTTCGTTAGGGATTATCGGCAGTCGCCACAACGAGGCACATTTCGCACATTAGCTTCGTTTGCGCGATCAATTAGAGCTGTCACTTTTAATTGAGCTCCATGGACGCGCCTACTCGCTTTTTTCGCAACGTCAATTGACGATATTTGAAGATGGCCAATTCGCACACGTAAGATTCCAGATAACGTGAAATGCGTTGTTGGCGAGTTGTATTTGGATAAGGCGCGTCAGAGCCCAACGTCATACACAAAACAGCGCGAAACCGTCGTTTTGCTACGTAACTGAACTATGATATTGCGAAATTTTGCGTGTAGAGAAAGTACACTTTGCGAAAACTTCACCCAAATCCGGACACCGGATATAAACGCGGTGTTAGCACACTCGTAATAAGCTGATGTCACAAAACTTGACTCTGCCAACGGTGACGTATTTTTCTCGCGTCCTAAAAATGCGACTTTAAATGAATTGAACAACAGGTGTCTTTTCACAGGGCGTGATTATCTGTACCCTGGGTGGTAATTTCCGATTATATGCTTGGCGGCGCCGAATGCATTACGAAATCGACGGCTTGAATATCACATGGCTTTTTATGTTGTAAGATGGATCACTGAGGTGTGAAACAAACAATTCAACTTTCCTTTGGTAAACGGTTGCTAACAACAAACAAGCAAATACTTTCATGACTAGTTCATGGAATTCATGTACAAGTGTTAAAAATGCGACTTCGAGATAGAATTTCAAAAGTTGATCTCGCAAACGCAAAGTATGCGCAACATTCTGTTGTTGGTGTTTTGTGTATTCTTTGTCTTGATTTGTTCAGCCAGCTGATTATGTGACCTCGCTTATGTTACAAAGACAGTTTGTTTTTCTTTCATTTTAAACGAAAGTATTCTTACATTTTTTATCCCAAAATTGAACTGTGTCTTATTGAATGAAGTTTAAAAAATAAAGGTCGTAGAAATAAACCAACATTGCTAAACTCCTCTGATTTGGTTGGTAAAACGAGCAAATAGTTGCAGCCCTACTATAAAATTTGATGCTTTAGCAAAAGCAGCTATTTCGTATAAGCACTAATATGTTATAGATTTGCAATTTCATAATCTATGTCGCATTGGTGTTGTGTGCAGAATAAGCAATACCGGTGGAATTAACAAATATTTGGGGACCGCGTATACGAAGCCATAAGGAAACAAACTTCACGAAATGCAGTCGAACCGCTTGACTGGGTTAAGTACACACGCTCAGACGGGCAAACACCAGCAGTAAGCAACAAACAAACTCTGCCCGTGGGAAGAACCGGATCGCGTGAGACTTGTACTGAACCAACGTTCGCCGCTAGACTCTGGTTTTGATTGGAGCTTGACCGCAATAGAAATCAACGATTTGCTAAAGATAACATTAATCAGCGGGTCGGTGGCCAAAGGTAACGTGTATGGAGCGACATGAATGAGGCGTTGACATAAACGATTGGCATCGGGGGTTTTCTTTACGTTTTGTACTAGAATGGTTGTTTTGATCGCCTGTTGGTGCTGTGAGTCACTATAACAGTCATTGCTATGAGATTTTGTTCTCCATGTTGTTCCAAAATTTGTATGATTACCAAGTTCCTATTCGGTAGTAAGTATCGTGGTTTAAAATTAGAAAACATTTTTAATGAAGTGAGTTTTTATGGTGGTTGTCTACGGGCACAGGTAACACTGTAGCGACTCTGGCGTTACTTAGACGATTCTGTTGATAAAGGGATCACCGCATTACGTAACCGAAGTGATTTAAAAAACAAACACATCATCAGTAATCGCAACTCGACGCACTGGGACGCTACTTAAATCAATAAATCGACATTAAACTTGACGCAATTCCCATGATGCTATCCAGATCGCTTTGCCTCCCGCATGTCGCCTGTCTTGTAATACTGAAACATTTCATGTCTTTAGGTTGGGAATCTTTTTCATGCGAGGAAAAGTGCTAATGACCTTTGCTGAAAAGTTATCACACTTTTGTGAAAGATCCAACCATGCTGGGACACCTGATGCGACTGAAACACTTGACATACCAGGAAGGATTATATCGGTTCCTTTAAACAACGCTACACATCACGAAATAATGTAGAGGCTAGGTCGCCATAAATAATGAGATCGCTACCAAGGGAAAGCTTAAACGGCAAGAGCGTCTGATGTCGCACGGCCAAACATTAACTCAAGCGATCTTGATTCAAGTAGCCGCACCCCTCATCTTTGCAGGGCAGAAAATCGTTTGAGTAAAGAGTGATCTCGTGTTTTGACTGCAATCTGACACTCGACGAATGGCCACCGGTTACCGCCGCCCTGTCATCTCACGTTATTGATAAACCGCGAGCCGAGGTCGTTGCTTTGTTGCGAAGCCGAATTGTTCAATTGTCCCGAAGGGATGTAATAACGCAAATGTACCACTTCAAAATTGTGTGCGGCTAGTTGGCATAATAGATTTCCGAACACTCGCTGCACAAAATTAATCAGTTCGATCTGAGTGCAAACAAACATTGGGCTTTCTAATCCCAAGTAGCGAATTTGCGTTTGTCTAGCAAATTGTGCTTGGCAAATAATTCATCTCCATACAACATAAACTTTGACAGACTGATCATTGTTCTTTAAACGAGAGGCACCAAAGTTTTAGAGCTGGTTACAGCATATATTACTTACCCCGTCTTGGTCGGGATTCAAAGTCCAAAGCAAATCACTGGTTGCCGTCTTTGTGTTGTAAAGAACATCTGAAACACACAACATTACAAATGAGGTTAAAAAAGAACGTTCAAAAAATCCTTGTATATTAATTGTGTAGAATTGCCACAACGTGAAACTTGATTTGGATTTGTTCATGGAAACGAAGTAAGGCTGATCCAGTACATTGGCAGGTGTAAAAGAGGATTAACCAAATGAACCACAAACAAAAGAGTTGACGGCACGAGATCATTACGCACATCACAACCACCTCATCGCTTTAAGTCGCAGCAAGTATCAATGTGGTAGTGTTGTGTAATGAAGCATTTGGCATCCGGGTTGTCCCATTCACAACAAACAATAAAAACAAGTTCCGAGAGTGCAGCACTTGCTCCTTTGTAGATAATGTATTTAACGGAAAACTGCGGCGGCTATAGAATTAATGAAGTCCCCGATGTAGTCTAGCATTGTGACAAAACGGTTGTCACGGCGTGGGTAAAACCATGCTCATTATTAGTTTGACACGTCATGCTGTGATATTATGAGAAGATTACTGAATAGAATTTTCACGAAATTATATTTTCGATGCGAACAGCGGTTTACGTCTTGTCATTTCGGCTAATGTATATCGTCACAGTTCGTCACCGGACTTTTGTAAAGGCAAATGCCCAAAGCAAATACCGACAGTGATTTTTACGCAAATGCGTCACGAACGGACAATTTCGAATCGGACGCAGCTAGACTCAAGGAGAAAGGCATAGTCCTGTGTGATCATAAACTCACCTGCCAGTATTTAGCAACATCGCATCACGACCAACCCGCGGTCAATAACAATAATTCCCGCAATTTCTAGTATTTCTTTTTCAAATCAGTGATTTTGATAAGGGCCTTGGGAAAGGCACTTAGTTTAATTGGTGTTTTAACTAAACGAAGTTCTTATTTTGCCAAAAGGCGTGTGATCCCGTGGCAGAGACACGCAATTTCATAGGTTGGTGCGCTGCGTCGATCTTGTGTCAACCACAGATGGTACGAAAACAATTTACATATTATTAGCAGTTTAAGGAGTTACGATTACACGGTTTTGCTCTTCTATCCTATCGGGCCGTTTCTCGAACTTTCCCAATCGCAAGTACCAATGATTGCACGGAAGGTTAAGTTTAAGGAGAAAATATACATTTTTAAATACTTTGTTAGAGATTGAAAGTTTTAAACTGTTAAAAAGTGAGTTAGTTTGGGGCTTAGGGAGTGCGATTTCGTTGCTAGATTGCCCGCTTTGAAGTGATTACTGGCGCGACAATAGCCCTTAAAAACTTACGAACGCGTATAGCCCAAGCTTCGAGGCCATTCAAATCGCCCTTTTACACGCCTTGAGCATACAGCGCCGATCACCAATAACACAGCGACATTGAGCAAACAAACCTCGCGCTTATGAAAGAGTTCTAAACCGCGCAAAGCCTAATCGATTTGTGGAAGTAAAAAAAAAAATTCTACCGCGGTTGCTGGAGAAGGTCAAGACAAAAAGTAAAACTACTTACGGGTATCAGCATGAACTTGACTTGCCAGCAGGTTCAATGACCAAAGAAGAAGCAGGTAAAACAGATACATTGTTCTCCGAACTGAGTCACAGACTTTGAAAAGTCAAACGACTTCTTGCGAAAATTTCCTCTGGATTTCTTGTTTTGTAAAGTAAATCCGTTTAAATCCGACGTACAGACAGCCTTGGAAGCAACAACCTGATATTTCTTTTAAAAAACGCTTGACTAAACGACTGTCTGAAAAAAATTAAGTTACTTCAAATAAATTGGGTATGTAGTATGTACTAATTTATCATAAGCAAGTTTAATGAATGCCTTGAATCAAAGCCAATGTAGCTGTCTTTCTGTCTAGGCTGTCGAATTGCGAAACCAGCAAAACCTTGGGATTTCGGCTATTACTAAAAATTCTCGACTACAACTGGCACCTTCTCTGCCAGACACTGGTTGTGACGACATAATGAAAAGCGCTCTCTATAACGGAGATAAGTGCGAGCAATGCTTGGCTCCGACGAGCCTTTTTTCTTTTACTCTTCGAAGCCTTTTTCGTAAGTCGTATCGACTGAATTTTGTTCGCGTATATTTTCGATGATGCGTATGTGCACGATGTGTTGAAACCCCAATATCACTTAACCTACTAACTTTGTAAGGGATGTTTGTTTAGATGTTTTCGACTTTTTTACAAGTGCAAAACTTACTTTTGGAAAAAAAATGTGCCAATCTAGCAAATATTTTTTAATTGGAATGTTAATGAAACTTGCGTTCATTGATAATTTCAGGACATTTTGCAACACCGATAACAATTTAAGACCACATTTTCTTATAAAATAGGGACATTGGAAACAATTGTTTATTAATTTTTTTTATTGAAAACTATTGATATCAAAAATTTTAGTTGCCCCTGTAGAATGAATTTAGCTACCCGTAAAAAATGTAAAATTTTATTCAGTTTGATGTGCGACGACAAATCGTCAACTCTCGTAGACATGTCATGCATTTGCATTGCGGATTACAGCTAAGCAAACACAGACCAAGTCACGTAAACGCTAGAATTCACACTTTCACTATCAAAGGAAGATTCGCGATGGAGATTGACAGCCACAAGCGTGGGCTCACAGCAGCAGTTAGTTCAAGCCCAGTTATTGGTTTGTTCAGTTGTCACGCCTGCTGGGTAATTAGTCGGGCACCTTGCTGCTGGTCATGACCTTTACCGCTGGTCTTGTCCATTATGTATTTCTTCTGTAAACATTTGTGAACAAGTGACGACCTCGTTTCGTTGTGTTCACCAGTCTTGAATTTTCCCAGTACTTTGTAAAGACGTTGTACAGGTGGGCTTTATTACTGCAGACTTGCTGTAATGCACGTGTCTGCAAAAAGCGCTTTGCTGCCATCTAGCAGTGAAGCTGTCGTCACTGAAACTCGAGGTTTCGCGAAACTTGCAAGAAAAACAATGCTTTCGACAAAACATTATTTGGCAAATGTAATACTTTCATTTTTTATTATAGTCAATAAAACAAAGTTTGATTTTGAAATTGATTAAACATTGCCCATTACGACCGGCGACCGCTTTCAAAATAAAGCTTTGCGTGTTTAATTATAACTTCGCAAAACAATAGCTTTTACAGCGGGACAGTCAATGGCTGCAATATTGCTATAGGTCGTAACCCATATTTTCAATCAACTTGGGTCATAAACAACAAGCCAACCCAACTTACGTAAATATTTCAACAAGATTTGGCACCTGTGTTTGCACTATATTCGACGCAACATTTAAGGAGCTACTATTAATCGGATTTGGCAAGGATTTTTAATTCTCGTGACTACGCGTATGACATACTTGCCGGCTGCCGCAATTCGTCCTCCAATTAAACTTGCAAGAAGGTTTGCTGCATGTAACAAAAATGATATGAATCATTTAATTTTCACAAAATATCAGATAATGATTGTCTTGTTTTAGTGAAATCAAGGAAATAGCGTTTTCAAAATAAACATATCGTCGACACATTTTTGAGAGAAAAATTCAGTGTCCAATTAAAACAAGGCAAATTAATTGAAACATATCATGGAAAATTAATTTTGTTTGTAATTACTACGCTGTTTTGTGGAAATAAAGTCAGTACATTCTTTACTATTCACTGCATTATCTGCAGAAACTGAAACTATGGAGCAACAACATGTTTATGACCAAGTTTCTCCACAAACGCACAGACAAAATTGCACAAACAAAATGCCGTGAAGATTTACTTCAGAATCAATACACATGTGAATCACAATGCGGTATATACAGAACTAAGTTATCATGCACAAATCGACAATAAAAACCATTGTCTTAAATCACAAAAGATAAAATGCATTTGGAAAACAAATTTGATTTCATCAGAACAGCTGCAATAAATCCTTTTGAAAATAAATATCTGTTGTGTTGCTTTGGTGTTGAAAATTGGTAAATCGAATAGAATTTGCAAACTAATTTGGGCGTATGTTGTTACTTGACATTATGGCTGTAATAGTCTCCTATGAAACAAATTCCTGTATTGTAATATTGTTTATTGAAACTTTGTTTTCGCCGAAATCTTAAAGTCGATTGCTCACTGTGAAACGGATTCCCGAAAAACATTTAGTTGTGAAAGTTTATGTTTACTTAACAGTTTTATGTTTGGGCACTATTGTTCTCTAACCAAACTGTCTGCAACAGTTTGTAAGCAGATCACCCCTGTTTGTTTAACAACACAGTTTCGACTTGTTGGTCCTCACCATCGAACACACCTGCTAATTGCTAAGGAAACATCGTCGCAAAACACAGAAAGGCGGGCTTGACTGCGTCTAGCGTATTTTGCTATTGTCTGTCAAGTCTTCCCTGAAAGCGTAATAGCCGTAAAATTGTGGCTACTTAAAAGTGGTTGAACAGATTGACAGTAATTCGTAACAAAAACTTTTAATGCAACAAAAAGAAACAAAGCAGATAGGCGCCGCAAAAATGGCGAAAAATAAATAAACATATTCAAACGCAATGAATAATGACGATCAGTAAAGGAAAAGAGAAAAATAAAGAAGACGTAAATGCTGGTGTTGTTTCAACATAACAAAGCTTTTCGGCGTGGTGATCCAACAGGAATAACAAAATTTTCTAAATTAACAACTAATGAAAAAATGTATGTGTGTAAATGGAAGCAATAACTGGTGCAATAAAACTTTAGACAATGGCTGCTTTTGTGCAATAAAATATTTCTTTGCCTAAAATCACTACAAAACTTACCCAATATTTTATGTAATATAGTACGCATAAAATAATGACGCGGGCAGTGGAAAATATGCGACGTATGGGTTAGGGGTTTTAATATTGTCATATGCTATAGGAGTGTTACATGCATGGTTTACTTCGTATCTTGGGCTGACTCTTATTATCGACATGTTTAATGTATTAACCCACTCAATCCCTGGTAATATCCTAATGCACGGAATATGGAAATGAAAGGAACATTTAGCGGAAGACAAATGAACTTCATTTGGAAACGACAATGACTTCCCGCACGAACAACCACAACTTTTCTCGGAAGTCTAACGGGTGCGTCATCCTTGGTATGACGGCACGGCGATGTGCTGGTAGCATTTAGGCCGGGATGCTGATTGGACTATAAAAACAACAACAGAGATATTAGGTTTAAGAGATTTATTTTAGATTAACAGGAAATTAGATGAGTAAACTAAATGTAACAATTTGACGCCGTATGTGACGATTATATGAGGCATTAGGTTTAATTTCGAGTCAAAATTTCTAAAGTTGTTTATACGGTAACGAAATATATACATACTGTCCTTGCTTTAACAAAAACCACTAAACGCGAAAAAAAAATTGTAAATTTTTACTTAAAGCCTAAAGTAATCTTGTTTCAATTCAACCATTTCTATGGACATACATTGCTGTTTCGGTTGTTGGTGTGGTGGGTTGTTCCAAGTTGCGATCAGACAGATTGGACGGAGTTTCAAGTAAAGCGTCCAGTCGTTGATATATGTCGTTCATAGTGGGTCGGTGCTTAGCATCAAATGCCCAACATTCTACCATCAGTTGGTGAAGACAGACAGGACAGTCCTGCAGAAAAATAAACCCTTATTTTAAATCAAAACAGAAAAAAATATAGACTTCAGCCCATGCACGCAGACTTCGAGAAATCGGAACTGGTCTTAAACTTGTAAAAGTCTTGTCGAAGAGGAACCACTATTACTACACAACCCGTCTGAAAACACACCCCAAACGTTCTTGGGTAGTTTACAGTTTCTCGTGTTACACCACATTTAGAAAACTTTTGGTTTAGTAACGAAAGGCTGGAATGATTTATGGTTTCGGATCTGTAAGGAGAAACGGCATCTACTGTAACTGCATGCAAATTTATTTAAATTGTGGAAATAATTTATGTACATGAATCACCAACAACGGCCATTAATTAATACAAGGACTGTGTGTTGACGCTGCATGTAAAGTTTGAAACTGCAAATGTATGACTGCGCAATCTATCACAAGTTGTTTGGTAGAAAACTAAACTTAAATGTTACTTTACATGACTTTACGGTCAGATATGTTCCCGAATTCTGAGATACATCACATTTAATAAGAAATCACATCACTAATGGGTTGCTTTTTAATACAGTACGTGAGTGAAATCATCACTTGCGATCTTTTAGGCAACTAATGTCTTAGGCATTTGCAGTGTTTGCACACAGTCTTCATTCGTTTATAACACGGGATTAACCTGCGAGGTGTGGTGACATTAAAAGCAGAAAATGTCGACGCACGCTTTCTTGTTTTCTTAGCTTCAAGTAAATCAAACTTTGAAAGCTGAGGGTTCAATCGAGGACATGGTTCAAACAATGGATTTAAAAAAAAAATGATACTGTGGGATGAATACTTATTAAAAGTAGTTCACGCAAAGTACTAACTGGAAAAAATAAATGCCAGCGGAATTGCCTCCTACGCAGTGACAATCTATCGCCAAAATTCCAAAAATTAACCCAAAATATTTTGGCGGTTTTGTGTTTATCGATAAAATCTTCATGGCGTCTATGACGTTTTAAACACGTCGCAGTTGAGCAAGATTCCTAACATTCTACCAGATAACTCCAAGGCAAATTCCATACTGAGCAACGCTGATTTTAGTGATGTGATTTCGTAATTACTCACATATGGAGCTGGTAATCTGTATCCTTCGTCGATTGACTCAATCACTTCTTGGTTGCTCATATCCCAGTAAGGCTTTTCGCCGTATGACATCACCTCCCACATGACAATGCCGTAACTCCATACGTCACTGTTGGACGTAAACTTACGGAAACGTATGCATTCCGGCGCTGTCCAGCGGATTGCAATTTTCCCACCCTAAAATGACAATTCAGTTTTAGAAAAATAAACACAAAATTGACAACATTTAGACCCTTCTGCAGCAAAACGTGGTTCCAATCTATATACCTGTGTCGTATACGTGGCATGGGGGTCGTTTTCGAGAGTCCTGGAAAGACCGAAATCAGAGACTTTGCAGACGAGATCTGAGTTGACGAGAATGTTCCTGGCTGCCAAATCGCGGTGGACGTATTTCATGCTGGAGAGATATCTCATACCACTTGCGATGCCTTTCAACATCTGAAGCAGCTGAACCATCGACAACGTATCCGTGTGATTCTGTTAAAAGCATTTCAAAATTTTATATCCCACTGCATACATTTACATTCGTGATCATCTTTTTCAAATGTATTAATCAGATCAGAGACCCATATAACCTGTAATGCGCATCAAAGGTGTTGTATTAAGCAAAAGGATAGTGGGATCGATATCAATTGTTGTGCCCTTGTGCTATTTGATCGATACTGATGAAATAACGCACAATTTGTGTGCCATTTCACTCACAATTTTTAGTGATTCTCTAGAATGTTATTAAAAGATGTAGCTAATCGTAAAAAAGGCAATCCTGTCAGACACTTTTTGCAATCAAAATTTAAGTTGTATTGTCGTAAAACTACAAAACTGTTTTTAAATTTCTGTCCGCGGCATTTATAGATTTCAGTACTTTTTGAAAGCCCCACTTCCACAAGTTGTCAAAACAAGTTTCACCTTTATAGAAACCTATAGTGTTATCAATCAACAGCAACAACCTTCACCATATTGGGTAAATCGTGTGGTCAGTTCGCAATGCTTTCGCCGAAACTGGTGAGCGGAATTGTAAATAGACGAGAAACTTACCTTAAGGAATACGTCAAGCGAGCCGTTCTCCATGTACTCGGTCACGATCATCTGTGGACGACCTGCAAAAAACGGACCTTGTCAAATCAAAGCAACATTTGGTCAAATCAAAACAGAAGATTTCCGCGAAGTACAGCAAAAGTGCAAGAGAAATTCGATTGTCGGTGTTTGCTGCTTGCCGATTGTGTAGGTTAGGATTAAGTGGCGGTGTGCTGTAAACATACGGTGAGGTGAAATCGAGACACTGCGCACGTCCGTACGGGGAAGGGTATTCCCCCTAATGCATGTAGGAATCACTTTCGCTGAGGTCGAGAGGATGGGAAAATTTGCGTTTTACATTTGATTGACAGCAATCATGGATACACTTTTTAACAGCTTTATCTTGTTAAGTTACAAGTGCGTCAAACACTGAATTATGATCAAATTAAACAAAACAGTGAAACAGCAAAAACACGCAAATAAATTTAAAAAATAATATTAGCAAATTGCACAAAGTATGCTTAATCAGTTGAAAACTTGAATGTAAGTTTTTTATCCTTCGATGGTGTTCCTCACTTTTTGTCACGGAAGGTATAATGACGATACTTTGACGTACGGCGACATCTAGCTTACAAAAACAGCGAGTAAATTAGGCTTGCCTGAAGCGAGTTTACGAACTCCACTATAAAGGGCACAGGCGTCCAGAGCCACTGAGATAACGATCGGCAAATAGCCGTGACCTGTCATTTACGCTTAAGCAGCCATAAGCTTAACAAGCGAAGCTCGACAGACGAACGGGTTTTGTCGTATCACGCGCACGCCAGATTTTCGCCGAAGATATAACTGCGCGAGATATAGCAGATCCCACTTCCGACGTTAAAGCTGTGAATCACGGTGCAAAAACAGCTCGCGGCGTGCGGAGGTTCCTCATTCTGGCAAAGCTGCTTGCTTTGGCAGCTCTCAAGCCCCTCGTAAAATCAGATAAACGCAAGTATGACCGCTAGGTGACGCAGAGGTGCCTGTCATAATTCAGATAAATAGGCGTGTGAGATGACGTCTTCGAAACGATTTTGTTTTGCTGCCTACCTTCGCCCTGACGTTATTCCAGACCGATTGAATCGTGTCAATACAGATTATGAGGGAATCTGGCGTTTTGGCAGTCAACGCATGGGTGAAGGCGTTTATTGTGCGGTTAGTGTTTGTTGGTTGACGAATAACGTTGATTGCGTAAACTTTAATAAAGGCGTGTTTGAGTTTGTCAGCATTACTGTACTTTATTGTGTTGAGTTTTAAAACTTTTACAGATTAAAAAACAAATTGAAAACGGGTTTGTTGTAAAATAATATTGGTTTCTAGACAACAGTCCCAACCTTCTGAAACAACAGTTCTTACAAAGCTGAAAATATTTTCTTGAAAACTATGTAAGGAAAATGCTTTTTCCTTCTTAAGATCCTGTTATTTAGAGGTGCATTTCCGTAAAAAATGCAAAATTTGGTGGAATTCATAAATCCGAATTAGTAAGAGGAAGCTCCAATTCTTCTTACTCTTTATAATGTACCTACTCTTTTGAAAGGATTGATAGGTTGCTTAGATTTAGAATAATAAGAGAATAAGAAACTTACGGTAAAACAAACTCCCGCTACCCAATGAAGCTTGAAATAAGTAAATCATTAAAATAAGATACACGTACTTTTGGTGACGACGCCCTTTAGTTGCACAACGTTGGGATGTGAGAACTGAGCCATGGTTGAAGCTTCTTTAAGAAAGTTCAGTTGATCCTTAGCGTCCGCTCCCTGTTTCAGCCTTTTCACAGCGACACAAACATCTACCTCCCCGCAGTGATATTGGCCGCGACAAACTTCACCAAACTCACCTAAGGTCAGAGGAGCTTATGTAAACATATCAACACACAAACAGTAGTTGCAAGAAGAGTTATTTGGTTGTGGCGTTTTGGAATTATTTCCAGACGTGTGAAATAGTTTGAACAGGAAACCAACCACTCTGGATCACAAATGTTTATCTGGTATTTGTTCCTTGCAATAGTTTTGTCCTTCGAAAAAAGAAAAGTCAACTTTTACACTATTATTGATCCTTTTGTTTATAGTTTGCAAAACTTATTTTTGAGGACTACCATTGAAATGTGTGTTAGCTACTTGGAATAAATAAGGTAGGGTATACAATTGTGTTGGAAAAAGACTTATTGCAGTTGGTACAGCAAAACCTTTCGTACCTCTCCCGATTGTTTCTTCAATAGACAAGTCAGAGATGTCGATTTCGCAGTGAAAGTCGCGAACAGCTTTGTGCGGATCCGGATACTCCACATATATGCGTGGTCCTCCGATTGAAGGCAACCTCACTATCATACCAGAGGAAAATTATACGTTGAATTACAAAATATTATAAACCACAACAATTTACTCAATACCTATAAGGTTATCTTCTTTTGAACCAGTAAAGGGGGCTTTTTCTTCGGACGATGACTCGTTGCTCATGCGTTCTCGGCTGATGTTTTGTTTTCTAGAAATTTACGAATATTTGGTTCCAGTATGGCAAAAAACTGATAGTGAATATACTAAACAATATCAGACCCAGAATCATTTGACTAATGTTTACACGAAATATATATATTCCATGTAAATTTATTGACATATCTTTTTAGTTGGAAAATACTTTCCATTCTCAGTTACAATAAACAAAGAATCACAAACAAGGGTTTTGTTTACCTGTAGTAGCAGAAAGCTAACATTGCCAGCAATATAACGCAAGCCCCAACTCCAATACCAATAATTAAACCGATAGGTGACTGCGATCGATTCACATCAGATGAACCTGAAAGTTTAATTCAGAGCGAAATAAGAAAAGACAATTCTGATTATTCACTTGTCAATAACATTCCAAGTCAATCTATCATGCTGCAATATGTTTGTAATTTATTTATTTTTACACTTATCCACTTACTTTGTGTTGTCCTGATAGTGACAAGTTCGCTGTATGGACCGTATCCGGTAGATGTCGCTGCGCGTACACGAGCAATATAGATGTGACCAGGCTTTAGACTTGCCACAGTAATGGTCTGGTTTTCAGTCTGTAGAGCACTAACATTATTGCACTCAAGCCAAAACTTAATAATACTTATACTGAAGTTTGATCGGAAATTCTTACTTAATTTAACAAAGATTACCTCCAACAAAAGCGGTGCTTTGTCACTTTTAATGCTGGCAGCAAATTTTCCATTCGTTGCAGTAACATCATCGCACACTAGTTGGTACTTGGTGATCATTCCATTGGGAAGTAGAGGCTTCGACCAGGATAACGTAAAATTGCGATCAAACGTTGAAACGGCACGAGGGTCAATAATAGCCGAAGGTTCTGTAAATGTAAAGATTTGATTGCAAAATCAAAAAATTCAACCGATTTAAAATATCGAAATCAACAGAAGTGAGTAAAGATTTTGTTTAAAACTAAAAGGCCGGCCGGGTTGCTGCATACCGATGGTGTATGGCCTTCACTCTATGCTAATATACAAGCTACACATTTTGAAAAAAAAAATTAGTTCAACGTAAACATTTCCTAACATTTAAAAACTGGTCAACATAATTGTTTTGTCAACAAAATGCCAGCTTCATTGCGTGGGGCGTCACTTTTCTTTTCTTATTTAGTGTTGTGTTGCATATGGCGTTCTGTAGCAGTTCCAAGTAACACGTCGCATAGCAGGTTTTTAACGTAACATTTAAACGCTTATCCCCTTCTCGTGTTTCACTAAGTTAATAAGTTTAGGGAAATCGCAGTTTAATCAGTTTACGTAAAAATGCCAAATTGCGATAAACTCGCGACGCAAACATCCAATCTATTTATGGAAATGTTGCACAAATTCCGGTTATTGGAGAATACGATTTTACTCATAGGGGCGGGTTCGTGCCGTGTTCAAACCTACAGCAGCATCATCATTTCTGGCCGTAGATTCTCCTGCGACTGCGAAAACAGCAACAAACAGTCGCGAAATACCGCGGACTTACGTATGTGGCACGCACGCTCGAAAAGGTCGCACACAGTAAACCGGTTGTAAGCCGCTGGTCAAAACACGCGCTGGACGGCGCCCTGTCCACTCTGAATGATAAGAATGCCTGAAATGTCAAGCGGTTCGCACGAATCACCAATGGTTTGGACTTTTTCGGAGATATAATCAAAATAATTAGAGGTGTTAGGGAATAAGATGAAAACGTGTTTGCTCAAAACTTGTGTTGTATCAACAGCACGCGACGATGTTTTCTGCGCCACTGTGGAATGTACACACTGCGGTCTGAGGCCTGACAACTTTAAATTGGAAAGGAGGGTTTATAGCACAGGAGGCCACCCAAGGCTAAATCCCATGTGAAAACAAGTTGTGTGTTTTGGCAAGTCCAAATTATGAAACTTACGTTCCATACGGCTTAAGTCGTTTAGCTTTAAATTTAAACATTTTCTTTTCCATAAACTGGTTTTGGATCCGATTTTTTATAATTTACGAGTTATATCAAAAATGCGTATTTGTAAAGCATTAAATTAGCACCTTTCCATCAAATAAAATGAGTCAAGTCAATAAAGAGTCAAAACTGGTCTTGCCACTCCAGTAATGTTGGCCCACGCCTAATATTATGTCATACATAGGTTTTCCTCAGCAACAATAAGCCTCCCTGCACTGCGATTGGAAAATCGATGGAACGAGTTTTTTTGGCATCACTACAAGCTTTCGTCGTACCAACAACGCTCGATGCATCGCTTCATATCAAGGCAGACCCCTTAAGGCGCACAAAGTGACCATTTTGTCGTGTATTTTGCTCAAAACATGACAGCCGAGACATTGATGCCGAATAGCACTGTTTCCTGTGTATACATGAACTGAAGAGACAGAAACCAAAAAGTGTAGAAAAGCTTCTGCAAAGCTTGTATTTTCTTAGCGTGGGAATGGCTGGGGAATGTCGGGTTTGCGTTGTCTTGGCGATGTGGTGTCATTCAGACATTATCGTAAGCGATACGATTTCAAGGCACACTAATTTAATTTGGTGCCCCTGCTTTCTTTCTAAATGGAGGGTTCACCGGGTGAACAGTAAGTTCGTTGGAATCGTGTTTCAAATGCATCCGTCTGTTGGTCTTCTTATTGCTTTCTGTGAGTGTCGGGTTTCGGCGCAAGCAAACTTAGAAGACGTCATTTTGGTGGTTTGTGCCAGAGGGAATTGATGAGGTGTCTCAATGCCGTTAGGGAATGCGTCAAACGCGTGACATTTAGCAGTGCATTATTAGTTTTTACACTGTTCCATTGTGAATCATTATAAATCCGCTGGGGATGTAATTTCTAAAGCGTATATATGGCAAAGGCAAACATTTTGAAGCAAAATACATTTGATTTGATTTGATGTTTGTTATGAAAAGTTTGTTATGCATACCTTCAAGTGAATTATTTTTTAACAGAAAACTTTAAAGGGATCAACACTGACAGGCATGATTTTAATAAAGCTATGGCGCCAATACCTTTTTACAAATATTTCATAGGATTTTAGCAACTCCCAGGGGAAACGCATCTGTTGAAACTTTCCCACAAACCCAAACCAAAGGCTTTTCATGTGATGACGAACGAGGACCTTTGAACGCCCAAATACAAGCGACAAGCTGAGAACAGGCAAAACCACCTCCAACTTGCAACACTTGTACGTTCATGGTCATTTTAACAAGTGCGCGTCTTTGTAATTCTACACTGGGTGAATTTACCGTGCATGGCCCCCGGATCGACGGATTGCTGACCTAGAAAATTTACAATGACCCGAATGTTTACGTCTCGAATCAGGAGACCACAAACATCTGAACACTAAGGAGAGATCGGTAAGATTTTAACATACACGATTCTTCTCCAAAAAGACCGTTCTAAAACGTAAATGAAATTTAATATATTTGTGGCTGGATTTTTTAATCAATTATCGTTTTGAGAACGGTACTGGCTCCCATTTCTTTGTACCAGTAAGGTTTTTTGAGGTGGTTAAAATTTGAAAGGTCACAAATTACCAATATCAACCTTAAGTGGTGAGAGCCGGTGCATTTACGGTGTGCGGAGTCGTATGAAGTAAACAGGGCATACCGGTGCAAAGTCCCGTCCCAATTCCACGTATCGATGTTTATGAACACTCACAACATTAGTGGTTCCCGCTGCGTGCCACCACGCTGCTGTGGGTCAAACAGTTCGGTTTAAAAATGTAAACTCAGAAGCAGTAGAGGGCGACGGTTTTAACGTCGTGGTGACTTCCATCTTAAGGAAATCCTGTTTTCGTTACTTAATGTTTTTAGTGATTAGGGAATTTTTAAGCTGACCCTAACGATAATTGCAAGTGACACCACTGTCCGACGTTGTACACAACACACGAAATTTAATTAAAATTCGATGACTTTAAACCAGGGGTGGGCAACCTGCGGCCCTTCATTAGAGCTTGTGCGGCCCGCAGAGACGCTTGGATTTCAAAAGTACTGGCAAACGAGTCCAAATATTACATATTTTTGAGCTGATTAATGTGCCTGATGCTAGTTTTCTGCGATCTGGCAAAATGTGGCTAGAATCAAATACGAATTATACTTGTAGTTAAGCATATTTGGTAAGAAACAAAGCAAAATCACTTTGTGTTATGCACATGTGCGGCCCTCGATCATTTTTGACATTTATAATTGGCTCTACAGTAAAAAAGGTTGCCCATCCCTGCTTTAAACTTTTATCGATACATTTTTTGTGTATTATGTATGGTTCGTTTACGCCATTCATATGCACAGAACCTTAGGTTATTTTTCTTTGCTTTGCACGCCAATCATACCGGATTGTTTATTTTCAAAATATATGATGCCCAGTATTATATGTTCGCAGGGCATATTGATGCCATATATGTCCCTGCAACAAGAGGCCATATGTGTACAAGTTGCCGCTAATTAACTCCAAATGACGGACAGCAATCTTTTGGCAGAGGAGTGCAAAAATGCGAGCTATGTGCATCAAGATATAATCTATCGCCAAAGGGACGATGAACTTTTTTGCCACAGATATGCTGCAGTGCCATCCCCCGACATTCCACGGTACACCACTATCATAGAGCAACAGGATGAATTTCAGTGAGGTTTCTTATCAGCGACTGCATAGCGATGATGTCATAACAAGGAACGCAAAGGTTTTCAAAGCTATTTTGACCGGAATTTGGTAAACATACGTTTTATCAACTATTCAAGTTTGAAATCGGTTTAGCGTTACGTTATTGGGATCAAAAAAGTGCATTAAATACATGACCATTCTTAAAAAAACAAAGTCCAACTCAATAAGTTACATTTTTGGACAAATTACAACTTTATTTTTTAATCTGTTAATATAATCTTTGAGTTACTGCTGAAAAAATTACCATGCATAATTAACAAAAAAAATGTCAGACAACCTGAAAACTGAACCTTTTTTTCTTTGTGTGACATGCAGCAAAGGCTTTCAAAATGGACCTAACATGACAAGTGCACCTGCCCGTCTGCTATATTGGCATTAAACAAGAAGACGCATTGTTGTGCCCGAAGCGTTGATGGCTGCTTTAATCCGGATCGGCGGGTGCTCACCGCAAGCCATCCTGCGCCAGGCCGGTTCACGCGTTCTCTTATCAACAAGATCGCGCGCCAGAAATCCGATTAACCCAGGGTCGAACTCTGTCGCTGCAATAACCTGACTCCTTGATTAAACTCACGTAAATTGGAAAGCTGCTGTTTGTCAATTTAAATGTGAGCGTAAAAGTTGTCTAACTTTGCTGCAATTTAAAGTGATATGGGAAACAGAATATGAAGCAGGTTGAGTTTTTTGTACGCTTGTGTATCAACACGCGTGTCAAACGCCTATTTATACACATAGGAGTAAACGTGTCGCTGCTACGCGACGCCAGGATAAGAACTTGGCAGGTTTCGCGTCGCTAAAACCAGGGATTATCTGTTTGTTGCCACGAGAGAACGGCGGCAAATCCGTCACGTTTTGCCGATTTGCGTCGCGAGAAGTCAGTGGCGAACATGTTTCGAAGGCGGCAGATTAAGCAAGTCGGAATCGAAATGCTACGATTGCTTTTGCGGCCAATGTGATGTATAAAGGCATGCGATCAAACACGAGTCAGAAAACGAAATGTGGGTTCGTTGTAAATCCATGGATTTAAGTGATATTCGCGAATATGTCCAACAAGTACTATTACAAATCTTATCCTGAATGTGGATATTGGCAAGCTGTGGACAGAAGGCGGGATTTTCAGACACACCTTTAACGTGTTGGACAAAAAAGATGTCAAAAATCTATTTTAGTTTTGTCGCCCAAGTGGCATGAACTCAAACGAGACCAATCCAGCAAATATGTTCATTTTTCAACAGAAAAGCCAATTTTTTACACATGTGCCTCTTACCTGCTTCCGGGGTGACTGCAAACACTAGAGCGCGCTCCGGAGCCGTTTCGCTTGAGGCACTCACTCCGTTCATTGCAAAGATCTAAGGAAAAACAGTAAAAACTCTCTCAGTAAAAACTAAAACCAGGACACAAACGTGAGCGCATCGAGGCTAGTACTTGCGACACATTGACGTTGCGAATTAGTTGGTCCCATAGCGGAGGTTGTCTCCGGTGTGTGATGGAAAACCCGATTGTTTAATGCACTTACCCTTTGGCAATAGCGTCCCCCAATAAGCCTATTAATGCGCCCTTATCAGACAAACAGGATCAACAAACTCTCCCGTGGTGAATAATGCAAGGAGCTCGTCGTATGCAACCGACTAAACCATGACATTTAACCTCGGCTACCTGTTAGAACCCATTTTTTTCTAAAACAAAGCACGAGAAATGAAGAGAAATAGGAGTCTCAGTACCGAAAGCCATTTTTTTGTTGTACATAGCACTAACACAAGTGCTAATTTTATAATTCTTTGTTTATTGGTTTTTTTGTAACTAACCGTAAACAAGACAAACTAACTGGGCGTTCACAGTCCGCGACTAAACTGTTTTTAAAAAACTGTACATGCGAATACTTTTCGTTTATTAAAATGAGTATACAGCCTGAAAGCGGTTTAACGTTAAGGTTTTTGCGTGACATAACCGTGCTTCCGTTGTATCCGTTCTTCATTTTACTTCCACAGATTCGGCGAGCAGCCTAGTTCAAGCTGAACACCAGACTTCAAATTGAATCACATAGACCTGATTTAGGAAGTGATGGATTGCCCGATCGCTCGACGCACGTCACTAACAAGCGGCTCACAACAGAGCAACTCAATCATGCAAACAAGTCAAGCGACACGGGCGCCCAGCAGCGATTTATAAGCGTATTTTGGCCACTGGAAACTCATTAATATTTTATAACTTGGCGATTACGCGCTTGTGCTATATTGTGAGTCGTGCGCGCGATTACTAAACCGAAAGGACTTCCATGATCGCCGACAAGTTATGTCGTGTCACGTGGAGTTTTCGAGCACTACATATTATAAAGTTTTCGGCTTCCGTTTGTTAAACGCATTTTATGAATACCCTTGTGTCACCATAGTTAAGAAAAGTGACCACCTGAATTTTTGGCAATGGGCCTAAAAATAAATCCAATTTTGTCCCAATGCATATCGAAATTGGAGCACACTTGGCAGTGAATTTATAAAACCCATTTTGTTTTGTCGTGTGGTAGAAACCGTTTTTATCGGGCCTATATTAAATATTTTTTCACGGAAAGTAATTTCGGCATGCCGCAAGAAATTTATGTGACATCGATGTGGCAAGAATTTTATGTTACAATGTGACTAGATTTAAGCGACATAGACTTGGTATTGTCAACAAATTGATTTCCAAGACATTTAAAAATTACCGTGAAACTAGAAGAGTGGCTTTCTGATATACTTCCATTTTATATATTCTATACGATATTTAGCAATTTACTATACACATCATTTGATCTACACATATGATTGTTTTTGTAAACAAAAACAAATGGGTCCCCACACGCGCGTTTGTGCAGATTTACAGTAAACAAATGTTGCGGTGATTTTTAGATTCTCAAGGACAAATTTTTAGAAAGCATTAACCCAACAACAAAAAATTGTTCGTATTCTTTTTGCACTCTTATTGTCATGTAATTACAAAAACATTAAAAAACGTAACAAATACTTTAATCTAATCTCTTGCTTTGATCCAGATATTGACACAAGTACCATTGACCTGTAGTAACCTCTCAGTGTGCACACGCCAAACGACTGTTTGACTTTTGACACCGTTTTCAATAGCACGCCGTCCTTGGTGTTCAACAATACTGTTAAGCCTAATTTATACATGAGTATTGACTCCTAAATTGATTGTCAAAAAAAAAACGCTACGTTATGACGAAAGAAAGGTCTGAACTGTGTTTGTAATACCTACTAGTTGACCTTAAGTAACCCGTGATCATGCGGCGGCCAACCTGACAACGAGCATTTAAAAAAACATTTATTTGGCAAAAAAGTCAAGTTAACTTTTTCATCTTTACTTCGATTAACAAAGTTTTGCTTGACATATACAAAACCGAAGTACGGTTATTAGGTTTAAATCACGTCATAGGTGTAAAACCTTCGCCAAAACTAAAAACGTGAGTGATAACTTAATAAAATGACATAGCATTGCTGTGCACAACAGCTGATTTCTAATCACTGAAACGACGTCTCGTAGAACGTCTGTCCGACGTCAAGCTGAGCCCTCCCGCTATCGTAAACCAGTGAGTTACTCTCTTGGTACTTCTGCCTACAGTGTCTTTCTTGACCAAACGAGCGTTAGACACATTTACGTTTCGGGGGCCTGTGGGTGAACCGCTGGGTCATTCGGGGTCAAACTTCTAGAGAATCAAGTTGATAACTAAGATATGTCCAAATTTGAATAAATTTGAAGTACTTTTTCTTTACCAAACCAGCGTTACAAACCAGCGTTAAAAAATGTACGTTTCGGGAGCCTGTGGGTGAACCGCTGGGTCAATCGGGGTCAAACTTCAGGTGGACCAAGTTTGGATTAATATCTAACATGTGTCCAAATTTCAATAAATTTAAAGCACTTTTTCTTGACCAAACGAGCGTTACAAACCAGCGTTAAAAATTTTACGTTTCGGGGGCCTGTGGGTGAACCGCTGGGTAATTTGGGGTCAAACTTCAGGTGGACCAAGTTTGGATTAATATCTATGTCCAAATTTCAATAAATTTCAAGCACTTTTTCTTGACCAAACGGGTCTCACAAGCCAGAGTTAGACAGAAAAAAGAACAAAGAAAAAAAAATACGGACAAAAACAATATGTGTCCCCTTCAGGGAAGGGGACCCATAATTGCTATATTTTTGACCAGTAGAAGCAGAATCGAATGGGATCAACATGCGTAGGCTAAAGATATGATAAGAAATCGCTAACACGAATATCGCCACCGTCCACTTGATCCAGTTCATCATACCAAAATTGAGAACGGTTTGATGGACATGCAGCTATTGGGCATACAAAACTGTCCATATTTTTTTTATAATTAAAGCATTTGTGCCGCACAATCAATCGACATTTTTATCAAGGCTACTAAGTGTAAATTTTTCGTTATGTTTGTTACTTTTGGCAAATATTAGTAAAAAGTGAGAAAATTGTTTTAACATCAGGTTGTATGCAGAGACAGTTGAAAATATAGATCGCAAGGCTGATTTCATTTGGTTAGTGATTGCGGGAGGGTGGGAACATATGTACAAGCACAATTCATGTTATTGTTTTATCGATTTGTGCGCTATGAGTCTTGTACTGTAGGAAATATTAGGTCAAATAATATTGCAAAATGTCGGAAATTAAATCCCAAAAGTAACATGCAATATTACAAGCTAAAACCAAACATATGTGTAGCGGTTTATGCAGTCGCATTATTTTGCTGTCTTATAAATTAGTAATACTTCGGCCAATTTCTATTGTGATTTTTAATCTCCACGCAAAAAGCGGAATACAAAATACTTTAATGTAATTAAGCGGGGGCATTATACGTGCACGAGAATAAATCATTCACTCCATCACTCCACGTGGTGGTCTAAAAAGCAAAAAAGGACAAACAAAAAATCTAGTTAATTTCAAAACGCCAATACAATATTGTTGTGATATATTTGCCGATTTGAGAAGCCGTGTTTAAGTGATTACTGTAAAGAGATTTTTTCAATTTTTACGTCATTGGTCAAACCTCATGGTATATTAACAGACGTTAATTGACCCCTAATCATCCAAATGTGACATGTTTGTTGAAGGTTGAAACACCCTAACTGACCGCGGTGCTCCCAAGGCGCGATAAATAATACATGCAGGCCAAGACACAGGTAATGAAGCAGAGACCGCGCAAATGGACGGTAAGTAGCCACCAAAATGCGACAAGACAATGCAAATCCGCTTTTCTATAATCAATGGCACATAGTTGACCCCAGGTCTGTAGTAAATTGGTTCAGATCCAATTTATTTGCTGCTCCGCCCTCAAACAGACTTTGAAAAACAGAGGGTTTATATATATATGCGGTGTCTACAATTTCATTACGCGCTTTATAGGCTTTGCGGCGGGTGTTTTGGTATATATGCTGGGAGGATCAACAAAGCGTAATTCCCATGGGGCCCGAAAAGCGAAAAAGAGCAACACGCCAGAAGGAATGTTCAATACATCATGTATAAGTAGCAACAGTCGTGTACAAAAAATGTCATCGTATTTTGACAAGTCTATTACAAGGATCAAGTACGCCAAACTCATTTTCAATCCGTCATATGGCAGTAGTTTTAAAACAAGTTTTAATAGCAAGCCTGCAATAACATAGCACCAAGTCAAAATGTTATGTTGACAACCATACAAACACGTGACTTATATCAGATGCTGCAACACCCTACCTTGAATCTGTAGTTGGAAAAAGGCTTTAAATCGCTGATCTTTAAACTTGTTCCTTTAATCCTTTGATGACCGGGAACGTTGTAAGTTACTCCGGATCCGCATGGAAAGCAGTTATGCACAGCATCTCCAGTTTTTGACCTCCTTTCGCACAGATCACAGGAAACACTACAAAAACGAAAACAACGGCAGTAAAATATCTGTTTTTGTTATAACCTGGTGAGCCTTATTGCTTTATTGTTAGCTTCTGCTTTACGACATTAAAGGTATAGCCTCAGTGTTTACAAAGACAAGTGACGAGACACATGATGTTGACTTTGTTATTGCCTTATATCGACTTGACCCGTACGTTACTACAAAAAACACCTGTAGTGTTTGTCCCCATAAATTCCACAGATTTAGTCAAATATAACGCCAACATGTAGTAACAAAAGCGTTGTTCGTTATTTAAAATAAAGGGGTCACCGAGTTGACTGGTTTGAATGCAGTAGTTCTGACAACACCTCTACTATGATCCAGAGTTTGACTCTTAACATCACAGTTTGACTCTCTGCTGAGAGAATGATGTTGTGTTCGTAAGAATTATATTGATGTCCAATTCACGGTCAAGTTATCGGTACTTGAGAGCTGAAATACTTGCGCGCATTTTTGTGGCTACAAAAGCGTGTTGTTAGATTTACGGCAAGGACTCACTCGGCACTTTAGATGAACAGCGAAGGTTAAGAAAATACCCGCTGCGCATTTAATCCGCCACTCTTCACTCTCAAGTGCTTATTGGCCTTGAAACTTTTGCGGTTTTCGGACTGCGAGATATTGCGTGATGGTTCGACGAAATAACTTCAGTTGTTATCACGGCGCATTTTACCTTTGAGATCAAACAGATGCACCGTGGAAATATGCTAAGTCGCTCTATGTTGTGACAAGAGAACAAAATTGGATCCGGTCTCGCTGAAGCTAATCATTTTTGGAGCTTTTTTAAATAGAGTGTCCGGTAAAGTTTAAGAAATAAACGGGTGGTTCTAAAACCATTTTGCTGCAAGTTTAGGTTAAGGCCAGTTTGGTCTCCAAGAATCTATAAACGTTTTAATGATTTTTAAACATATTCAAAGGGAGTTTATTTGTCACAAAATCTTTGACAAATCGCATTTCACGTCTGTAACTAATGGGACATCTTACAAGAAAAGTAGCGAATACGACAGCATGGCGTGAAATAGGATTTGTTAGAATGTGCCAGCTCAAGACGAACAACGGGCAAAAATTTAGGAGTTTTCTAATATTCTAGCATAGATCCATGCAAGATTGTAGTAAATAGTAGCACTAGACTCTTTAAAAATTAATTGCACATAAACTTGAAACTACAAGATAACAAACATTAGCTAGTATCAATCCAATGTTTCAAACTTACTTATAATAAACATCATTTCTTCCACCATCGTCGAGGGGTGGAGCCCAATTAATTGTAACGAAAGTTTGATTGACATGAAAAGTCACAGACGTTGGTTCAGATGGTGGTTCTGTAATATGGAATAATATAAATAAAGCTTACGGTATTGTTACAAGGGCATGTAATATTGAACCTACACACATTCTTATCGCGACAGCAAATTGAAAAAGACTAGTAACATGTTTATCTTAGGCGCATTTTGCCTGATACTAACAAGATGAGGGTGGAAATGTAAAAAGGACAAAGATAATAAAAAACGCTTTAAACACGTTTGCAAAATACATGTTCTGCAGGTATTCTGCAATATATGTGTGAGATAAAATTGTCTCCTAATTTGTCTCTCAAAACATTGAATGTTTACATGGTTATCTATGCAAGATAAAATACCAAGGTCATTGAGGTTATTCACGTTTTTTTTTCAAAGATAAGTTTCTGTCAATTACACACACAACATAACATCACGAAGGTATGTGTATCTATGTCGCATCGTAAACTTTTGTCTCATGTCCCAAAAATGTTGCGGTTTGGGTGGTTGACGTTACATGCAAGTGACGGGTTTACACTTTTTGTTAGACAAACAATGTCATAGCCTTGCTGCGAACCTATCATGTGTGGTTTTTATGTCTTGGTGAAACAAACGGATATAAACCGATTTGTTTGGTGATTGCTGTAAACCCTAGATTAAACAGTGTTTGACATCTAAATGTGAGCTTCATATCGAAACCATGTACCATAAGTCTAAGCTCGCACCACCAAGTATGGCTCATTTGACCTTTAAAGAATGGTACATTGTTTCAACTGCAGCAAACAAAGACTGTATTACATCAGTTACAATAAATGGTTGCCGAACGTGTAACTTTGCATTGTGTAAGCAAGCAGTAGCATGTTACGCAATTTGGAATTTACACACATTTCCCAAATCGCTCCATGATGACAAGTTCAAAGGACACTGGGTTTGGGATTCAATTGTTGACTGTCAGTTTAAAATGTGTGGCGCCACTTTGGACCCTACAAATCATTTTGTTAAGCTTGCTTATTTGGTTACCACTTCGAGAGAGTATGCCTGATGGACCCCACCTTATAAAAAATGGGTTAAACGCTCACCTAATGGATGCCACACCCCTAACAATTGCTATGGTTGGGAAAAAATTGAATTTAGGCGACAGTCAATCACTGGTTATTCAACCCGAATTCCTATTTTTACTAAAAGACACAAAACACTTACTTGTGCAAGGTGAGTGAATGTCCTCGTTGGTGGTTCGGTAATACGCCGGTTCGCAAACACAAAAGTGTGAAGCCGCCTTTTTTCCTGTTGAACTTAGCGTCGACGAAACCCCAGCACTTATGCTATGAGCGGGGCATTGCACACATTCTTCGTTGCCATGTGAACTTTTGTATCTTCCCTGGCCGCAGACTGTAAACGAGATAATAAAGCCTTATCACCGCAGTGCACATATGGGTGAGGGATTTTCAAACATCAAAGGCTCGAGTTGCGTGGAAACTAATTGCGATAAACCGCTGGGGTTAATAAAGGCCTCTTATAGTGGGAATTAAAAGCCCGCTGATGGAAAGTACTGCTGGTTGTGGGCTTAACTTACTGATGATAGAATTATTATGGCTGCGAACCGTTTAAGCCGGAACATAGTTTAATTTCAAGGGACTGGGATTTAAGTTTCCATTTGATAAATGTTCGTAAAATGGAAAGGGAATTGGTTTCATTAACTTTCAAGGTGTAAAAATACCCTAAATTAAAGAAACCGCCGAAAATTGTTTTTCTATAACAAGCATAATTGTCTAAAATAGCGAATAACACAACAGCGATTCGTGAACAACTTTTCGAAAGTCATTTTAGCCTATTTTGTTGCAAAGCTTGCCAAGGTGAACAAATACATGTCAGGTATCTCTACTCAGTGACAAGAGTTTTTAGGTCAAACAACTAAACAGAACCGACTTGTCAAACCAAACAACACAAGTGACAGGTGTCAGGTATCGCCTGGCACTTTGCCAATTCCCATTGCAGAAAACCCGACTATGACCTGCGGGTTTTGGGTCACTGATACCCAGTCACGCGTAACGAGGGACAGCATTAAATCGTTTCCGCCGTGTCGCCATAATTCGATTCAATCTTTTGATCTGTTTCGATGTAAAGCTAATTTCGACGGCACGACTTGATCGCAGGCCGATATATGTGCGGACTCTCCTCTGTATCGATTTACCTCTAGGATGACTCTCGTTAACCAAACTTTTAAATCCACACCGCATCAAGGCAGGTTGAACTTACAGTGCGAAAAAAAGAAAACAATTTTCATTAAAAATGTCGACAGAAATCGAAAAATGGTCCCACAAACATTTCGAAATGGAGCACCATTTTTAACAATCGGAGATCGGTAAAACCAACTGCACTCAGTTGACATATTCAAACAACCGAGGCTATCCAAGCTATTGTAACACAGGACAAGCGAAGACATGGCAAACCGCAAACAGCCGAACATTTTTGCGGTTGTCGAAAGGAATATCGACATCGCAAGCTTCTTGTCGTCGCCGCCGGTGCATTCATTTTCGTCCGACCTTCGGCTTTCGGCAAAGTGTTTACGCGACACCCGACTCTATAATGAATGCGCTGCTTTGTGTGGCAATTGAACTTGGCGACGTGAGCTCTGTGTAATGCGCCAAACGTTAACAGTGGTTTTCGATGATTCACGAACTGTCATCCGACGACTGAAGCTGCTTTGCAAATGTTAAAACTCTAATCTTGTGTTTAAGGTTTAGATCTAAACATTTCGAAGGCGGTTATTGCTTTAAAATCGGGGCTTACATTCGAACAATTCACAACGCATATCATAGACATGGTACGGGGCGGCAAATCGCTGATATGAACGTTGGAAAAACATGTCATTTTAAGAAATCTGTATCTCTAAACCGACCGCTTTCAACTCACATAACCATAGCGACGTCAGCGATAGGTGCGTGGAAATACAAACAACATAAGCAATCGCTTGAAAAGGCATTCTCCTTCTATCCAGCCACTTGTGTGGCATTACGTAACACCAGGCGAGAGTGCACAGGCCTGGACGATGGAATATTTTTTCACAGCCAACAACCATAACATCGTAACCGTTATAATTTCATGTAAGCTTTCCTAACAAGTCCATGTTTTGAGAAGGAATAAATACATGTTAATACATATGCACACATGTGCAATTCCCGCAATATCATGTGTACAAAAAGGCCCAGGGCTACGCCAAACAAGTCATTAACCCCAAAGAAGCATAACATCGAGACGGAATGTCTGAAAACACTATAATGACGTCACATATGCGATCGAAGCCCGAGATGCGATGGAATGCGATAACTGTCGTTGGTCAAAGTCTCCGGTTTCCAAGTGACGAGCAATGTCGGAAGGGCGACCCATGCCAGTGGCAGATCCAAGCATGTTTTATCGATTGATCGGTTTAAGGGGACGTAAATCACTCGTGACGGGTGGAGAGTAAACAGGCGACAAGTCGTTATACTGTTAACCGTCTCTACTTGAGATAAGGGTAATTACATTATTCCTAAATAGCAGGATGCCATTTATTAGGATTTTTTTATATAGGATTCCAGTTAACTTTGGTTATGAACTAATAAAATTAGGCTTTAGATGACTGGCGTCAACACATACAACATAATGCATCGAACAGTTGGGTAGGTAAAATACAATACATCAACACGCAACGCCTCCCAGGCTTTTAATTACAACGGTAAAACATTTAAAGTTTCAAAAGTAAGCATTAAACCATGAAAGTTTAAGTTGGGATTGTTGTGCAATTATTATTCGTCATTTGAAAGTATTTCTAAGTCCTGGCCTCGGCTAAATTCAACTGAATAGACCGCGCTGGAGCAACGCTTAGCAGTTCAGTCACATTGGTTATGCAGCGGCACTGAAACGTGGCGAGTGCCAACGTAATATCAAAGCTACTTCATTCAAATGCTGGGCGTAATGTGGATGCCTAATGCATTAGGAAGTCAGATGCCTTTGACGACAAGTCAGTGGATCGACTAAAAAAGTTTGGACCAGCTCGATTCGAAAGCTTAAAACACAATTGACCAACTTTTGATTTTTAATGTAAAGGTTTTTTAAGTGTTGTTATGACACGTAGGAAAATCTGGTCCAAACAGGTACAAGGATATTTTGTTATCATCGCGTCCTAACTCAAACGTTATTAAAACACGTGGAGTGACCAATTACACCACCGTCCCACAAAAATGCTTTACATTTTCAAGTTTATGCGTGTAAAATGGTAATATCTTTGAGTGCAACAATTTTCTCTCCGTGGTCCTGAAGTTTGTACAATACACAAGTTTGTACAAGCACATAAATTACAACAGCGGCGACGGAAGGTTTCCATGGTGCAAATGTCGCCAAAACCGCCACCATTGGCGTCCGTGTGGCGACATTTAACACAAACGATTCCGTTCTCATTATGTTATGAATTGGAACATCTCACAAGCGTGTAGTCCCCGTCGGATGCGTTACGTCACTTTGGGACATCGCGACGCATTGTTGCGAGTATGGATTACGGAGTTTGAATTGTTCCAATGTGGTGAAAGGTCGGGACGACAACAAACAGGGAACGCTTATTGGACATAGCGAGGAATTTCGGTCACACGACCCGAATGTCTGGTAATAATTATAGCGCAATGGGAAACATAGCAAGGATCGAACCCTATGTTCCTTTATAGATCAACATGAAAACCAACATGAAAAATCATTACGAGACATAATAGACGTGGCGCAATTAACAACCTATACATGAAAAATATATTTTTGTCTTGAAAGACCAATATCTCGAAATGTATCAGTGGTAAATATCTACTAAAGCGATGCAAGTGTAGAATGATAAGTGATTCTAAAATGATTCCAAATAATTTGCCCCATGTGTTTCAAATCCCATGCTACTTGTTCTTATACTATACGGTCATTAATATGTCAGGGCTCAATAGTTGGAAGGACATTGGTTTTCTAACCCTTATCGGCATGTAATACATTTGTTCACCCTTTCGAAGGCAAACAAATTAATGCGTACCCCTGTCTATAGGACATTAGCCAGGACAAATCGAAATGCTGTCATTTATCGTAGATTAAACCGTTAGCATTTTTTGTGGAGCAAGATAAGATAAACTGACGTCTTGGTTTCTAAAATAGCATACGTACAAAATACGTATGGTCTTCATATGCGCTTGTCGCCTGGGACGAAAACAATTTGCGATGAAACACACCCGTGGAACAGAAAACCATCTCATGCAACAAAAGACCAGAGCCCTTGAGGGGCAGCGTCACGTGCGGCAGGTGGAATCAAGCAAAGGGAAACGAACCACTTGACTTTTTAACGATCAACTCACACACGATATCGAAAGCAACAGGACTAGTCCTCTGGCGAGGAATGTTAACCAAGCCACAAAAAGCTCGCGTTTCAAACAGTCAAGATCGCTTGTTGATTTCGATACTTGCTGACAAAAATAGTCCGAAGAATTTTTTGCCTTGTGGCCTTGTTTGTCGTGGCGACAAGATCGTTGGACTGACAAGACATGCCGCGACACGCTTATACAGACATAAAGAGTTGGGACCATTAACGGTCGTTGCGGGGATAGTAAGACGCCTCGGCCTTGACTGTGCAAACATCCCAAAAGTACTAACTAGACATATAACATTTACTTTTTGGGAAAAGCATGGCATCTAACGAAAATTTTGCAGCCCCTTCAGCAATTTGTTGTCGGAAGTTATGGCACATGCGTAAGTTGATGCTTATCGAAAGGCGAATTGGTCCATGACATTTCTGTGTGAAACGATCAAAAGCATATAATGGGGAAATAGTAAATTTTCGACGAGATTATCACTCCAACAAATCTAAAGCGCTTTGCTTTGTTTGGACAAACAAACCAAAAACATGAAAGTGAAAAATTTGCATCTAACAATAAATCTTTGAAGTCTTGTATGACCTACTGCCTTCAAATCTTATTCACTAACAGAAATGGCAAGTTACGTCAGGGTACAATTTTGTGTAGATAAGAAAGTGCTCCAGCAGGACTTGCATCGTCACCGCTCATCGCGGCGGCTTTCGCTTATTAAGTGCCACTTGAAATTCCTTCACTAACGACACATGGATGCTGATAATAGCACCATAACACGAGGCGTACCTTCGCAACTTGTCAGAAGGCTGTTTGCTTGATAACCCGGCTTGCAGTGACACACTCCAGTGCGGACCTTCCATTCGCCGTTGCTGTTGCAGTAATAACGAGGTGCTGTTAGATGAAAAGGGAAGGCCGTGTGATTGTGAGTATAATTGCCGATAGCAGAGGTCATTATTGCTTCATGGGTTACTGTACGTTGTAACGTTAGCTGCTGGCAAAGCATTTACACAAAGCAAGGATGCTAAATAAGAAACAATCCGATGTTTAGTTTTTAGATACAACCAATTTTTATGAATTCATTTATTAGGCAACATGGGTAATATTTTGAGCTAATGAATCATTTTGTATTGGAATTAACAAAATTTGACACTTTACCTTCCAATGCAGTGGAGTTGGCATACTGGACACATTTTCCCGGAACTTCCACCAGAGAAGCGACGTCGTTACCAGCAACAGTTCGAGGAAACTTGGCCAACGAGTTTGTCACATTCGGGCAATAATAAGAATAGACGCGCACTCTCATTAACGACATGCAAGCCCCCTTGTCCTCAGCTGCCAGATAAAACCCGCGCCTGTTGGAATACCGTCATTTTGAGACATAATGGGCCTGGTGGTCAACAATCGATGGAACATGAATGGAAACATACAATCAATATATAATACCTGCTCTAATGTTTCCTACCTACAGGACTAAAAACAGTTTTTTTTATGCAGTGGAAATGCTAAACAGTGCTTTTAATGGAGGTGCTTCAAATCAAAACAGTTCGTTCTTTCCAATTTATTAACGTTTTATTTATTTTAATGTAACAATTTCCAGAACAACTATAACAAAAAAGCTGGAAGAACAGGAAAATTGTGATAAAATTTCCGTACCTGGTAAGCGGACCTAGTGTCCAAGTTTTGCGGTTCATTCCTTCTTCTCTGCTGAACTCGATGTTGCTGAACCGTTCACCTGCTGCTATCGTGTCAATCTTCACATACGGGTTTTCCCTCCATGGTGGGAAAGTGCTAGAAGACTGATCGGTATCCGACTCGTAGTAGAAGAGATTAAAAGTTTCGCTACATCCAGTTTGCAACTCTTCACATTTTACCATAGAAAACTCCACGTCAATATAAGCTCGTTTCGCACCCCTGAAAAAAAGAGTAGGTTGGCACAGGAATGCATTTTAACACCCTACACCAGGGGTGTCCAAGCTTTTTTTAACGGGGGCCAAATTTTACCAGGTAAAGATGCCCGCGGGCCAACGTTTTTTCAGAATTAAGACACAAATTTACAGGATTTAAGGAAATTTTGTGATTTTGTTGAGTCAGCACCTTCCTTTTTACCGCGGGTAAATGAAGTTCCATGGAAAGCTTTTGCGTGATGTAGCATCGCTAAAACCCAAAAACTTAATCCAAAGTTCCAAACTATGGCGGGCCATACGCAAAACAATTTTAAAAAAAACAGCCGCGGGCCACTTAAAATGCCGTCGGGGGCCGCATTTGGCCCGCGGGTCGCAGTTTGGACACCCCTACCCTACACGGACTTAGTAACACCAGTAAAATTATACACGGTATTTTAGTAACACTATAAATTCTCGAAATCTGACCCGAACAATAATGGCATTCTTAAAACGCAAACTAGGAAGCAGCATTTCCACAAAATGAAAAGTTGCTTTACATTATAAAGTGGACTTAAAATAATGAAAATTATGTAAAAGGTATTTTTGTATAAGATTAGAATTCTGAAAATAATTCTTAGCCACATCGAAGATCGAACTAAACCAAGCAAACATGACACAGTAATTCGTCCGGTGCAAGACCTCTTTTGACAGCCAATAAAACCAAGTGTCAGGCTGTTATCTAGAGCGGACGGAAGCACAAATCGTAAACAAAGCGTCGGCCAGAGTCGCCAGTGTCGTAGCAAATGAGCTTACTTGGATTCAATGTAGGGAGATCGTATCCAATTGCTTGGGTTGGTAACCGCGTTGCAAACCTGGTGATATCGAATTGAATCCCGTTCCAAACTCAACCCGGTTACTTCTTCCCACTAGTAGGGAAAAAAGTGTGATCAATCTAAGGCACCATGGTATTTCTATTTCTTATATTGGCGACACACTAAAAGAAAGATTCACATGATATTGCGTGAATTGTAAAAAAATGTATTACAATTGTATTCGATTGTAAAACATTGCATCTTTGAAGTCCAGCATAGTTTATGTCTTTAATTAGTAACATTAGAAATCTATGACACCATTTAATTGTTTCGAAACAACAAATGCGCGTCCACAAGAAAGTTCGTCTCGGCTAGTGTCCGTTTCCACAAATTTGCTGCTCTAATTAACTTAATGATATGCCGCGTGGTAATAGAGTCGATTCTCACGCCGCATGTTGTTCTGTGGAACGCGGCCCGCCCATGGGTAAAGCTACAGCGAGTAATACGTTTTTCCACAACAAATAAACTTACACCGCCGCTTTCCGGATATTTCGTCCACAGCAGGTCGCTTGTTCGAGATTTCGTATCGTACAACTCTTCTGCAAATTAAAGATCACATCAGAAAGGGTCACACGAAAAAAGTAAACATACGGATTTTATATTCATTTACCCTTACATTCTTACATTCAATTTGTTGACACAAATGGAATTCTTTGCCAAAAAAGTTTAGCCATAAGATCGGTATTCAAACGAGGCAAGAACCCAATGTTAGTTTGAATTGCCATTAGTTTGCATGTAACGCTTAATTGATTTAACACACCACAGTACCACAAGCATAACTAAAGTGCATTCAGTGTATGCCCTATAAACTATTTCACTTATCAACATAACATGGTTACTAGCTGTTGTAGCTTACTACTATTACAAATCTTGTCAAGATGAACAATTAAAATTACTTACCAACGTTTGCAGAAACAATGACAAACATATGAACAAGGCTGAAGTACACCAAACTGTTAGCCCAAAGTTGACCAAAAATATTGTGTGAATTCATGGCACACTGATGAAATATGATTGTCTCAATAATCCACGTTCTGGGCAACAATAACGTTGCTCAAAATGTATCCACAGTCTCTTTGTTACAGTAAAATCCGCCTAATCTGGAACACAAACTTGTACCAGTAACGTATTATAACATTATTCTTAGAACAGGTTTTGTTAATCAACAATGGCCAATAGCCAAAGCGTTGCATTGTTTACAATATGAGTAACGCCTAGTTCACAGGAAATACTGAATGATATGGGTCGACATTCAGCGTCAAATGTATCATTCTGACTGCACAGTGTCATATACTGCCATTGACAAATCTGGCTACGGAAACTACTTCATAGCTATGATAAGCTACACGAAATCTCCACAGCGTACATTGAGTCCCTCTGTTTTGCACACCTTCCCTCAACTACTCCGGCCTGCTTCTACAAAACACGCTCTTGTCTGGCGCGGCAATCTTGCCAAAGGGAAAAAAATCTCTGCCACGCGCCTGTTCAGTAAAGCGTGACTGCAGTTCTTTTTTGTTGAACAGTGCTATCTAACGGAAGTAATAATTTGTAATCTTAACCTCATGTATAAATATGACTTCATTTTGCATGTCGCTGATTGGCTGTAAGTTTCTGATTGTCCTACTCATTCTTGCCAATTCCAGTGTAGCAAAATAATACAATGAGCACAATATTAACTATTACTGAAGTATGTGGAAGGTTGGCAAACGATTTTTAACGGAAGTGGGATTTACATAAACAAACCTCATCAGATGTAACAACAGATACAGGGAAGATATTACATAATGGCTTTTTGACACATCCAGTAACAGGGCACGCACCCCCTCTTGCCCCCCGCTGCGGACGCCCATGAGTGTTAATGTATAAAAATATTTTAATTTAAATGTCTCATTACTGTGCATGAAACAGCGTCCTACTTGTTCAGATGACCTTCAGCTTCCGAAGAAATAACGGTTCCAAAATGATAGTGAACATGTTTATCGCCTATATACGTCATCACCTTTTTCATCACTATACATTGTTTGCTTGTTGGTCACACCTTTATTGGTCCTTGTCTTGCAGTTTGTTAGCATTGGTCTTTGCTGAGCAACTTCTCCATTGTTTCTATTGGCACTAGTTGGTTTCGCCGACGAATATAGTTTAATATTTAACTTGTAAATTCAAAGTTGCTTTTAATGTTTTTTTCTCTCTATTGGACGGAAAATAAGGATGTCTTTCATAAGCAGGCGAAATTAATAATTTTGTTTCAAAAAATATATTTTTCTGATAATCTGCCGCTGTTTCCGAGTAATTTTATATTATTTTGGAAAATTTGATGTTGCGAAGAAGACAGATTCGTCGGTCACCCCGAAGCTAAGGCTAATTCGTGTAGTCTGTGATGACATTTTCACTTGACCTTAAACCGACTTTGATGGGCAAACGTGCACAGGTGGTGAATTAGTGCCAGCAGTTCATAGCTACATGAAATTCATGCAATGAAGAGTTTAAAGAGATATAAGTTTTAGCTTTGATTTAAAGGAATTGCATTTTTTGGTTTGCTTTATAGGTCTTGAAACTATATGGAAAGATTTGACATCTAGGCAGTTTATAAGCCAAAGATTCGTATTTTTTAGTTTAAATGAATTTCGGGCTTACATAACAACAAATTTACGTTGGTTGTGATTTCTAAAAATCAAAAATAAATGTGACAAAATAAGCGCGAGTGTAGCTAATGTTCGAATTACGTTGCGGAAACAGTGGCTGTGAATATCTGAGCTGTACACAGGCCTCGCAGGTTTTGTATTTAGTATCGGTTTAGTGTTTGTTTTACAGCACAAATTAACTGCAGGGTGCAGTTTACTATCGGTTGGGTTAGAGATGGTTTTCCATGAACCGACTCCGTTGTTTTGAATGTGTTATGATAACAGTTAAAATCAGGTTTTCCGGCTTCTGTTTTATTTGATTAAAATTATTGGAACTAAATGAAACACACATTTTGTGTGTGTGTTTATTCAGTTAGACTTACCATTTGAAGCAGCCTGAAAATGGTGTTTATACTGTATGTTGCATTAAACTATACCTCGGCTATAGTGAAGGAAAACAATATTTTTATTTTGTTTGTTTCGTGAGATAAGGATGCTTAAAGAAATCATACAAAAAGTACAGACTGACTTAGCAGCAGTTTTTGCAGTAAACCTTAACGGTGGTTGTTACTTGTTATTTTGTTTCAGGAAAAGAAATCAAAATGAGAGTTCGAATAATTTTCATGCGTTTCGTGACTCTTTTCACTGCAATGATGCTTCTATCAACCATATACTGGAAGTACACGAATGTGATTAAATCCAAATATTTCACCGGTTGGACTAGCAGTGGCAATAAGATGCCTGACGTTCAACGAAAAAATATTTTTGGAAGTTATAAATGGAGGAAATACTTGCCTGGGATTCAGCAATTTCTACACAACATTGAATCCGGGAAAATTAAAATGAATTTACCAATAACTACGTCAACAGACCCACGTCATGTCTTGGTCACTGTGGACAAAAGCACATGTACTGTCGGTGAAAAAGTGACAGGTGAAATCCAAGCCAGAGATTACAATGGTAATGACAAAATGTATGGTGGTGACTACTTTAGAGCAAGGTATACAGAACGTTTTTGAAACCTAAACCGTTGACCCATTATTTGTTTAAAAGTCATTCAAGACGTAATACATTTTGCAAAATCTGTTTGTACACCTTTATTACGCAAAAGGTCAACCCTGAAAACACAATAAAGACCTGTTCAAATAAATCATAAAGGGGTTTAAGTTGATTTTCTAATTTTCGCAGATTGATGAGAAATAATTCGAATGTGCAAGATGGAATATATGTTGACATTTTGGACCACGCCAATGGGAAATACACTTGGAGTACTGTTATGCCGTGGCCCGGTCTCTGTAAACTTGATGTAGAGCTTGTACATCCTAGCGAGGCTGTGGTTGACCTTGCGTTGAGAACAAATTCCAGATCTGCTGATATCGTCAGGTTTCTGGGTACTTATCCTTCAGGGAGCAAAGTGGAATGTGACGTGCATCTAAGGTATTGAATGCTACAGATTTTCGGATCAAAGAAGTTTGACACAATTTATAACTAAGTCAACAAAAGAAAATTCAAGACAAACAACTGTTTACGTGAGGTTTATAATTTAAAAGTAAATCTCGATTTGTCTCATTTACCAGATGTTTGATGCTTTGAAATTAAAAAACTCTGTAAAATACGAATTTGTTTTGTTACGTTTCGCCGGTGGTCAACAGTTTTAACGAGGTATAAACTAAAAAAAATTGAATCAAAAGTAACAAGAGCGAAAATATACGGCAGTAATAAAACGAAAACTAAAGAAATGGACTAATGCAAAAACCAAACAAAAGTTGTAAGAGCGGTTAAGAAAATATAATGATAATGTGTGAAATAAAAGTGAACAACAAACAAGTACCATTGTAAGAATTTTTTAAAAAATGCCTTTAATTTTGCGTGTTATCTGTTGCTTAAAACGGATTGCATAATGTCATAATTGTTCCTGTAAAAAATCTGTTTTAAACTGCTTTGTTTTGTTTAGCGACAGTGTTTCCGATGTGTGCGAATTTTCAAACCCACACGTTGGCGCGTCATGGCAGTGTCGCAAACTCATCAACGAGACTTGCCCGACAAACTTAGTTTGGTCGAAAAGGATAACAATACCATCAAGATTTCCAGCCCGTAAAGAACTATACAATACAAAGATTAACCGAGAAATGCCAATTCAAAGTCAATTCATCTTCGCCAGCAAACAAACAGACAATTCTTCCCCGGATCGACCGCCGTGTAAAAAACTTATTCGAAGAGCGTCAAGCAATCTTCCAAGTGGTTATTACTTGGATGGAAAATGGAAGTTCTTGCGATGTAACATGGCATATCACAATTTGACCAACGCAATGGATTGTCTGGCCAACCGAACAATCTACTTAATTGGAGATTCCACAATGAGACAGTGGTATTCATATCTAGTCGCTGAAATGAAACTTACAGACACTGGACCTGATAATTCGGTTGCCTGGTCACAACCACGCAAAGGTCGACATGACAAAAATAACATTACAATTTATTACAAAGCTCATGGTTTGCCATTGCACAATCCCGGTCCACCAGGTAGCAAGCCATATATAGTCGACACTTTGGATGGAATGCCTTCTTCAGGTGATTTTTTGGTAGTGTTGAATATTGGTGCCCACTTTGCCCTCTATGATCCATCGGGTTTTATTCAACGGCTTGTTGCCATAAAGGATCTATAGGACAGAAATTCGGGGGTGCGGTTTTTCCTGCGAACAGGAATTAGGTTTAAACGTTTAATGACGTTTTTGCCAAGTGAATGGTATTTGTATCGGTTTGACCAGATTATGCGCGAAATGTTTGCCGATATTTCGTATGTAACGTTTATAGACACATGGGAAATTACCACCATAAGAACTCAGGAAGACATTCATTCACAAGAGATTATCGCCGAGTTTCTGTCTCTTCTATTGTCCTATTTGTGTTGACAACTTTATGCATTGGATACTTACTCTTTTCTTCATTTTGGCCCCAAAACAATGTATTACTTTTAATAATGCAGTGTTAAGTTTTTATTTTTGGTTGACTTATGCTGTTCTTTTCAGTGACTGCTTCGTTCAGTCATAAAGGTCAATGTAAGCCCATACTCGATACTAGTAATTGATGGCAAATAAAAAAATGCATTGTACAATATGACATAGTTTTACGTTTTTGAGCCCTCATTTATTCCAGCCAATATGTCAAAATTAAACATTTTAATCTTTGGGCTATTTATTTTAAACTGAACAAACACATAGCAAACTGCAAACAGCGCATTTTCCTTTTTGGAGGAGCGCCACTTTTTCACTTCGAGGAACGCCTCTTTCTAGCGTACCTCCTAAATACACTTCACTGCTTGGTAGAGCTACTAACACAAGAACTCAAACGAGAAACGGTTTACCAAATACTGATAAATGGCGTAAAGAGCGCAGTTTAATTCAATTAGCAGTGTGACTGGTATAGGGTTAGGAACTAAATTCAACATTAAGAACTGGGTTTTCGGTTGATTTTTTTGTTAACCTTATTATGAACCTCGGACCAACCCTGTTACAAAAGCTCTAACCTTCATTATATTTTGTTTCACGGCGTTCGAACTCAGGACACTCCCGGGGACGAATCCCCATCAGTTTTTTTGCGTCTGTATATGGGTCAGGCACGCCGTACCAATCGGCCAAGTTCATGACCAAAGCTGCATTTATTTTTAAGTAATTGAGCGCGGCATCTACCCGAAATTAGCCAACCTATCTTGTGTTAGTTATACTCACTGCTTAACAGACAACGCTTCCGCATTCTGCTTTACAACTGTGACAAAATAATACGTGGGTTTAAATAATGACTTACGTTGCGGAAACAGTCGCTACGTAGGTTTGATCTGTACACAGGGAGGTTTTGTGTTTGGTATGGATTTGATTTTAAAATTACAGCGGCAGAGCACAAAATATATGTGAAACTTGGAAATATATTGCCTGTTGCATTAGACATGGTTCTCCACCAACCGATTCTATATTTTGAATGCATCGACGCTGTTTATGGAAGCTGCCGATCTCTGTCTCACAACAACAGTACTATGTACTGCTTAAATGCATGTGAACATATTCTTGGTTCAGTTCTTCGTCGCCATTGTGACAGCAAGGGTAAAGAAAAGGCCCCTACACAAACAGCTTTAATTCTGCATGAAATTGGACGTGTTTACAGACTAAGAAGTCCTGACAAGATTAGTTTAATAAAAGCGGTTGTTCTGTTTAATGCCGCCCTTGTAAGGAAACCATCCAACGAGAAACAAATCAGAAAAGATCTTCGTGAAATATGCTGTCATGTTTTGGAACTTGCTTGTGCAAAACAAAAATCCGCCGATTTTACAATAGAAGTGAAAGTAATCAGTGAAAAAATGAAACAACTACGCAACTATGTTGCTAAACACTTACAGTCGCTGCATGAGCTGTGTTTGAAAGAACAGACGACAGAAACAAAAATTATAGAGGATATTCAAAACCACCTTACATGTGGATATACTGACGCAATGAAACATATCATGGACTTTTGTGTCCGCACAATGGGAAGTCCTCCATGTGAGTATGCTTTGGTTGGAATGGGTTCATTAGCAAAACGGGAAATAACGCCATATTCAGATTTTGAAAGTTTTATTGTTTTGGAAGACCTAGACTATATTTCTGACGAATCCTATTTAGCGATCCTTAACTACTTTCGATGGACAGCGGTAATATTTCAAATTGTTTTGGTTTCTATGGGTGAAACACTCACGCGGTTTATGTGCATACGATCGCTTAACAACCCAACCCATCCTGGGGGTGATTGGTTTTATGATGCTTTTACTCCATGTGGCATCTCCCCAGACGGTTTTGCCCCACAGGCAAGCAAAAATCCACTTGGGCGACAGGAAATGACTTCGGATAAACCTTGGATAACTGAATTAATCAAACCTGTCAGCAAAATGCTTTTGTATTTGAAGCCACGACAAAACCTCAAGAATGGATACCATCTTGCAGAAATGCTAACCCAGACATGCTTTGTGGCTGGAAACAAAAATGTTTATGACAGCTATTGCACAGGAGTGGAACAAGCATTTCTTCATTCAAACATGGATGCTGTTTTAACTGAGGTAAACAACGATCTGAAAACTTTTCACACATTAACACGACTTCCCTCTGTTCAAAACTTCAAGAAGTTTGACATGAAAAGAGTTATTTATCGAAGTACTACCTTGTTCATTTTGGCTATGAGAAGATTCTTTAAAGTTCGTGCTTTAGCATCATTTGATGTTGTCAGAGAGCTTGAGAGAAGACAAATTATTCCTTGCAAATTTGCTCAAGATCTTACATATGCTGTTGCGCTTGCATGCGAAGTTCGTCTTAAGATTTACAACCAACAAAACTCACAGGATGATCGGGTTGACGCCATGAAAGATAAAATGCAAACGACGATTGTATCAATAATGGGCAAACAAGCTGCCATAATGTACTTTCGAATCGCCTGTCAGATTCAGCACTACATAGGAATTTTGACAAATCGAATTCGAAAAAGTGTTTCGTACAAAGAAGAAGTATTGAAAGTTCAACTGACCGAGGTTTACATTCGCTACTCCCTGTGCCTTTATCAAGAAAGTTTGGAAATTTGTGATGTGTTTGGTTGGCTTACGAAAGAGCAGTACAAATGCGAACCACGAATAGTGTTTCTTGTTGGTTCGTGTTATTATAAACTTAAGGACTACGACAAGGGATTACTTTTCCTGCAACGAGCCGAAGCAGACTTTGTGCCTGAAACTTCAGGAAACAACAAACTTTTGTGTCAAAACATGATTATGCTTTGTTATGAGAAACAAGGAGATCAAGAAAATTCAAGCAACTGTCTTAAAAAAATGATGGTGTATCACAGGGAAGTTGGAATTTTTAAAAACTTTATTTCAAATAGAGATGAACTTACCAATCGCAAAGACTTCATTAACCACCACGTTATTGCAAAACGCGAACATTGGTTTGGCAGCTGATGTTATGATTTTTTCAAGTTCGATGAAGCTCTTGTGCACTTTGAACGTGAACTACAACTTCGATGCTTGCTCACATGCGACACTTCAAGAGATAAATCTATTGCAGCTTGTCATTTAAGCATCGCTCGCTGTTTGGTTTTCGAAAACGAAATGCGGAGGGCTGTACCTCACATTAATGCATGTAGAAACATTTATAAGGAGTGTAAAAAGGTTGGCATCAATAAACGATGTGAGGTGGAGCTTATTTTGGGTAGAACGTTTTCGACGCAAAAACTACACCAATCAGCCTTGGATTGTTACAAGCGTGAGTTACGTTTTCGTAAGGAGATAAACAACAAAAAATATTGATGCATTTCCAACAGATTTGGTAAATCTTGGAACATGTCACCAAAACATCGCCTTTGAGTACTATTTTCTGAATATGTTTCAGGATAGCTTCGGTCATGCTAAACAGGCTGAAACAAATTATCTGCTTGCAAACGTTCCTGATGCAATCTTACAGGGTTGTCGGACTGTTATTGAAACATGTAAAACTCGTTTGTAAAGTAGTTTCAATAGATTAAAATTTTTGTCGTCTAAAAAGTATGCTTCGATGTTCTCTTTATTTTAAAAAAAATGCTTTTACCATGTTGTTTGAAGTCACGCTAGACCAGGGTTCTTCAACGGGGGCGATGGTGACAATTTTGGAAGTTGGGGGACGATTTAACTTCAAAAGAGGGTGATTTCAACATTACTGATTGTATAAATATGTACCATAACTGTGAGACTCAGCTAACTTTGACTTACAAGTAGATATAATTCGTCTTGCAAACAAACACCAGGGACAATGGACACATTAGATTAAACGTGCTGCTATTTGAATACATTGTGATCTCGAAACCAAGGTTAGGCATTTAATTAGCCACATGGGACACTTTATTGCGGCTATGTATAGTGACAGCCCATACTTTCAAATACAACGGCAACAATCTTCACCTTGAACTTTTTTCGCTTTTACTCTACCTAAAGGCCTACAAGCGCTCCCCAAACCGCGAAGTATTTGCATCATTTAGGATTCATCTCTGCCGAGTAATGCTCTATTGTTGTCAACAAAAGAAAGCGATTGTTTGCGCATAATCGTAATATTGTTTTGTCTATGATGTAACAAATTGTTCTCAGATGCGTTTGAATTGCGTGAAATGGACCTTGCGTGTTGTAGTAGCAATTAAATTAGGTGTTGACTGAAGCTTTCGCTGTGCTAGGTGAATCTAACCACCCAAATCTGCTCAAAAGGCCGAAATTTTATACAAATAACAATCTCATAGGGGGGCGATTAGGAGTCCGTGCCTTGGAAAGCGGGCGATTGAGCTAAAAAGGTTGAAGAACCCTGCGCTACACTAAATTAGAGAAAAAAGACGGAAACAAGTTTAAAAATAAAAATTAGGCGTTTGATCTTCTTCTACCGAAGTTTATTTTTCCAGAAACAAGTCCTTATTTTTTTTTCTTTAAACAAAACTGCATCACAAGTCCCTATTGCAACGGCCTATCGGTAAGTATATACTTTTGTATGTTAAAATATAAACCAAACCTATCTTGGTCATATTTTTTACTATCTGTGGAGCATCAACACAAATTTAAGCTACATTTATTGCGCCTATCAAAGTTGCAGCAACAAAACTTCGATCAGTAACAGTGTAAACAAGTTGAAAATAAGGTTGGAAATTTTCCGTATGACACGTTTCTCGTTGTATTTTCGGCAATTATAGTTGGCAATCAATAAGCATTCCAACAAAGGCACCATTGTAAAAGTATATACAGGTCATTTTTATTGTCATGTAAAAAACATGTGACAAAAATGACTGTGTGGACAAAAATTAGAGTTTATCAGTGGTCCTAAACCAAAATATTGTGTTTCTCGCATGTTACATTGTGTGTTCCATCCCTGAGGCCCAACTCAATTGTATAGACTAACAGGAGAAAAGTCGACATATTTTATTATTTATATAAAATCTAAAGGAAAATGTTTACACAAAAAAACAATTTAACGTTACTACCTTGGTTTCACTAATTTTGTATTGACGATTATTTATTTACAAATTCTGCCACAGGTTGTATGTTACAGACTGAAACTGAGAATGATTTACAAAATAGTAATCCCAGTTAGGTGTTGAACAAGTTTCATAATTACTAGTATCTGTGGCCCTTGTTTAGTTGCGTATAACGGACCTGTGGTTCCCATCCAATCCCAGCAACCAAATGGATTAACATCTGGAATAATCTTTGCTTGTGGATACAAAATTATCATGTTGTTTGCTTCGGCAACTTCGTTATATCCAGTATAAAGCACATAGTCCTCACCGATGGTTGATACACCTTGCGTGCAGCCATGCAATGCAACGTGCAGCTTACATCTAATTGACCGTGATTTGCATTGGTCAGGAACAAACACATAAGCTATCTCGTCCATACCGATAGCTGTCAGATTGACCCAAGTTAACAATGTTTCACTAATGTTGAATCTAAGTGGTGCTGTGGATGTAGTTTCCATTTGAGGTTCAATAATATTCGTCTCGATGTGGTTTAAAATCTTGAAAGCCGCATTGTATGCACAATTGTTTATCAACTTTACGTGATCGACTTCGCATTCTGCACCATAGTTCATGGTAGGAAAGCAGTGCACGCTTCTTATTTCTTCAAAATGTATATTCGAGTCTTTAACAAACTTGGTGTAGAACTGTCTTGTTTTTTCCACTACTTCTGGTACAATTAAAGTATCCAGGCTTCCAGCAAGCAAAAATACTTTTGTGGATTTAAGTTGTTCCAATGAATCGATTTGACCTTTTTCTGATAGCCCTTCTGCTATTGCCTGAATTTTTGTAACGTTGATAATTTGAGGATTGGCCAGCTCTGGGAATGTACGTTCACTTTCAGGAACTGACCACGCACAATGGTATGGGCCCCCGGATATAACTCCAACGCCTCTAAAAGTTGCCGAGTAAGACACATGCATTTGTACTGCCATGTAGCCTCCAGATGAGAAACCACTAATTGTAATGTGATCTTGGTCCACATTATATGAAGGAAGTTGAAATTGTGCTTCCAGTGAACAGCAGCAGAGAAAAATGCAAGCTTGCAAATTCATTGTTTTTTTGTCACAAAACTGTTTCTACAAAGTTTTACAAGCGGCTGAAATTTGCAAATTACAAAAACATTAATACTGCCATCTGATTTTAAACCTGGAAAACCAATTGGTTTGTGTAACTACTATTATGCCTGTCCCCACTTCTATCGTTTTTTTTTATCAATACCCTCTAAAGCTATATCAGTTGCTGAAATCAAACCGTTGACAAAGTAGAGAGTTGTGTGAAACTGGCGCCGAATGACGTCGGGAAGACGTCGCGTATTGGTGCCAAAAACCTGCAAGCCAGTCCTAATTTTATACACAGGAGGTGGAAGTAAACACACTAAGTAAAGAAACCCTGCATTTACAGTAACTAACCCTTTGTTTAGTGCACGATGAGGCAAAACAACATTGGAAACTGGAGCGACTTTATTGGTCCAGAATCCAAGAAACGTTGTCGGAATTTTATGTTTATTTATTTTCTATTAACTACGTAATTATGTTAAACATAAACAGAATCACGAATATTAACGTACAACAAATTTTAGAAGCACAAGTGCATAAATTAGTCTTCATAACAACTTTTTCCAAAACACAAGCAAGACTAATAAGCCTGTTGGTTGGTATGCTGCCCTGATCACTTCCTGTCAGCTATGTTACCCAGCCACGCAGTTACGCTGTTAGGAAGACCGTAATGCTACAACTACCGTAGTAGGAAAAAAGTGCTACCACAGTGTGGATCAGGAGTAAACAACCTATGGTTTTGGAAACATGTCTAGTTAACGTATATATCTAAATGTTAGCTTTCATTCGTTTCTGTGAACACATTGGCAACCGTTCGTACAATCCTGTAAACATGTTTGTCAAGTCGACCGACAATAAAAAGATCATTGTACGTTTCTAAAAAGTATCAAAAAAACGTCAACACCTTTACAAGTGTGCTTCGCTCGCTTGAATAACAGTCCGACAAACCTGCAAGATTGCATCAGGAACCCTTGCCAGCAGGTAATTCGCTTCAGCCTGTTTGGCATGACTATAGCTATCTTTAACTTTTTTAAGGTAAAAACTTTCAAAAGCAATATTTAGATGGCACGTTCCAAGACTTAGAAAATCCCAGGGATAGATGTCAACCTCATTTGTTACTATCTCCTTGCGAAAATGCAACTCACGCTTGTAACAATCCAAAGCTGATTGGTGCAGTTTTTGAGCCGTGAACGTTCTGCCCAAAATAAACTCCACCTTACATAGTTTATTGATGCCAACCTTCCAACACAGTTCCTTATAAATGCTCCTGCATGCATTAATGTGAGGTACAGCCCTCTGCATTTCGTTTTTAAAAACCAAACAGAGAGCAATGCTTAGATGACAAGCTGCAATAGATTTATCTCTTGAAGCGTCGCATGTGAGCAAGCATCGAAGTTGTAGTTCACGTTCAAAGTGCACAAGAGCTTCATCGACCCTTAGAATATTATAACACCAGCTGCCAAAGAAATGTTCGCGTTTTGCAATAACGTGGTGGTTGATGAAGTCTTTGCGATTGGTAAGTTCATCTTTTTTGATATAAAATGTCTTGTAAAAGTTTAAATTTTCGCCCGGGAGATCCATCATTGTTTTGATGCTCTTGAACAACTTCTCAATTACAACGTTCCCAACTCCTTGTTTCCCGTAGCAAAGCATAATCATCTTTTGACACAAAAGTTTGTCGTTTCCTGAAGTTTCAGGCACAAAGTCTGCTTCTGCTCGTTGCAGAAACAGTAATCCCTTGTCGTAGTCCTTAAGTTTATAATAACACGACCCAACAAGAAACATTATTTGTGGCTCGCATTTGAATTGCTCTTTCGTCAGCCAACCAAACACATCACACATTTCCAAACTTTCTTGATAAAGACACAGGGAGTAGCGAATGTAAACCTCGGTCAGTTGAACTTTCAATATTTCCTTTTTGTACGAAACACTTGTTCGAATTCGATTTGTCAAAATTCCTATGTAGTGCTGAATCTGACAGGCGATTCGAAAGTACATTATGGCAGCTTGCTTGCCCATTATTGATACAATTGTCGTTTGCATTTTATCTTTCATGGTGTCAACCCGATCATCCTGTGAGTTTTGTTGGTTGTAAATCTTAAGACGAACTTCGCATGCAAGCGCAACAGCATATACAAGATCTTGGGCAAATTTGTAAGGAATAATTTGTCTTCTCTCAAGCTCTCTGACAACATCAAATGATGCTAAAGCACGAACTTTAAAGAATCTTCTCATAGCCAAGATGAACAAGGTAGTGCTTCGATAAATAACTCTTTTCATGTCAAACTTCTTGAAGTCTTGTACAGACGGAAGTCGTGTTAATGTGTGAAGAGGTTTTAGATATTTGCCAATTTCCATTATTGCAGCATCCATGTCTGATCGCAAAAATGCTTGTTCCACTCCTGCGCAATAGCTGTCATAAACATTTTTGTTTCCAGCCACAAAGCATGTCTGGGTTAGCATTTCTGCAAGATGGTACCCATTCTTGAGGTTTTGTCGTGGCTTCAAATACAAAAGCATTTTACTGACCGGTTTGATTAATTCAGTTATCCAAGGTTTATCCAAAGTCATTTCCTGTCGCCCAAGTGGATTTTTGCTTGCCTGTGGGGCAAAACCGTCTGGGGAGATGCCACATGGAGTAAAAGCATCATAAAACCAATCACCCCCAGGATGAGTTGGGTTGTTAAGAGATCGTATGCACATAAACCGTGTGAGTGTTTCACCCATACAAACCAAAACAATTTGAAATATTACCGCCGTCCATCGAAAATAGTTAAGGATCGCTGAATAGGATTCGTCAGAAATATAGTCTAGGTCTTCCAAAACAATGAAACTTTCAAAATCTGAATATGGCGTTATTTCCCGTTTTGCTAATGACCCCATTCCAATCAAAGCATACTCGCATGGAGGACTTCCAATTGCGTGGACACAAAAGTCCATGATATGTTTCATTGCATCAATATATCCACATGTTAGATGGTTTTGAATATCCTCCAAGATTGCTGCTCTTGGTTCATTCAAACACAACTCATGAACTGGTTTTAAGTGTATTAAGTTTTCAGCAACATAGTTACGTAGTTGTTTCATTTTTTCACTGATTGCTTTCACTTCTATTGTAAAATCGGCGGATTTTTGTTTTGCACCAGCAAGTTCCAAAATGTGACAGCATATTTCACAAAGATCGTTTCTAATTTGATTCTCGTTGGATGGTTTCCTTACAAGGGCGGCATTAAACAGAACAACCGCTTTTATTAAACTAATCTTGTCAGGACTTCTTAGTCTGTATACACGTCCAATTTCATGCAGAATTAAAGCTGTTTGTGCAGGGACCTTTTCTCTACCCTTGCTGTCACAATGGCGACGAAGAACTGAACCAAGAATATGTTCACATGCATTCAAGCAGTACATAGTCCTGTTGTTGTGAGGCAGAGATCGGCAGCTTCCATAAACAGCATCAACACATTCAAAATATAATATTGGTTGATGAAGAACCATTTTTAGTAATTTACCTTCCAAGTACTAAGCAAAGTTCTACACAAGACAAATATATTTAACAAAAAATAGACATTTCCATACAAGCGATATAGGTTACAGAACAGACCCAGTGCGCATCGATTAAGTTTTTAGACCATTGGGTCCTTAAATAGAATCATTTCTTCGCTTGTTTATTCAAAACATGCGATTTGTTACATGACCATTGATTTTAAGTCTGCTTCAGTGGTTACTGTGGTTGGTAATGTCACGATCACGCCTGTTACGTCATTTTAAATGCTAACTCTTCCAATTTCGGAAAGGAATACACCCGGAAACGCAAAGAAAATCTAAACTACTCTTATTTTTATAAAAGTTTGGTTGTTGTTAAAAGCTCGTTAAATCTTCATTACATTTGGTATCAGCTTTATGAGGTTTCATATCAGCGAAACCACATCAGATTTGGATAGACTACATTACGAACTTAGGCTCAATCGCTCCTAGGGGACAGCTCGATGTACCAACGGTTTGAAAAGGAATCCACCCAAGACGCCCGACCAATCCATCAAATTTCGGACATTAGTGCCGCTTCATCGTTTTGCAATGGACGCTACTCTTTTCGGATGGCCTTTGTTATAATATAATTATTTTTCATGGTATCACGCTGTTCTTGCGCCTTTCGCTTGTTGCTTGCATTCGTCATTCATTGCTCTGAAGAAGTCCTACCGTTCTGGTGGACGAAACGTCAGCGAAAATACAAGTTATGGATAGAAACAACTAGTATTTTTGTTTAACATTAACACCAGTTGAACGACATTTTTGTTAAATATGCAACCTGGTGGACGAAAACGCCTGTACAGCACTCCCACAGAAGTTGCGGAATTAGAATTGGCAGTTTCACACATTTGGCCACAAAAACTTTCAGGTGGTGATGTTAAACCCCGATCAACCTTATGCCTCGTTTTGTCTTATACTATAAGACTGCGTCCCTTTTTTTATTAAGAAACGCCACAAACCCTCCAATACTATGGTCGAACTATAATACACAAAAAATATACACATAGGCAACTCGCACTTCACCACTAACTAAACTAGACCACAGACTGAATACATGCCCAACACGAAAACAACATTGACCACATGACGCCTTGCAAAAGACTGACTTAAACTCGTGACACAAAACCCTGTTGACATAGGTTTGAACAATCGCATAACCACGTGACAAATAAGGCTAACGACAGAGTGTATGAGCGTTAAGCTTGGTAAAAATTGAAACATGCTGAAAATTCAAACCTAAGCTTGGTAAAAATTCAAACCAAGACTTTTGGTTCGGCCGTATCAACCGAATCATTTATGACGTCACGCGAAGTCGTTCCTTATGCTTTTTACATGAAAACACAAGTATGTCCACCAAGCAATTAGTGCAAAATAGTTCTGTGAAATTAACATTCGCTCAATCAAGATTGCCATCAACATACTGTATTCATTTCCGGTATGTTGCGAATCATATTACCTTTGTTTATTTGTTTTCTGTACCGGCACTACGTTTGTTTTATTTTATGGTTTTTCTTAAAGAGCCCCGGCACCGGAAAATTATTTTTTAATATGTTGTTTGTCGTATTTTTATAAACACGATTTCAAATTTAAAACCACAAAAATCGATGTTACTAGTCAAATATTTATGTTTTAAATCTAAAAACACTGACACCTTGCGGATATTTTGTCACTGAGCTCAAACGCCATGTGACGTCACCTCGTACCAACTTGGTTTGGAGCTTGTTTGTAGTCGGTGGTTGTTAACGTTCTGCGACGCCAATTACGTTAGTTAGTTTAGGTATTTTGGTGTTTAAACGTTTTCATTTTTATACTCAAGTGTGAAAAAATGCCTGCAGTGTGTTCTTTGTATGGTTGCAATTCAAGAGGAAATCAAAAGGCCAGCAATATGACACTTTTTCGCTTTCCAAATATAAAGCGATTGCGGTCAGCTTGGATTAAATTTGTTAACGTGAAAAAAGGGACCAACGAAATACAGTGTTCTTTGTAGCCTACATTTCACAGATGAATGTTTCACAAATAAAATGCAGCAGACAGGGGTATGGCAAAAGTTCTGGTGTTAAAGCCAAATGCCATTCCATGTATTCATTAGAACAGTCTTCTTCAGCAAGAAATGGCATTGAGAGCAGCTGCAAGAAAAGTAGCACATGGTATGCTTTAATTAACTGTTTTCTGATATAATCTCATTTAACATTATAGTCTTTAATATTACCATTATGTCATACTAATTTAGTTTATTGTCATGCCATTTACTTGGTAATAACAAAAAAGTGTGGTTATGAAAAAAAGGTGTGATAATATCAATACATTTTCATTTGGGAACCACCCAATCTAAGCTATGAACCAAAATACATTGTGTGTAAAGGAAAACTTCTTTACCTCTTAAATGGTGTACCAGAAGTAAATTAACTGCAGATTTCCCTGGACACTCAGCTAAATTTAGTACATACACAATGATGGATGATGGATCTTTGCAACAATAAAATTGTTGCTATTAACCTTGTTAATGTATTCAGATGGTAATTTCATAATATTTTCTAGAGCAATGAAGTGGCAAACAGCAATAATATGGAAAAAGGATTCTTGGGATGCATTGAAAACATCACAAGCAAAGGATTGTTTATTAAAGCCTTTGTGACTGACAGGCATCCACAAATCATTAAATACATTAGTGAAGAATCTTCAGAAACAAAACATTATGTTTGGCATGTAGCTACAAGTATGATAGAAATAAAAGATGAGCATACACTGGTATATTTGTGTTTATGGTTTTCAATTCAGAAATCCAAAAGAAACTGACAGCACTTTCTAACAAAGCATGTTGCAAAGAGTTGGGACCTTGGGTGAAAAGCATATGCAACCACATGTATTGTTGTGCAGCAACATCACAAGGGAATTCACAACTTATAGTTGACAAGTGGCTGTCAGTCTGGCAACGTAACTCTGAAGTCTTCCCCAGCACCATTCAACAAATTTTCTGTAGGCAGTATACATGTAACGCATAGAGATTGCTGGTTGCATGTTAGTAGTTAGTACAGTAAAACTTACTCGTGACGGGTGTTAATTACCCTCATCATGATTTCCCAATTGACGTTTAAATCGATAACATGCTGCTTCTAATACACGTTGAGACATGTAGATTCAAATCCAGGATATACTTTTATACAAAGCAGACTCGGAATATTCGTTGAACTTGGCTAACTGCTGTTGCACTTACTAATTTCATGGCAGCAAACGCATGATTTTCTCTCCTCCATTATCACATAGTTAGTACATAAACACCTACAATAATTCTGTTACGTGGAAAATACCTTTTGTCAACAACAAAACACCTACCTTTTTAAGCAAACAGTTGTTATTTATTGCTTAACTGTCAACTACGTATACTACGTTAGTTTTATCAGTTGTAAACAATAAAAAAATGTACGCATCAAAGCTAAAACAAGCAATAAAAACAACAGCTGATCAACGCCATTGTTAGAAGTTGGTACGAGGTGACGTAACAATCGCTGCTACATATCAAACCAAGGTGTCGCTCGAGAGCTCATTGTTTGATTGAATATCTCGAAAACGAGAAATCATAGGACAAAAAAAATTAGTGATTCGGAATCCCTGATTTTTGGCAATTCTAAATATCTAAAATGTAGAAAAAGTCACATCGCCGCTGCCGGGGCCCTTTAATCGTTTCGAATGCAACCCACCCCGCTGCCTTGGCATTCCAGCGCGTTGCCGTAATTATAAACACCCTCGAGACTCTTCTCAATTAGCCTTACGAATAACTGCTATTTTTCCCCGTGGCTGGCTCCCCAACGTGACGGCTGTGAAAATGGGATCAGGGAGACTTGGTCGGTCGGCCTAAGAAGAACGTGTTCTTCTTACTTGGAGAAATTTTAGTACCGTTTTGTCTGTTTTTCTTGTCGTGTTTTTAAGTGCAACATTAGCCCAATTTTGTTGTCGATCACCGTGCATATTTTAGTCCGCTTTTATTACAAGAACAAAGGCCAGATTACTTATTCTATACTGTGTCTCAAAAGCATGAAGATGAGCGCGCGGTGTATTTATTGATTTCACCGGCTAGCCGTTAGAGCGCAGCGTCCTGAACCTTAGGCGCAGAAACAGTAACGCTACACTTTTTTCATTTTTTGTCATAACGGCAGATTTCTCGAGCACTCGCGGTCGCAATATATTTAGGAAAAGGAAATATACCTTGACGAAACAAGACATAGAGTTAACAACTAGAAGTTAGTTTGTTCCCTGCAAAACTATTCCTACAACAACATGGAGGATGGATTTTGTTTAGTTTCGTAAAATTACCCAGCGTGGGAATTTTTTCATAGCAATTTATTACGTCACAAACAAGACTAAAACAAATTGCACGCGAATAATTGCCTTGTTACAGGTGACTTAAAATCGTTGCTCATTTAGGCACAAGATATTACATAAGATTGTAGGAATAGTTCAAGCTCCTCGCAGTCTCTTCAAAATTGCTCTGCGGAACGCTAAGGAACCGCGGACCCTAGTTTGAGAACCGAAAAAAACAGCAAACATAATCGACTAGTTTGTGATGATTGAAACTTTAACTTTTAAGTGGACATGTCGATGTTATTTATCGCGCAGTGTTTGTGACGTGCTTGCGTTTAATTCTTTTTTCCTTTGTTTATGTACTACGTGGTACGTGCATTAGTGTTATTTACCTTGATAAAGGCGACCTGTATAGGACGTCGAAACGTCGAAGTAATAATACATTTGCCAGAAGATCTATAAACTAGATCCATCGATATGTTTTCAGAAAAGTTAGTCATGGAGTTAAAATGTAGGAAATTTTTAGAAATCGTATTGGCAAAGATAGAAGCATTGACCCGTTGAAGAGTTAAATATTAGTAAAAAGCAGAGAGTTCTGGAGAAAAAACAGTAAAGGTTTTGCCCGTCTTTGACCTCATTCCCGTCAAAAAAAAGAAAATAAATCATATGATATAAATTAACTTTTTCTAATTTCAGCCACCTTACAGGGCGTAACAATGAATGTATGACCCAATGGCAGCTGTGGCATAGACTGTTTTTCTGTTACTACCCGTGACACAAATATCATTATGCCTTTTACATTTTCAGAGAAAGGCAAACCAGGTAAAATACTCACGGCGGGTAAGAATTTCGTCAGAAATTAGTCAACTGAAAGAAAATTTAAAAGGAAAAGGAAGTTTGTCGATTATCCGCGTATTTAAGTGGGACATTTTAACCGCACTCCGCCGCTTTTGCGCTAATAATTAATCGGAGGCATGATAAACAGATGTGAGAAACCATAGGCTTATTCAGCAGCCGAAACCGAAAGGATAAAATTTACAACGGTTTACAATGATTTCACGCTATGTAATGTATTAATAAAGTAACACAGGTGCGGTTGAGCAGGAAAAACGGTAAAAGCGTGCATATGTAGTGGTATAGGGAAAACATGGCTTTAGTTCAAAAAACTTGAATAAAACAATATATTTAAATATTTTGTTTTTATTAGAAACTCATGCCAGCATGTTCATAAAACTTTTAATACTTGGTGTATTGTTTGAATGTTGCTTGTCAGACAGAATTTCCTCCTTTGGGCCGTACAATGTTGACCCCATCAGGCATATAACAATCAGTGGATTCTCATCAGGAGGTTACATGGCAGTTCAAATGCATGTCTCATACTCTGCAACCTTTTCGGGTCTCGGAGTTATAGCAGGAGGACCTTATCATTACGCAACAACAGTACCAGAAAACGAAAGAATTTTTCCCAATCTTACATATCCCAGTGTAATCAACGTAACCAAGGCGCAACTGCTAGCGATGGAGTTATCGGAGACAAGTCAAATAGATCCTTTAGAGAACCTTAACTTAGATAAAGTGTTTCTTTTAACTGGAAGCTTCGACACAATAATAGTACCCGAAGTTGTGATAAAGACGAAACAGTTTTACAGCAAATTTGTCAATGCAACGAACATAAGGCTGGAATACATTGAAAGCGTGCATGGTTTTCCTACCATGAACTATGGTGGTAATTGCAACGTTCAGAAGCTTCATTGAAACGGACGTTGTTAACGCAACAAGGGTAAACACATCGTCTAACCTCCACAGGTTTAACATCACTGAAATTTTGCAAGCTGAAAAAAAATTGACAGATATTGGTATGGACGAAGTTATGTGTATATTTGTCCCCAATCAGTGTGAAAATGCAAAAACAAGATGCAAACTGCATGTTGCTTTGCACGGATGCACACAAGGCGTATCAACAATCGGAGAAGATTTTGTGCGCAATACCGGATACAATGAAGTTGCTGTCAAAAACAACATGATAATCTTGTATCCGCAAGCAAAGGCGATACCACATATTAATCCGATCGGTTGCTGGGATTGGATTGGGTCTACTGGCGAGTTGTTTGCTACTAAACGTGGACCGCAGATTGTGGTAATAATGAAAGTAGTGGAGCATTTGACTGGCGTATCTGTATTGTAGTTTCTACAGTGCGCAGTGATCAAACGGAGGAATGTTTTGATTCAAGTCGTCTACTGAAATAGTTAAGCTTTTTATTTCGTCTAATAAATTTTGCGCGCCGGCTAGGATGCCAACATGCTGCACTACACATAACGTTTTAACGCTGCACAGCTGTTTTGTGGCTCGTGGTGGCTTTTGTAAAACTTTGTGGCTATGTATTTTTTCCCCTGTCAACAGGAATGACCCAAACTCACGCTGAAACTTCAGACAGCATTGATTTAAAATAGCTACAAACACTACTTCATGAAACAAAACATCCATTTTATCATTTGCAAACGTTTAAACAATGGCTGTTATTATCATTATTAGTCAAAACGAGTCAAATGTATTTGCTTTCGTGTTGTCTCCGAGTAATCATGTTTTTCAACTGACATAACAATAGTGTTTCCTAAGTTACCAATTGAGATTTTGCTCATTTTAAACGTTGTATAACCTACCTTTTGACCAATGTTGGTGGTACAATAAAAAAACGAGAAAAAATAGTGTATTATTTTGATATATTTACTGAAGTAAATCGTAAACATGGCCCATATAGGCCCATAGGTCCACGAATCACAATTTACGCGTACGAACACTTGCTCAAATCTCCCTAGGCACACGGCATGACACATATATGCATATGGAAGTCATTATCTGGCCTGTTTTGACGTCTTGTTGTACAAATAGCCGTGCTGTAGAAGTATTACTTGCATTTCATTTTCACGCGTAGTTGTGTCAGGAACTCTTACTGAAAACTAATATTTGGCTAAATATGCAGAAGATGCAGCCCAATACTGCACAACATGATGCTTTGTGTAAAAGCATCGAGCTAAAAATGATAATGATGCTTTTTGCTGTTTAAGTAAAAAACTAGTTTTGCTGTGAAAAGGCTTTCTTCTAAATGCCCTAAATCATACCAAACCAACATTCGGTACAAAACAAACTTTAATGACAAAGTATAATATAAATTTGCGTTTCACGCTTATTCAGTGAATTAACTAAAACAAATATAATGACCACAAACACAGTTGCCACAGCATTTAAAAAAAGAAAGTTTAATTTGCGATGTATAAAACTTTTATTTGGTAATTTTACAACTGTATAGACGACGTATTGTTGTTTAGCTTTGCAAGTTTTGGCATTGTAGGTCTTAAACGAATCCCAAATGTTTTTGTATAGCTATGGCCGAAGTAAATAAATGAGGAATACTTATATATATATGCATAATTCAAAACAAAGCACTTGTACTATAAAACGCGGTGTTGTTTCGCAATCATACCATAAATAAACAAATATCATACCTCACTCAGGAGGCATACTGCAAAATGGCTTGGGAAAAAAAACAAATTTTAAATTCACACTTCGAGATCAAACGAACGATCTTCAGCTTCTTCCTCGTCAGGATCACAATCCAAGGTTTCAGTCTGCTCCGAGGCTATTGTTTTAGCATAGTTTACCTGTTGGCAAACGCGTTCGGCGACAGTGGAGGAATGGCAAACGACGCGAGGTTTGCTGACTGGACGACTGTTGACAGAACTTGACTGAGCGTGGAACGACACCGGAGCTGAACTTGAGGTCTGTGCATATGAGAAGTTATTTTAAATTTTTTCTACAATGAAATTTGCTTATTACACCGCACGAAGGGACACTTGTAGAAAACAAATCGAACCATAAGGCTGGATTCAAGCATAAGAAATACGAAGCATATGACTTCGAATTTCTTAAAAGCAACAGTAAAAACACATCAACAAGTAGAATTACAAAATATGTTTTGTTTATTATAACATTAAACGCGTTGACACACATACGAAAATGTAAAAAGAACTTTTCGATCACGCACAAACGTTAATTGTTTTAGGAACTAAAGTAGGTTACAAAATAGTTAAAACAATAAACAACAACAAAACAAAATTCATTTTAGTAGATCGTTATATTTCGCCCATAGTTTGTCAAATCCTGGATATTTTTGGCAAATTTCATCCATTTTCGCGTTGATTCGTTGACTTTGTTCGCATGAGAATACGTTTCTCCAATCACCGATCACTCCTTTACGTATGAAAGGAATCTCCCCAGGGCGTTCCTCCATACACTAAAGACATATTGTAAGTGGTAAATATTAAATAGCAAAAAATAAAAAAACATTTTTACATATTTGGAAGAATCTTTCTTCATTTTTGAAAACGATGAATGCTCAACGACATCTTGCAATAATTTCTTGTTATTTTTGGTCAGCTTTTCACTCCAACTTGCACCCAAAAAGTCAGCAAGTTTCAATATCTCTCTAAAAAGGAGGAAGAATGATTGGTTACAAAATAAACTGCAACTGCCACCAATAGTTTGATTCTAGGCGGACTATGTTTAGTGGTCGTGGTCTTTAATCAGTTTCTATATTTTATTCCAGGCAAGAACGAATCAAAATTATAACCCATGTGACTGCACGATTTTAGATTCGAATTCTTGTGTTATTTAATTTTTGCAATGGGTACGCCAGATTATTAGGCCATTGTCTTAAATTGTGGACATAAGTAGGCTATGTAAGAGAGTCAGGGCATAAACGCTTATTCCAACTGCAAGCAAAAAATGGCGTAAAAACATATATGTACCCTTCTATGTCGTTTTTCATGTCTTCGTACAACATAAAATGAATATTTTCTTGTTGCAAACTTTTTGCGTGCCACTGAGGAACCAGTTCAAAATAGTCTCCAGAATCGCAGCCTCCTTGCATAAAAACCTCAAAGAAGTCGTTGAAGCTACCGTTTGAAAAACGATAATACTCTTCGAAGCCCACAGTATGGTGGTAGAACGACACCAGACAGTCTTTGGGATTCCTTGCTACAACACAACAAAAGCATAGCACTAAAAACCACACACTATAAATGCAATATAAACCAACAACATGTCTTACCCACAAACACATACTTGGCTTTTTCATTCTGCGGTAACAAATCCCAATACAAATGACTTTTAATGGTACGTGGCCGTTGAAATTCATTTACAGCTTTTCCTCCATCAAACTCAAGAAAGGGAACGTGGAAATCCAGTTTGTCGCCTTCCTTTAATGGTTCACCATTGTTTTGCATTAAATACAGGATATTCATGAGCCAAGTGGTCCCATTCTTTGGATAAGACACAACAAAGACATCGTCGTCTTGAGCTTTGTAACTGATAGCGGAGTCAAATACCTCCTGTGTTATATGTGATACTACACGGTAGCCTTGTGGGTATGCTTCATGCTTCATCACATGATAAAACGGAATTTGGCCAATTTTTTCCATGTTAAAGTTACGTAAACCACCAATAGCCTATCTAAGCTTTACTTAGTGCCAAGTGCATCCATGTGGCTTTGAACTAGAAGACATGCACTGCAAAGAAAGTCGCGATATCAGGATGATAAGCGTAATCGATTTTAAAACAACATTGGCGAAATCGATCGTGGAACAAAGAATATGGCACGCGTGGGACGGAAGATTTTTGTTCATACAGCAACACTGTTTAGAGATCAATTCGGCGAAAAAAGGCGACATTTTATATTTATATCTTTGATTGCCTACTTTACAAAACACTGTACATGATTTGATTACAATAAATACGGTTACTCCAGAAATCATTTAAAAGATTAGGATAATATCATTTTGTAATTTGATGACTTTGTCAAAAGCAAATGCACAGTTTGTTGTCCTCATTTTAACAATTCATGGTATTTGTTCCAAAGCTTGTCGAAACCCGGATATTTCTTGCCAGTTTCTGCAAGCTTGGCATCGATTCTATCACTTTGTTCATGTGACAAAACGCTTTTCCAATCACCAACAACGCCTTTTCTTACAAAGGGTATATGGGCTGGCCGGTCTTCCAAGCACTAAAAATGATTTTAATACAATTAAGCCTTATTGATTATGTCCTCGATTCCGGCATCAGTTACTTACAAATTTTTTGACATTCCGCTTCATGACCCCAAATGAAGACAACTCAATGACGGTTTGAAGTAATTCCGAATTGTTTGCTTCTAATTTCTGCCGGCATTTGGGTCCAAGAAAATCAGCCATCTTAAGAATTTCTCTGTTAGCAGAAGTGTTACGAATTAGTACTAAATATTCACGCTTCATTTAAACCGATTAAACGTCCACAAAACACTGTTTGCCATTCTGAAAAACTTTACTTTCGTGGTTTTACGCACTAGTCTCGATTGAAAGCTTTGTGTAAGCATTCAAAGTCTCACATTGTGGTTAAGTACTGCCACGTTATGTGTTTGATTTTCTGAAACACAAAGGCTCGCGCCACACCACTTTGAAACGTTGGGTAGCGAACACAAGTTGGTCACATATCTTCGGCATATTAACCAGCCTAGCTGTGGACGCAATAACCAGAGCAAGTTCCAAACACTTACCCTCTTATGTCATTCTTCATGTCTTCGTACAGCATAAAATGCACGTTGTTGTGTTGCAAACTCTTGGCGTGCCATTGTGCAACCATTTCAAAATAGTCGCCAGAATCGCAGCGTCCCTCCATAAAAACCTCGAAAAAATCGTCAAAACTTCCATCGGCAAAATGATAATATTCGTCAAAACCAATGGTGTGGTTGTAAAATGAGACTAAACAATCTTTCGGGTTGCGCGCTGAAAAAGAAGAGTTTGTTGGCGAAAAGATTCGGCTTGGGGGTGTCTAGGTAATGTAGTATAAGTTACAATCTTTAAATGTTAGGTGTGCTCTGCCTGTACCAATACCTTATTTCATAAGCCATATACGAAGCTTTGGAATCGCATAAATATTTTACTTAAATCCAATCCAACCTCAACCACGGGTTAAAACGATTTTCCCCAAGGACTGACAGACCACAACAAGCCGTCCTCCAGTTTAAAACAATATTGTAGACACAAGTACTTACCTACGAACACGTACTTGGTTTTAGGATTGTGCGGCACCATATTATAATACATATGCGTCTTTATTACGCGCGGTCTTGAAAATTCGTTGGCCCGGTCACCACCGTCAAACTCGAGAAAAGGAATGTGAAAATGCATATTGTCACCATCATCCAATGGTTTGCCGTTGTTCTTGATCAAATACAAAATGTTCATCATCCAAGTGGTTCCATTCTTTGGGTACGATGCAATAAACGTGTCATCGTCCACTGGTTGGTAACTGATTGCTGATTCAAATTTGGCCTGATCAATAATAGAAACCACAGGGTAGCCTTCTGGAAAGGCAGGGTGCTGAACTATCGCGTAGTGAGGCCTTTTTCTCCCTTCTGACATAACTGCTGCCGGATTTCTAACACTGCTTAATGACAATTTCAGCCTTTAGCTACACCTGCTAATACAAATCGAAGCTAATAGGCCTACTACCATTTAAACCCCAGTTTAGGCAAACTTTTTACACTTTCACATCAAATGGTGTTTGAAACGCAACGAAGCGTGTAAAAAAAGAGAAAAAGTGATCCGTTTGCTTGCCGAGTCATGAGGTCTGACGTTGCAGCGTAGAAGTGCTAGTTCCGCATGGCTACACACAAACAACTCAGCTAATTCTACCTGCGGCTAACGCTGACGTAACTAAAATTCTCGCAACAATAGGTAACCCCGGTATGACCCGCTTGTAACTGCATAAGGTTTTGGTGTCTGCGACTGTAGCTTACTGATTTCAACAACTGAAAGTTTTAGCAGATTGAACAGTTTCCTGACACAAACAAATTAAAGTGATCAAGTACTTCCTTTCCTACAAAAAATCGACTAAGGAAAATATCATTCTGGCAGAACAGCGCTGCGTAACTGTGGTAAACCACAACTGCTACCGGCCATCAGTACGAAGTGCTGTATAGCGGTTCATAGAAAACTTGTTGTACAGGGAAATGATAAGATTTGTAAGAATGAACTGCTGTTTGGTGCATGAATTAAAATCGTTTACTCTTTAATCGGACGAATGCACTACTTTCTTTAAAAAAAGGTTGAACAAAAAAGTTGAAATGTTACTTCCTCACATAGACTTTTTCTCACCACATGAAGTAGGCTAATTGCCGTATTTGCGGAAATGTCAGCAACACAACATGCTGACAAAAAAGTAATACAACGACCTAAATGCAAGCTGCACAAAAACAGCATACTAAAAGCTTTTGCAATAAAAATGGTAATCCGTTCCGGCGATTCAACGGTGTGTTCATCTTATTGCTCGGCTTGTGTTTTATGTGTAAAAAAAATGTAATCCAACTGTGATCGTACGCCGTGAGTGTGTGAAATCGCGGTATAATTTTTTACACGGAACGAAAAAAAGTTAAAGAGCATTGTGTCATCAGACTACTAAAGTTCACAGCTCTTCCTATTTTGGGCGACAATGGTAAATTTATATTTTGCATGTGTAGCAATGATACTCATAAAAATGTTTACACGTGTTATAAAATATACCTTACACCTTCGTTTCTTACACCTGCATGGAATGTAAAATTACCTGCATATAATGCTTTTTGTTGAAATAACAACATTATAGTATTTGTTTTAGGCCAAACATCAGTCATTCTTGCTTTTTGTTCAAACAGGACTGTCATGCCGACAGTGTGTGTCTTGAATGCCATTTATTTCTATCATAGATGAAGGTTGCAACAATATATTTCTATTCGGACAAAGATTTTTAAAAAGTTTTCAGTTAGATTGTAACGAACAAGTCGAGTTATTGATATCAACGTTTACCCATTTAAGGGTCAAAATACAGTGGGCTACCACTTGCAAATTATGTTATATAACCAAACCACACAATCAAGAAAACTTACCTGTTTAACAGTTAACTCCAGAAGTACTTTATCACCGTCGTGTGTTCGTATACTTGAGTGAGGTTGGTCAGAATGCACAGGTAAGATTCGGACATTGATTAGATTGGAATATTCAACTTCGAGCACAACGTGGTCAGGATCAGGTTCGCTGTCTTTCACAAAGTAAACCTTGTGGCTCGTTATCAGAACCTAAAACAAAATAATGTTTGCAAATGGAACAGTACCTGGAACCTTATAGTATAAAACATGGAGCCGTTACATGATAAGTAAGCTGCAGACAGTGTACACTGTTTCAACTTGTGTGTTACCAATGCAGCTTGTGACAAGACATTGACCGTATGTGCTAGTGAAGCAATATTACGGCACGCCAGTTTGTTTGGACTAACAGACTGGAATGTCATAACTCACCAAATTGGTTCGATGCCAAATCTAGGCTTAAAAAACACAGAAACAACTGGACCCACAAAACACTTGCTTGGGGACCAAAGCGCCGTTATGTGGTTACGCAAGCTTATACGGTCAATATCTTGCACAGTCGACAACTTACAAACATAGAAACTTGTTTTTACGTTGTATTGAATGCCACCAAATTTACCCACAAACTGTTTGCGATGAGATGTAAACTATGTGACAATGCTGCACAAAATTACATAAATTAACGCAGTACACAAACCATAACTTTTCGAAAGATTAAACTGCACGTATGGCACAGAGTAGAAGTTCTGTGTGTGCCTGCTTATGCATAAATTTCAAAGGAAGCGTGAATTACAATCTGAAGACTTATGAAAATACTATTTTTGCTACAAATAACATAAAACATTGTAGCTGTCGCAATACAATGGTACGTTCAAACTGTTTGTTATAAACAGAGAAATTTTGATTGTAAAAAACAAAATAACGCTTGACCTCACCAGCATGTTATCGTGATGGGGAAAACTAAGCTTGTTCAAAGAATAGAAATGCTCGCTGAAATCATTTCGGTTCAGAGCATAGAGAAATTGTTGGCCATTTGCCTGTGTCTCCGAATATACTTGAAGGCAGCCCTAAAAAAATAGATTAAAAAAACTCTCAACAGCAACCACTTGGTTAATTGATACATCACCGGTGGCACTTTACCTGAAAAGTATGACAACATCGGACAGGACGGGCGCGTTTGTAAACTTGGTCGCTGGAGACGCTAATCTCACGAACCGCTGATGCCGATTCCGAGGCCAAATCCAAAACACCTAAAAAATGTCAATACTTTTAATCGCAATCGCTATATTTTTTAACGGACTTAATTTTTAATTTTTTTAATTGTATATAAATTGTAAGTAACGCACCGGACCGGTTTCAGAAGACAATGAGAAGATATTGGTGGTAGAACCGTTTCAAATAATACAACAGTCTTCAACTTTATACTAAACACGTACCACCTGACGACTTTTTCTATCGTTACGTACAATCCTAAGTCCTGTTTGGATGGAAAGACCACAGACTAGGCCTGCACTTCTTGACTAAGCTAGCACATTTCTAAAACCAGCAAGATAAGCAATTCCAAAGGAGGGCTCAAGACACAAGTTTTGCCCAAAACCCAGGCTGATTAGTTGGGTAAGTTAAGTTGCATTTCATCATCTGACTTGAATGAAGTATAGGAGAAAAAATAATTATATTAACGTACACCACTAACGGGACGCGTAAAACAGGTTGAGAACCACTGCTATATAAAAATAAATAAATGTAAGGTTATCGTTTTTCTCCAAATAAGACGACTTACCAGTAACAGGTTTCGTGACAGTTCCAACCAGTCCTTTTCCGATTCCCTTGATGAAACCGCGAGTACCGTCGTTCTGCGCTCCTCGTACAGGTTGTGTTATGACACTTGTAAGACCTCCAATCATACCAGCCATAAAGCCCTAAAAAAGAACCACAAATAAAATAAATCAATAAAATGCAAATTAAGATGCAGTGCGACTTATGTTGCAACAACTAAAAAATGGAGAATCATAATCACGGATAAAAGGTAAAATGCAGTTAAGACGTTGTGTTACCTGTAAACCAGCAACCACGTGACCTCCTGCGTTTTTCGCATTCGATTGGATGGCTCGTCTCTTGTCTTCATAATCTTCATCCATAGTTATTTCACCCAGTCCCCCGGACAAAGTACTTACAACCTGTAGATGCATGAAATAGTGAAATTCATACGCAAAACGACTTCATCAATTTTGGATTTCACAATACACCAGGCCCATTAAAGGCGCCATAACGATTTTCATGAAAAAAGCAAAATATAATTGGGTTGAAACAGTAGCATCGTGCAAAGAAATTTACCTTGGCAGTTGAGTCAGAGATGCCATGTGTGATGTGTTTCACCATGTTAGGGAGATTTCCCTTCGCAAGGCCGGTCATCCCTGCTCTGACGTCAGTAAGAAGACCAATCGGGTTGCCCAGAAAATCGACTGAGCCGAGAATTTTGGCAGCTTGGCCCTTGAGCTGATCACGCAAGTGCTACAAACGAACAACAATATATAATTATTAGACGAATTAAAACACACATTGAAAAGTCGTTTTGCGCTTCAAGCAACACAGACAGTAGATCGAGTGTGTAGTGAAATTTAAACCCACGATGGCAACTTATTTGGCCTGGGATCTACCAAACTAGCTTTGTGTTGCCATACGTAAGAATGTATGTGTCAGATTACACAGAATTTTCGACTGCCAAATCCCAGCAAATAATAATTTCTTGAAGGAGCTTTGTAGTATTAACAACAATGGCGAATAAACGTTTTCTACATATTCACATGTCTATCCAATACAGTGCATTTCAACGGGGTGTATCGTACACCCCAGGGTGTACCATAATTTTTAAAGGGTGTACTACTTTGATGGGGTGTACTGGGGTGTACCCAGGTTTTTTTTAAGGTTTGGTTTGGGTGACCGCTAAGAAGTTTTAAAAGAGCCGCAAGTGTTTCATTTAAATACCAAAAAATAGCCATATTTGCTTAAAAGTAGTTGCAAGTCCAAAATTTTGGGAAACCGCTGGGGAAATTTTTTGGACCGTTTCGGTCCCCCAAAACACCTTAAAAAAACGCTGGGTGAACCAGATACAAAATATAATTTACCTATGACCAGGTATCACGATAGGCAGGTTTCAGTTTTAGAACTGACTGACTGGAGTGTATAATTAATACATGGTACAACATGCATCTCAAGTGTCCGTAGATTTTAAGTTACAAAACTATTTGTGACGCCATAATTTAATATTTCACTTGTAATCGTTGTTAATGGTAGTTCTTTTTGAAGTAGAAAGTGAATTATGGATTATGGCTTGTTGGTATTGTGCTCATCATTATTTCTGTTTGGACCACAGATTCAGTGTGTTACAGGGTTGAATAAAGTTTTCACTGGGGGTGTAAAAATTTTGAGTAAACGTTAAAAGGGTGTACCGTTTCAAAAAAGGGTGACAAGCACTGATCTAATACACCAAAAACAAAAACAAAAAACAGTTTTCTTTTCGGTAACATTATGAGTTTCACACCGATAAAAAAAAACTACCTTGGAAAAGTCTGCCAAAATAAACGCCACAGTTTCGAACAAATGGCGTTTGGCGTAAGCTTGGATGGCAACCGGAGCTCGTTCAAACTGAACCAGGGAAAATCTCAACGCTCGTTTGACAGCTTTTAACTCAGGTATCAGACGAGATGTTGTTATGACACTCAAACGCATGGGGGCGGCAGAGAGTCGAATGGTATCAAAGTAGAAACGAGTTGCTGTGGCAACGCTGTCATCCATTACGTTACATATGGCCCGGTTTAAATCCATCTGCGAAATAAATTAAAAATAGCCTATTACACAAACTTGTAATTTGTGCTGAAATATGAATACTATTTCCTTTTAGGTAATAGTAGCAATAGTTTTAAAAGCGAAGGTGCACAAAACAAACATCAGTTTACAAAAAAAATGCCATCGTTCAAAAAACAAAGTGTAGAGATCTTCATTCAAAAACGGTAAGAGCCCTTTGTTAAAAAAACGTTTTTGTGTGAATTTTACAAACATTTGCAGTAAAAAAGGTGTTTAACAGTTAAGTTGGCAAACAAACAAAAAACAAAAAAAACATGAGAACGAACCTTCGCTTCATCAAGAACTTCCGAATCTCTACCAGACGAGGCGGGTCCGTATCCGACAAAATGCAAAAGTTTAAGCAGCAAACGTTCTTCGATTTGAACCGTAAGTCGTCCGACGTCGATCGAAAACGACTTGAAGATTTGATATCTGCAAATACAGTATTTAGACAAAACTTCTAAGATTCTTCCCTATGCAAAAGTCCCTAGTTGTGAAGCAATAAATGTAAAAATGAAAGATACTCGTACACATTTGTATCTTGGTGTGATATAGTTTAGCTGTATACCTAATTAAAATTTGAAAAAACGTTTTGAATTAGGTAACATTACCGCTGTGAGTAAACAAATTAGAAGCAAAACGTAATGATTTATCTCAACGTTACTGTACATACAGGTAATCAACCACTCACAATCTACTCGACGATGGTTGCCGTACAGCACGCACTGATATAAGTGGATCAGTGGATGAGCTGTCGGATTTGGATGAGCTCGTGAACGACGTTGTGGCATTTCGTGGACACAACATAACTGCCGGGTGTCCGTCTAAAAGTTGGTTGTCGATCTAAAGGAAATTCCAATCAGGTTAAACTGTTGTACGTAAGCACCTTTACCCATCACAACACCAACCTTCGTCGGACAAACAAGTTAAATTAACGTCTGTACAAAAATACAATTGCCAGAAGAGCTGATTACAGTTGATATTATGCATGGCAGCGGCAACAACTAAAACAAGTTAACGTAAGTTATTGCAAATCGTTTTTATGAATTCAGATCTTAGTTTTGGACAGGCGTTTTTTTACAGCTTGAGTATAATGCTACAATGTCCATCTTATTAATACGAATCTGTTGCGTGTCATAAAAGAATAGGACTGTTTAACAATCGGGTTTTTAAACCTAGTAGTTCTCTCGGCTTGCAAACATATGTCTCTCGTCCAAAGTATTACGTATTTGCCCACCTGCAACTTTTGAATTCGAAGTGAAAAAATCTGTTCGCCGGGAACAACAGAAACTTCCATTTGGACACCATTCATTGTGAGGTAAAGAAGTTCTTCAGGTGTATTGCTGACCAGTGATATCCCGACCCCTTTCGACATACTCAGTGAAGCGGTGAACTTGGCTCCCGGTTGTACAGAAGCTTCTCCATTGCGTTCGTTGGTCACGTACTTGTCCGACTCGAGAACCGTCCAATCCGACTCTTTTGAGAAGATTCCCGCGCGTTTTTGTCTGCATTATAATTAAAGAAAAGTCATTGTAATTGAACAAAAAAATTGTAATTGAACAAAAAGAGAAAAAGTCGAATGAAAACCCCAATCAAGCCCAGTTAATTCAAACCCAAACCCGAACACGGGGCGAACCCGAGCCGAAACGTTTGGCCCGATTGACAAAAGTAAAACACAAACTGCCAGGCGATTCGTTCATGCGAAAACGAAAACTGGAAAAAACAGCGACAAAGATTCTTTAAAACAATGGTTATGCAGTCGTAAAACAAAGGTTTGAAAAACGTTTGTACAAGTAGTAGAATGTCCAAAACGATGTAAGTAAGTAATTTCTTGAGTCATGGAATATTCACCAACGGAGCAACAAAATGAACATCAAAACAGACGTAATGCTTTCAGCGTGCTACAGGCACCTGCTCAAAGAGGCCCAATCATTCGTTATCGCGCGGTGTTTTCGTTGTGTTGTGACTTGTGACGTTCTTGCGTTTCATTTTTTTCCCTTTGTTTATCGGGCACTGCACTAGTCGCATTCGGTGTTATTGACCCTGATGAAGGCGAAATAAAAATACATTTGCCAGAACAGCTTTATAAACTTGATGCGTGGCAGCAATAGCTTATATATGTAAGTAAAAAATGTTGGTAGCTATACTGACCTGATATCAACAACACGCAATACACGGGTCGGGCCATCTCTCACGACCTTCAATGAGAGTACACCGCTACCGGAAATCATCTTGTGTCGAGAGCAGAGTTCGTTCGGTAGTGGAACTCGCTGATCGTTAAACGTTGCCAAGACGACAACACTTCCAACACGCAAATCACCAGCCTGGATTAGGAAAACATGTGTCATGAATGATAAATCGCCTACGTACTTTCTAGTGGGCCGCAGAGCAGTTTTCAAATGGGCCACAAAGATAGGTGATTATATATTTTTTTCCAGAATAAGAGAGGCAATAAGAAATTGCAACTATAGAAAACATTTCAACTCCAATTTTACTTTAAGACAAATCAATAGCGAATATTAATATCCCTGTCAAATATGTACAGCGTTATGACACCGATAGCAAACTTAGCCAAACATCGAGCATTGTATAAAAGCCTTAGTAAAAACAGAATAGTAGCAGTTCATAATCTATGACCAGAAAAGTATGTATAATTAGATTGTTTACCCTTGCACAGAGGTTCTTATGCCGACAATGTAATCTACCATCTTCACCAAACGACCAAGTTTGAGTTGATCTTCGTCGTTCGTCGGTTTGCTTAAGAGCGAGAGGAATTCCATCATCTAAACTGCGACCAACCGCAAAAGCCATTTCCCCAATGTCCAATACCAAACCCAGGTTGCGCTGAGATGACGGCGCTTTGCTGGGGAAAATGCAATACAATTAAATTTAAAGGGAAAAAATTCCTCCGCTTAATAAAGCTCCAAATAGGTCTGACAACTATTGTAGAATTTTTTCGCCCTTAAACTAGTGCCCTTTTTATCTATTTAACCTGATTTTTTAGGCTTGTTTTAAGCGCATTGGGTAAAAAACGCATATTGAGAACATGGGAATTTAACCTGCAAAAGCAAATATTTAATACATTTTTTAAAGGTTCCCTTCTACAAGACGCTTTTTGCCTGTGTATGCTACCTTGGAGCGTCTTTATCCGGGGGTGAACTTCCAACGTGAAAAATTCGACCATCACTTGTCATTCGCCACAACTGGGAGCGTTTACCCGTTCTGAGTGGCTGCAGCGTGATCACGTGGCCGCCACGATGCGCAGCTTGCACATCAAGTACCAGAATGTCCCCACTGTTATGCTGGCCTGTTAAAAAGTGCTACTTTGTAAAACAAATGACAGGTCTTAAAAAGGAAACATATAGGCACTTACTGGAATAAAAAGTTTGAGTTGGCGACAACCCGACAGTAATGTAGATAAAGTTCTCGTAATAAAGTTGCTTCTCGAAACCGATGTTGCTCATATCCAGTGTTACTTGCTGTGAACTTCCTGTAAGAACAGATGCCGGAAATTATAATGGAGACTAATGCTAGAAAATTTGGTTACCTACTGTAACAGCTACTAGGCGAACTTACATTTAATAACGTTGTTAAAGAAAGAGGCTTAAAAAACTACCATCAAAAAAGCATTATTTAGAAGATTGTGAAAAATTACGAATTACCAATGGTACCTAAAGTACAAAGTTATGAATTCAATTGGGTTAAAAGGTAACAGAGAAAGCGACGCAAAACATAAAAAGTTCAGAGATTGGCTGCGCTACCTTTTACACTGCATTGAAGATGATAAGGAAAGCTTGGTTCGTCACAAGCATAGGCAAGTTGGGTTTCGGCAGGAACCTCAGTATTGTAACCTTCATCTGTACCGACCTTTTGAGAAAACAAATTTCCTTAACTATTTATTTCTTATAGTCACTAACGTCATACAAGCATGAAAAATTGCATGTTTTGCCAACCTGTTTGAAAATAACGGGTGCCGACGATACATTGTCAATGCGGAGAGGTGGTGGAACAAGAGAAGGATCCGCGTCACTCAATGATATACAGTATGTCGCGTTGACCAAAGTCACTTCGACGCTGAGAAATATGCAGTGAGGGGCAAGAGGGTGGACATCTTCATCTGAACGCATAAGTTTAGATTGAAAATTAGAGTCTATAGACTCTCTTCTGTGGCAATGTGCGTATAGCTTCATTGTTTAAAACAACTCCAATTTGAGTTGTACAAGTAAAAAACTCGAGCTGGACGTAATTATCTTTCGACGTCGTATCATTATTTAAACTTATGTCCGAAATCTGCATCGTTTGTGTTTTTTTTGCCACCAGCGTTTTATGTTTTCTTCTATTTTGATTAAATCTATTTGGTTCGCTGGAACTCAAACGTTAATCACAAGAAAATATGAAAAAAGGAAATTTATTTTGTTCTAGGAAACACGCGCACCGCTTCACTTACGTATGAGACCACTGCGCCCACTAGCGAGTCGAATTGCAACATGAAACGCATCAGTTCTGTCGATGAAGAATCCACCCGACCAATGACAGGAAGGTTCATCTGCAAGTCGAACACACAACAATGTGTCGAGGTCTACCCTCGGCCAGTGGAATACTACGCTTGAGCCTGAAAAAACACAGACAACGATAATGTTTTTTTTTTCAATTACCCCAACTTTCACGCTCTAAAATAGGGTCGCAGTCCAAGATTTCTTTCTAGTCCCGTACCATACCACGTTCAAGTACCTAACTGCTTGTGTATCACGTAACGTAAAGAAATGAATTTACGCATTCTTTACTCAACAAACAACTATTATTTGTTCCACAACAACGAACAAACTAAAAATTGCATTTATAAGCGACACAAAGGTGTTACGTTTGTAAAATGGTTTAGGCGTAAAAGCAACTAAACACCCTCTAGCGACCAATTTTAAACCAATGGAGGCCAAAACTTGGTATAGGCCCCGAGTTGTGTCCCTATGATCTACACTCTACAACAGCGGTTCCCAAACTTTTTCATTTTTTTTTTCAAAACGGTCCCTTTGCCATTAATTTGAGAGCTCGCGGTCCTTGAGCCTAAATATGTATTTCATAAAAACGAAAGTTGATTTCAGGATATTAGCTAGTTATGCAAAATTGCGCATAAAAGTCATCCAAACACAGCTTGTGACATCATAGACAAGACAAATGCACTACAATTGTGCGCGAACAATTACATTTTTGATAGTTGTCAGTCAATAAAGGCTATTGTTAAGCAATGGAGACAGTTGATTCTCAATTCTACTTTGATTTAAACTTATTTAGTGGCACAAACTGAAGCCAAATAAGATTATAGAATTACTTCAACCGTTTCGCGGTCCCCCCAAAATTGCCTCACGGACCCCTAAAGGACCGCGGACCCCAGTTTGGGAACCGCTGCTCTACAACATAAAACATTTAATACAATTTACCTGGTACAATAGTTAAATGGAAGTTGGTCCCCGCGCTGTCAGTAGTGTACGAAATCGTGTGGCGTTGCGCAAAGCTCAGTCGTTTTGACTTGGTTCTGTTGATCAAAAGAAATCTGGGAGCCACCGTTACGATATGTGTGTGAAGGTAACGTCCCCATCCTCTTCTAACACTGATACCAATGTAAAACTCTCTGTTCGGCGTCCCATCGTGTGTTACCTTTAGATAATTGAAATACAATTGTTCTTTGGTAAGAATAGACGTTACAGATGGCAAAAGTGCTTATGACACATATTAGGCAATACAAAATTTTCAACACCGCCCTAATCTGAATAAGTTTCAACTGCACGAAAAGTGAAGCATATTTTTAATACTTTACTTACCATTTTAAGGTTTCTCGTGCAAGAGCCTCCATCAGTCGAAAACCTTTCGCAGAAGGAAGGTATAGCTCGCATTCCTCCATTTGAATCATCGTTCCATCCAGGTCGTGGTTTTCCTGTTAAAGTTTCCATCTGCGCCTTTTTGCCGAGACGCATCGTACACAAGTAGGTATTTTCCCTATGTGCGTAGGAAAACAACAAGGGTTGAAGGCTACGAGCTTGTTCATGTGTGTCGTATTGACCAGCTGCTATTTGCTGACATCCGTCTTGTCTCACGATGATCGGAAGTCCTAAGAAGAGATGCATTAAGCTTAATTAAACAGTTTAAAGTCGTAAAAGTTTACACTCGTAAAATCGTACCTATAGGCCGCCAGGACATAAAAGCAATGAATCCTAGTTTTACTAAGACATGGTTTTAGGTTATAAATCACAGTAAGATATATCAACCAAACAGCCCGGTAATTTTTTTTCACACGAAAAAGTCGTTATGATATTGCAATAATATATAACATGTGTGAAAATGATCATTGTTCAGTTTCAGTATTTCTGTGGATGTTTGTAAATGTGGGCATAGCTAGACCAGATACTGTTCAGAACAACTATAATTAAACTAGTAAGGTGTTTTTTCAGTAAATTGCCATTTTATATATTCTATATCTTAACTAGAATGGTGGCTTTCTGATATACTTCCATTTTATATATTCTATACGATATTTACCAATTTACTATACACATCATTTGATCTACACATATGATTGTTTTTGTAAACAAAAACTAATGGGTCCCCACACGCGTGTTTGTGCGGATTTACGGTAAACAAATGTTGCGGTGATTTTTAAATTCTTAAGAACAAATTTTTAGAAAGCATTAACCCAACAATGAAAAATTTTGTTGTATTTTTTTGCACTATTATTGTCGTATAATTACAAAAACATTAAAAAAGAACGAAACAAATACTTTCAATTTAATCTCTTGCTTTGACCCAGATATTGTCGTCCAATGTCGGGTTTTAAACACAATTTTTTTCTAGAAAGCTGTAACAGTTGTGTTACAGACAATTAAAAAGCGATTTGCTGCAAGTGAATACATAACTTTTCATTTAACTTTGTTTCGCAAAACGAGTACCATTGACCTGTAGTAACCTTTAGGGTGCACACACCAAACGACTGTTTGACCTTTGACACGGTTTTCAATAGCACGCCGTCCTTGGTGTTCAACAACACCGTTTGACCTAATTTATACATGCCTTGAGTATTTGATTCAAAAGAAAAAAAAAAAAAAACGCTACGTTATGGCGAAAGAAAGTTCTGAACTGTGTTAGTAATATACCTACTAATTGACCTTAAGTAACCCGTGGTCATGCAGCGGCCAACCTGACAACGAGCATTTAAAAAAACTTTTATCTTGCAAAAAAGTCAAGTTTATTTTTTCATATTTAGTTTGTATAACAAAGTTTTGCTTGACATTATACGAAACCGAAGCACGCTTGTTAGGTTTAAATTGCGTCATATGTGTGAAACCTGCGCCAAAACTGAAAATGTGAGTGATGACTTAATAAAACGACATAGCATTGCTGTGCAAAACAGCTGATTTCTAATCACCGAAACGACGTCTCGTAAAACGTCTGTTCGACGTCAAGCAGAGCTCTCCCGCTCTGCCCTATTATTCGTAAACGTACTCTCTTGGGACTTCTGCCTGCAGTGTCTTTCTTGACCAAACGAGCGTTAGACACATTTACGTTTCGGGGGCCTGTGGGTGTGTCGCTGGGTCATTCGGGGTCAAACTTCAGGTGGACCAAGTTCAGATTAATATCTAACATATGTCCTAATTTGAATAAATTTAAAGCACTCTTTCTTTACTAAACGAGCATTACAAACCAGCGTTAAAAATTTTACGTTTTGGGGGCCTGTGGGTGAACCGCTGGGTAATTTGGGGTTAAACTTCTGGTGGACCAAGTTTGAACTAGAAGGGTGGCTTAGCACATTTTACTATAGCATATACACTACAACCTATTCTGCAAACTGTAATATATTCTCTATATTTATTTATATTGGGTCCCATATTAGCCAACATTTTTATAATCTTGATTTGTTTCTGCAGGCAGAAACTCATGGGTCCCCAAAACCGCAAAGTTGTAAACAGACAACCATAAGAAATGGTGCTATAAAGTCAAACACAGTGATTGGTAGTGTTACTTAAAAAAACAAGTTATGTAAAGTACAAACTGTCCAAATCTCATGCAATTGAGACATTGTTATAAGTTTGTGTGCCTAAATAGCATAAAACACTGACATCTCAAAATGGCATATTATACAAACTGTCAAAATGTATTGTTGATTAATTCACCCATTTTGGGGGGTTGGTAGGGTAAATATTAGGGCTGCAGGGTGGAACACAATATTTGACAGCTACAAATGCCAAATTCAAAAAACTATCAAAAATTCATCCAAATCGGACGTTTTATAAACAATAGGTGGCTTAAGCAGTAAATATTGGGCTACATGGTGAAACACAATAATCGACGCCCTAAAATGGAACAATGAACAAACTGTCCAAATTTCATCCAAATCGGACATTGTTTAAAAAATCACCCATTTTAGGGGGCTAGTGGGGTAAATATTGGGGCTACAGGGTAAAACATAACAAACGATGTCCTAAAATGGCACAATGAACAAACTGTCCAAATTTCATCCAATTCGGACATTGTTTAAAAAATCACCCATTTTAGGGGGCTAGTGGGGTAAATATTGGGGCTATAGGGTAAAACACAACAAACGATGCCCTAAAATGGAACAATGAACAAACTGTCCAAATTTCATCCAAATCGGACATTGTTTAAAAAATCACCCATTTTTGGGGTCTAGTGGGGTAAATATTGGGGCTACAGGGTAAAACACAACAAACGATGCCCTAAAATGGCACAATGAACAAACTGTCCAAATTTCATCCAAATCGGACATTGTTTAAAAAATCACCCATTTTAGGGGTCTAGTGGGGTAAATATTGGGGCTACAGGGTAAAACACAACAAACGATGCCCTAAAATGGCACAATGAACAAACTGTCCAAATTTTATCCGATTCGGACATTGTTTAAAAAATCACCCATTTTAGGGGGCTAGTGGGGTAAACACTGGGGCTATCGAGTCAAACAAAACAAATGGCACATCTACATAACCATATCTACCATCTGTGAAAATTTCATCCAAATCCATCAAACATTTCTTGGCAAAGTGGGGTGGACAAACTTGAGGGAAGAAGAAAAAAAAAAGAAAAAAAAAGAAAAAAAACAAAAACAAATCGAGTAAAATCAAAATGTGTCCCCTTCAGGGAAGGGGACCCATAATTAATATCTAACATATGTCCAAATTTCAATAAATTTAAAGCACGCTTTCTTTACTAAACGAGCATTACAGACCAGCGTTAAAAATTTTACGTTTCGGGGGCCTGTGGGTGAACCGCTGGGTAATTTGGGGTCAAACTTCAGGTGGACCAAGTTTGGATTAATATCTAACATATGTCCAAATTTGAATAAATTTGAAGCACTCTTTCTCGACCAAACGAGCGTTACAAACCAGCGTTAGACAGAAAAAAGAAAAAAGAAAAAAAGAAAAAAAGAAAAAAAAAATACGGACAAAAACAATATGTGTCCCCTTCAGGGAAGGGGACCCATAATTAAGGACTGTAAAGGCAACCACAGGGACGATCAGGCTAAAAAATTTAACCACAAACAAGGAATGCCATACAAACAACTGTTTAAAACATTAGGCGTTGCGTTTTTTGACCCAAAGTACTGGCAAACTTAAAAACGAAAAATTTGGGGTGAAGTGGGTGCAAAATGGGTGAATCGAACAAAAGTCACAGCATTCTATATAATTGTTTACAATGCACCAAGCAACAAAGTGTGACACTCCTCGACCATGTACTTATTAAAGATAGTCGCTTCAAAAACTCGTTTTGCCTGTGGGTGAGCCGCTGGGTCATGCGAAGTCAAACTTTACCAGGTTTAACTTCAGATACCTGACTAGTACGAGTGTAAAAGTTTGAAGCACTCTTTCTTTAGCAAACGAGTAGAACAAACCGGCGTTAAACATGAGAGAAAAAAATGGACGAAAACAATATGCAGTATTGGCCTACACTTCAGGAAAGAGCCCAAAACTGAGTTTACCAGTTGTATTAACAATCCAATATCCAGCCATGACAGAAATCTTGACTGAACAATTGAGACGCCAAAGAATACGAACGTTCAAGATCAATGTTTGGTCATTGTAATCTTTGATCAGCATACGCATCTAAAAACAGATTGTTGTTTCAGTAAAAAATATATACAAACGTCACAAAATCAAATATCAAAACAAATTAAGTTTAAGTGCAGTGAAAACAGAGGCAATTCAGGATTAAGCATTATATTGTACATAGGCCTACTGCTAAGTGGAAATTTTTTTAACTAACAGTACTGGCCCTTCTTTAAAGGTTGTGCGGCCCGCAGAGACGCTTGGATTTCAAAAGTACTGGCAAACGAGTCCAATTAATACACATTTTTGAGCTCATTAATGCGCCTGATGCTAGTTTTCTGCGACCTGCAAAATGTGGCTGGAATCAAATACGAATTATACTTGTAGTTTAGCATATTTGGTAAGCAACAGAGCAAAATTATTTTGTGTTATACACAGGTGCGGCCCGCGATCCAACTTTGACATTTGTAATTGGCGCCACAGTAACAAAGGTTGCCCACCCCTGACATAGAGGATGTTTTTTTCATCATTTTAGTATTACGCGGTCCGAAACCCATCTTTGAGGGTGGAAGTTACCATGGTCAGGGGTAGAGTTTTTGAGTGCAGATGGTTATTTCCATCATCACAAATTGCATGGCTACGGCGTCAAAAACACATGTTTGAGGTTGGAATTAAACTCTGAGAAATGAAAACCTTTGGGAACCGTATTTGACTTTTTCTCAGCGCTAGTAGGCTACTAACGAATAGCATTTTAGTATTTTTCCAAGGTATAAAATCCATGTGTTCGGAATGGTATTTATTTGTACCAATACAGCGGATGTATAACGTTAAAATTGTATCATGTGTTTATGTAAAACTTCAAATGCATACACGTAATTTGTACAGAACTGTAACGGTTTGAAATTATGTGCGACAATTTTTGTTTGAGACTTACTAAATGGAAAAGCGGGAAATTGACGGCAATAATATTGCCTCCCATCGCGCAATGTGACAAAGGCCTCCCGTAGCGCAACTTGACAGATTCCAGACATGCCATTACTATCATTTTTTCCTCTTTGGGCGCGCAAAACGAAACTTTAGCAATTCTGATTTCTGATTCCGATGACCCAGTTGTTTGACATTGAAGGAGTTTTGAGGTTATATGGTTTATGTAAATCAAGTGTTTTAAAACTTAAATCCAATTTGTAGGTATGTTTAGCATTGTCAACAAATTTTTGCAGTATTTGTAGTTTTGAGAAGTTGTAGCCGCAGTGAGGGTTTGAAAATAAAAATCATTAAGATAAGAAAGAAACTGTGGCACCACCTCATTATATGTACAGTTGTAGTGGCAGCAGTATGATTAGACTTCACCATAAAATTGGTGTTTAAATTTTGGAACGCATGTTACAGGTTTGTGTACGTAGAAAACATGAGCTGCATGTATCACGTAACTTTTAATGATTTTAAAAAAGTTGTGCACTGTGAGAAATGCGACCTTTATGAAAAAATTACTGCAACATTTAACATAAAACAATCATTTAAATTGTACCAGTGGAACACTGACTTTGATGAATGGATTGATGTGGGGGATTTGGAAAAACTGCCAAACAAAACGAAGTTGACTATAAAACTTATAGGTAGCAAAATCAATGATGTTTGGTTGGAAATAGTAGTGCCTTGATGTGAATTACATTTGTTTTTCAGATGAATCTCACTGCAGCATCACCACCAGTGTAACTCCTAAAGAACCACATTTTCCAATTGAAAGTATGTGTACTTTCAACTACTGTGTTTTTTCTAAAAAATAGTGCATATTTGTGCAAATTATCAGTTTTATTCTAAAATAACGAGTATAAACTTAAAAGCAAATGCTTTATTATGTCACTATACAGAAAAAAATTAATGTAAGTGTCGCATGGTACTTGCAACATTTTTTGACACCTTATACCTTTAAACAGTCAGTTTGTGTATGAAACGATTTTAACAATTTGTGTATAAAAACTGAGATTATTCTAGTGAATGTGAAAAAAAATTGGAAATTTGTAAATGGGAGCCACAAGCCCCCAAGTTACATTTGGTTGCTAAAGTGGGTCATGGGATGAAAAGGTTGAAACCACTGATATAACTGGATACCTGAGTCAAAAACCCATGTTTTCAGTGCTGTTTATGTAAAATGAAATGAAGTGTGAATGCAAATAAATTCGACTTGACTTAAATGTAGGTGCATCAAGTTCAAGTTCAGTGTCAACTGCATCACTTTCGGATGAAGATTCTCCAATAACCTGGGATACAAGTTCAGTCGAATCAAGTCGAGTTCTGAGCAATCTAAGCTGGAGCTGGACTGTGGATTATAATTTGCCAAACATTCCAGTGCAAGTTATGGAAGGCATAGAGGCTTGCAAGAAAGACATAGAAAAACTAACTTCTTGAACCAGGAAGGAAATAAATCAATGGCTGTTTAATGAGATCAGATCACATACACCGTAAGATATAAACAAGAGCTTGAAACCTATTTATTATTCCCTTAAACATAAATTTGCTTATATTAGGTTCCCATCATCACTAGCGTATGGAACTGTGGTGAATGCATTCCTGAAAGAGTTTCCTTTTTTAGCAGACAAAAATGAAGAAAACAAAATGGTAAGTATGTGTGGCAAGGCTTGTTAATTAGTTTATCATCTTCCTGTGTTTATCCAATTTCACTCATCTTTTAAATTTAATTCAAACATACTGTGCAAAAGACCAACTCAATTGCAGTTCAAAACATTGAAATAAACCTGCTAAAGTTTTAAGCCACCATATACTGTTAATTTCAGGGAACATGGCTAGAAGGTATACGCCAAAAATTCAGGGATTCGCGTCGATCCTTGGATCATGTGCCTGAAGTCATGGCAATAAGGAAAAAATTTGGAAACAAAAGCCAATGGCCACCAGTAACAGAAATAACTCCAGCAAAACGCATGCGAACTGAAACAGAGGTATGTGTACTTGCAAAAAATTAGACAAGTAGTCATAACATAACATGTAATTATTTGCAGAATATTACTGAAGATGAACATAGCATTGCTGATTATGTTAAAGAAATGATAAAGGAGTGTAAAAGAGATGTAAGAAACATGGATCTCATTAGAGATCGCATGCAAAGAACATTTGTGTGTAGACAAAAAGAATCCAAAAATGGTTCATTAACAATCAATGGCATGATTCAAAAATATCCAGCATTCCCGTTTACTGCTGTGGTGAGTAACACACTCTTCTGTACTTTTTAAAGAGCCTAGTTTAAATGACACATGTAAGCAAATCAATGCATTGTATGTAGCTAAATGCATTGTATGAATAAACAAATGAAGGTTAGTTTAACCAGTATGATTTTATGGATTGTAGCGCTTTATTTTAGATATTTGACGAAGCAAAAAGATTGTTTAAAGTAGACCTTGAAACTGAATTAAAAAGTGTCAGTCATTCAATCTTGCCAAAACTAAAGAAGAAATTGGAGCCAAAACTTAAATCTGTGCCAGAAGCATTGCTCCAGCGTTTGAAAGGAAATGGTATGAAGAGCCTTTGAATCAATTTATCTATGATTTAGTGATAATGTCATAAATTGGTGGTCTGCTAAAAACGTATTGTGCTTTTGTTGAAGTTATGATTTTTTTTTCAGAAGTGTTGTGTTTGATTCCACTGCTTTTCACCAAGAAGTTGGATATGTTTATTCAATATTCCAATCAGGTATGTTTCTCATCCTGTGTCTTTATTGCATTTGGTTTAAAAAATGGAAAGAAAATGGAAAAAGAGTAAAGCTATAGAAAAAATGTTGAACCACCAGTGGTTAGAGAGGAGAAAACTTTTGTCCGGCATAAAGTGGCTTTTTATGCGATACTATCAACATAAAAGCCCACAGTCGGCCGCGAGCTTTGTTCATTTGACAGAAGGCAGGGAGGTGTTCAGTCAGGCCAAGCGACTCGCGGCTACACTATGTTGGAATTATAATATTGTACATTTATTTTGTTGTTTAGGAAAACTCTTCAGTAACAACGCCGTACCCATGCATCTTTGCGACTGAACATGCCGACCCTGCTGTATACGTACATAAACGGTGGCTTTGTAATTGCTCAACCTACGATGAAGCTGTACTCGTAGTAATTACGTCATACAGAATTTTCGATGTTCGTTTTCCGAGGGCCCTTACCTGCGCACTGCAGTTCATATCGCACATTCTCAAAATATCCGAAAAAATCCGAACCGTAACAGTACAAAAGCTTATTAATACGCTTTAAGCTTAAATCAAATTATTGCTTGGTAAAAAAAATGTATTTCTTTTCTGCATGTTCTTGAAGCATATTAATAAATGTATAAGGAGAGCAATTCGCCGTGTGTCTTGTGTGACCATGGTACGTCGGTTATGGACGGCTATTTACACTAACAAACTTGAAAAAACGTTTAGGGTGGAAAATAGCATCATTAATGTTTATATCCTTATGGATATAAACACATAACGAGGACAATTAAAATGTAAGCAGCCCACAGAAAAAAAACATTTAAAATATTAAAAAACACAAATTGTACCTGAAAGTTTTTGATGGTGGCAGGCACGATCAGTTCCCGACAACTTTTGAAGTTTTCCAGCAAACATCCAATGATGAGAGACTGTGGTTGGTTGTCTTCGTCGGCGAGTAAACTCACAACGTGTGGAGTGGCATCCATGCCAGGTTTCAGAGTCCCTTCCACTGATGTGTTCTGTCACAATGAAAAAATATGCCAAAAATAAAGACACATTTCACACATACTTAGATCAGCCCTGCAGCTATCATGCACACCAGCGATTACGGCATACTCATTTATGGTTCAAAGTACGCCAGCCCCATTGAAGGCATTAATCCGAATCAAGTCCGTCTTCTAAGCATTTCCATAAGACAAGAAAAATCTTGTCTGCGGTGGGATCGAACCCACGACAAGTGTATTTCCGGGACTTGCGCTCTACCAACTGAGCTAAACAGGCACAGATTGATCACAATCATTGTTACCTGTCTTGTATAACATGGCAGCTTTGCAGTGGGGGCTGAGCTAGTACGTGTGTGTATGTTCACCTTCCTGAAAAGAGTTCCGTCGCAGGTTCGAATCCCACCGCAGGCTGGATTTTGCTAGTCTTATAGTAATGCTTAGGAGACCGGCTTGATTAGGTATAACGCCATGTGACCGGCTTAAATTCGGTAGTGATTATTCCTTTCATGTGACTTTATCATATCGAACTAGAAGGGTGGCTTAGCACATTTTGTTGTTGCATTTACACTATAACCTATTTTAAAACATAAATATATTTCTTATGCTTATTTTGTATTGGGTCCCATATTAGCCCTCGTCTTTTATAACCTTAGTTGTTTTTGCAGGCAGAAACTCATGGGTCCCCACACATGTAAAGTTAAAAATAGTGCATTTCAAGAGATAACCATACTCATAGTCCACATGTACCCAAATATTAGCCAATTCCGACACTGTTTTATAAACTTACCCATTTTAAGGGGCTAGTAGGGTTACTAATGGGGTTTGACACTAAACTAAAAAAATATGAAACCACAATGACTCAACCAATAGTACTGCAAAATTTCAGCCCAATCTGTCAATGTTTTGAAATTTCGACCACTAAAGGTGTTTTGAGCAACTGGCATGGCGCAAAAACGTCCACCAAGCAAGCCACCAACGAGTAACGTGCAACTGGTTGCACTTGTAAGACTATTGCGCCACAGATTTTTTCGTTTGTGGTGCCCAGTAACAAACAAATACGTTTTACACTTTAGGGGCTTGCGGGGTAAATACTGGGGATATCAACAAAAACGAAGTAGTATGCACATCTACATACCTATATCTACCATCTGTGTGAATTTCATCCAAATCCATCAAACATTTGATGGAAAAACGGGTCGGACAAACTTTGGGAAGAAAAAAATAGAAAACAAAGAAAAAAGAAAAAAACAAATTCGAGTAAAATCAATATGTGTCCCCTTCAGGGAAGGGGACCCATAATTACCTTAACATAGTAGCTGAGGTCGCATGGAAGAAGATTGGATATGACGACAGGAGGCAGGATGATAACTGTGTGTCCTGGAAGATGAGGAAGAAGATTTGTCGACCACTCACTGAACTCATGCTCCATCACTTCTCCCTGTTCAGCTAACATCTCATACACTTCCTCGTAAGATGGAAATCCCTTTTGCTGAATACACACTGCAAAGCTGCGAAGTTCATACAAAAGTTTGTGATTCGAACTTCACGAAACAAATCAAAACTCTAAAAAATAGTTACAGTTTAAAAAAATGGCATCAGATAAACTGGACATGAATCAAGTGATGAATTGAAACAAGTTAAAACAAAAACAAAGTTTAAACAACTTTATCTTCAAAACTCTAAATGCGCCAGAGTAAAAGTATACCTTTTGTTACAGAGCAATTAAAAGTTTTCGTGATAAATAGAAAGATAACCAGACGTTAAAAAAAACAAAAATGACAAAAAAATATTCATTTTAGATATTTCTTATTAAACATCACTCCACTCCATATCAATTAAGTAGTTTTTTTTACATATACGCTTATAATAACAATGATACATATATGCTTACTGAAATGGCATTGCTTCACCGGCGGGTTGCGACGGTTTGCATTCGACCTACACACAAAACGAAATTTTACCATCCCAAGTTTCACTTCTTAACAAGCACACTTGTTACCAATAGAGGTTCTTCCTTTGTGTCTCCAGTACAGGTTTGCCATCGAATCTGAGTGGTACTGTAGTAGTAAGAGCCATGCTTCTGAACTCGAGGACGCAGTCGCATCGCAAATGACGTCATACTCAAGGGGATGTACTGCGTCTCACCAGGATCCAAACTGTATTAACGTGCTTTTCAGTAAAAGACATTGCCATATTGCCAAACCACTTAAACAATCACAGACAGCATTTACAAAATCAGACGGCTTTTGTGTAAAAAAAAACACGTCAACATTTGGTAATACTAATCCGTAAAAACTACCGTAAACTACTCCAAAAAAACAAACACTACCGCATCAATTTAAAAAATAGGTACGTACGTGGGCATCGCCATAATACTTGTGTCTACTCCATCTTGTTTCTCCAGTTGTATTTGAATCGGGATTTTCACTCTGGATTTTACAGCCAGCGCTGATCGAACAGTTACCACCTTCTGCGCACTTCCCTCCAATGCTACACTGAACACCACACGAACAGGCACCGGAGATCTGCGTAATAAGTTATTTGCAATTAGTTACTGTATAATTTCACCACAGTAGTGCTTGTATTTCTGACCTTAAGGACTGGTAATGCTAAAAATAAATATTTCGTGGGTTAGGGGTGAAAATGAGTAAATTCAACTAAGAGTTACGTAATTCTTTAGAATACGTTACAATACACAAACCAATAAAGTATGAAACTCTTGAATCATGTACTTTAAGCATAGGCGGTTTTTTTTAAAAAATACATTTTTGGGTACGTTTAAAAAAATACGCAAAAAACTGTGGGTGAACCGCTGGGTCATTCGCGGTCAAACTTAAGGAGGATCAACTTTGAATAGCTAACTGACGTGTGTGTAAATTTGAACAAGTTTGAAGCACTCTTTCTTGACCAAACGCGTGACACAACGTTAGACAGAAAAAAAAAGAAAAAATACGAACACAAACAACATGTGTCCATATTTCAGGATTTAAGGAGGACCCATAATTACCATTAAAATACTTACTCGTATACTTTTGAGCTTTTGTTGATTTGCGTAAAAGCATGTCGAAAGTAAACTCCAACTCTGCTTACTGTCACAGGTTGTAGAGTTTTCCACTCACCAACCTTCACACGGATCTGTGACAACACAAGTTGGTCAGAATTCGATTTCACTATAGAAAACAAATTTTGCTACGAATATTCCACCTGGTGCAACTTGAGCAATCCAGTCCGCTTGTGCCGCTGTTTTTCGTGACTTGTCGCGAAGTGAAATGAAACATCTTCGCCAGGCTGTACCTCGGTCCAATCCGAATCGCTAAATGCTGATGAAAGGCGGTGAGCTGAAAGGACGAAAAATTTTTACAATTGTAACACACAACTCCCAAAATCTATGTACATCACGTATATGGTCTACCATTTACATTGTATCCATTAAAAGAATACTCATTTGACAAACAAACCTGATGCCACAATATCAGTTTCATGGAGTGCTGCAGTTTGTGTAGCAAATTTTAAAGGGCAACCAGTCAAGTTTCGAATCACGTATGGGACGAATGGGTGTCTAATACGTTTGCTTGTTGCAGATTGTGAACTTTTGGCTTTACTTCCATCTGTCGAAAGCTCGTAATCACTCTGCCAAGTCGACTTTGTCTTTTTAACAGTATCGATCAGCGCTGACGTAACGCTAACGTCAAATCTGTACAATAAAAATTTTATGCATGGTAAACTAGTTTAACAAGAAGCCATGTTGTTAACATCACACCTGTCTGATGCTTCGACTTTCAGATTCCACGTGCCGCTTCGTGATTGGTTGCTTCGACTCTTTTCGTGTTGCCAGGAAATGTTGCACCTCCAAGGTTCGAGAAAAGGTTCCCACAAAGATAACATTCTATGCGAAAACGAAATTGAGAAAAATCATCAAGAATAATTAGCAAGACGATGTCTCAGTCCGCTCATATAATAACAAGGTATTTCAACATCCATGACTTTGAACTTCTGACCTCAATTTACAGTCTAGTTTACGCAAATAAAGAAAAAAAAACGATTTGTTTCCCTGGACGTTAAATTGAGCTTGGTGTCTTATTGAAGTAGTCAATTAGTAAAATGTGGTAGCGAACTAAGGCACTACAATTACCTGTTGTAATAATCTCCAGTGAGCTTAAATGTGGACGATCCCATCTGACCATATATGGCGTCCTTCAGTGACCTTTCGAATTTGCTGTCCACTCCTTGTCTCACTTGCAGGGCGTGCACAGCAAATTCAGCAAGTGGAACGTCACAATCTTCTGCACAATCGTCTATCAAGCAAACACGAGCAACGTCAACTTTCACTGAGATACGAGCGACATCGAATGGTATACGTCGCCTGATGGGAACCATATGTCTCTGGAATAATAAAACGATATTCAGTTTTCATTGTTTTGTTGCTTGACATTCAAACAATGCGCAATAGACAACTAACAATCAAAAAGGGCCAAACCAAGTTTTGGTTTACAAGCGAAAGTTTACCAACAAAATTGTCAAAGCAACCTTTTTTGCAATAAATTTTCGCTTGTAATTGTGTTCACTATATTATCAACTGTTCCGATTAAAAGAAAAATGACTCTTAGTTTATTGGTCATTTGAATGCAAACTACATCAATTATAAACCAGCAAATTACCTTCGCATTCGGTTGCAATGTTGCGTGGTCAACCAACCATGACCCAGCCCTTGTGACATCACCGTTGTTGATGCCAAGAGCGTGTATGACGTCATTACGCGAGTAACCAAGCTCGGTCAGATTATTTACTACGTCCTCGTTTGGTTTAAAAACCGCCTTTATTCGTGAAGGGGAAGATTTCTTGGAGCTGGATACAGGTGACGTCGTCATACCTTGATTGCGAAATTATTCCCAGTAAACAAGTCATTTACAAAAAATCAACAAAAAGTAACACAGTCATGGTAAAGTTAGTATTTGGCATTTGGTAGAAAGGGAGTAAAAATCACACCAAACAAACGTTTGACGTTCGGTCTGTACTGCAGATTAAAGTAACACCTTTGCAATAATACCTTCGCCTTTAATTCCAGCCTGTGTTGGAAGAGACTTTAGAATAGCCAGAAACAACATGATATCGTTGTAGGAAACTCGCATGTTTAATTCGGAAACGTGTACCTCCAACATGTTTCTAAACAGCATTAAAAAACATAGGATTATATAAAAAAATACGTATAATGGGGTCGAACATCGTGCACCTTGTGTCTGCAATCAGGAACCATTACATCACCACATTTTTCAACATAATATTTTTTAAAATGCTTTAAAAATGTAAGAACCATATCACAGCAACAATATGCCAAAACCTTCATGTGCGCTCAAGAGTCACGTTATTCCACACAAATAATTTTGACCAAAAATCATGTAAAATTGTATCTGTTGGTAGAGAAGTTTACCTGTCCAACACTGAATAATCATTGCTGATATCGAATTCGGCGAGGTCGGTTTGTTTTATAGGTCGGACCTCAATTTGAACCGTAACAGGGTCAATTATTGACAAAGCTGTTTCGTTTTCCTTGTCCAGTTGACATGAAAAGACCTGAAATGAAGAAAATATCAACGTACTAGTGAATGTAGAACAGTAAAACCAAAGGACGATAAAAAAATGGCAAATTGTCGGTACCTTTCACCAGGCATTACTATTAAGAAAGACCATTCTTGTACATATTTTTAAACACTTGCTTTATACAAATAGATTAAAGTTATCATTCACAAAATATGTAGTTACAGTTAAATGGGATTTAGTTTTTTTAAGAAATGTTAAATTTTGTCACATACTTCTAGTCTTTCAAGGCCACAGCGAAGCGGCAAATCTCCAGTTCGCTTTGATAGTGCGGCAAGGAGTTGCTCTGGGTTGCCCTCTTCTGGACAGAACTGTAACACTGCAGTTGAGCGCAATATCACAGCATCAGTGTCAAATCGGGAAGAATCTTGCACAACTACGAATTCGGTTTCAGTCACGTTCAACTTGATCTCTGTCTTCCGAATTTCAGGTTCCAACTGACCTGACTGAACACACAGTTGTTTTGTCATATTTGTTTAAAAAACGGCGTTTTTAATTGATAGTTATAGCGTAAAAATGTTTTTTAAGGGTTATAAGCTTAAACAAGTTTTCCTTACTGAATTACATCAAACGAATACACGGCTACGAAAATACGAAAGTTACAAGTTTGGTCCTATTGTAATGAAGAGAATGTATATGCAACAGTGTAACATATTTTTTTCGCGTTTTCGCTTACGTCATCAAGTTTTCGCTGGTTGCCCGAGTCCATCTGACCATATTTGGCCATCCTCTTGGCTGTAATTTCCCTCAGTGAGTCGCAACGAGCTTGGTTTGGGTTCTGTATGAGATACTTGTTCATGTCCTTCAACCAGTCCAGTATTACATATACCCGCATGTTGTTGAGAAGCGCCGTAAATTCCATAAAACCAGGACCCGACCTGCGTACATGCAAAATTGTTTTTAACACATATAAATGTTAAAACGCGACTATAGTTGTAAAAAGCACTTGAGCTAAGTTAAAGGATATTTTTAATCAAGAAGTTTTATGTACATAATGACAAAAAATGTTACAGGCAGTATACGTTGAGGTTAACCTCACAAAACCTTTACCTTAGCACAAGTGCATTTAACATCACAAAAATTACCTTTGGTGAATTTCAAATTGCAACAAATCCGATTCTAGTGATACCAGTGGTGCAGGTTTGGTTGTCGTGGGAACAAGTATGGTTGTGAAAACGCTAGGTGGCGTAGAACTGCTTCCCTTTGTGTTGTCAAACCTTGTATCGACGGCACAAAAAGCCTTGCACGACAAATTCGTAGTTTTGTTGTTGTTTGAAAACGCCCGGTAGCTCAATAATGACTTCATGAAATCCATTCTAGATTAAAAATTTGTTGTCACACCACGTAAAGTCACTTATGGTCAATGTTACCAACCTTATACATGTCATAAAATCAGCTTACCTTCCAAGTGATTTTGCAGGGGAAAATTCGGTGCCATGTTCGAGTAACAATTCAATACTGACGTTCGTCAAATGGAAGTCCATACTCAGACCAGTGTACGCATCTCCGGTCAGCACAGTCTGCAACATAAAACCTTTGGTAAACAAAAACGCAAATAAATCTAACAGCATTCAGTGTAAAACAAAATGTTCAATATCCAGAAAAGATAAATAAACGGGCCATAAATTTTCAAAAAATACGTGTCAGAATGTACCGTTTTGCAATTTTATATTGTTTTTCAAATCCCTACGATGCTGTTTGAGTTTTTACCATTTTGGGATGTTTTAGACCAGTTGTTCGCAATATTTTGTATGTCGTGACCCCCTTTTGGCCCCCAAGCCCTTAGGACTCGAATGAAGTAGATAACAACACTATATACATAACCCTCTGGGGACCGGTTAATATCTGCTGTTTTAGACAAATAAAAAAGTGTATTGTCTTTGCATATCTTAAAGTACCTGCAATTTAGATGGTTGTAGAAATGCAGTTGGTTGTGGAAAGTCGGGAATCGCTTCACCCGCATTATGATCAAGCACACCACGAACTAACCAATACTGTGTGTGATCGAGAGCACAGTAGACGGAAGATAATCTCGCACATAATGCTGTATCTGGTACACCCTGGTGCGTTATCTCCTTTTCTAAGTTACGCTCCATCTGTGGAAAAAAGTTGGTTGACAAAAATACTTAGTTTTAATCTCGCTTTTCACTATAGTAGTCCAATTTTTTTTAATTATGTAGGAAACAAAATGTATTTCTCATGATAACTACCAAGATGAAAAAAGGTGTAAATATTACAACTATGGGTTAGTTAGTTAGTTAGTCAGTCAGTGTCTTCACCGCTTTTAGAAACTATAAAAAAGAATGAGAGCTTCCATTATAAAGGAAAAGTAATACTGATTGCAGACCTGAAGTTCAAGTTGTACTTTATCTTTTAACAAGGGTCTGCTGTTGCATTGAACGGTGTATGTAGGAAACACCAGGTGTGACGAATCTTCCATTATTTTGCTGTGATGTATCAAAGTGTGAGATAAAATTCTAATACGAATAATTTGAAGGTTTACCTCTGCGAATTTTTCTTTGAAAAGGAGGCAGTGTATAAATCCATATCCACCAGGTTCACATGTATTACGTCGAGAATACAACGACGAGCTGATTTGGGCGTTGAGGCAAGCTTTTAAAAACACAAATTGAACATAAAACATACAAAAAGCATATATTAGCCTAAGAAGGAAGTGTTCTTTTCACATTTTTGCTCAAAAAACTGCAAACAAATACCCTTTTCATGCTGGCCTTAGTATATACATCTCCAATATTTACTTAAATGTTGTTGATATTTTTTGATAATGTGATAATCATGAAAGCACTTTGGAAAAAACGGTCCCTGCGAGAACATACGTTGGACATTTGGTCGAAACTTCTATTGCCCATGGGTTCACTAGTTTGTGGTGAGTCTGGAGAAAGTGGAACATTCATGTCCATGTAGTTTTGTTGAGACTCGATGTTTTGGAAGTAAAGTGTTCCAGGGTCACCATTGTACAAAAACTCGTTTCTCACGTTGATGTTTCCTGCATTAACCGCAAATAAATTTAACTTAAGATGGATCCAAAAACCTAGAACAGGCGTTCTCGAATAGCAGCTTAATAGTGGGTAAATTGAGTTCATGTACGTTTGGTTTGCTTTTTTTACAGTTGTATTTTTGGTCCCTTTTATGACTAAGCTGGTTTCGAACGCAAATGATGGTAGCCGCTGTAGTGTCCAGACTATGCCTTTTAGCAGATTGTTGATAGAAAAGGAAAGATGATTTGTTGCAAAATATCGTTTTCACACGATTTTTACCGAGGTTTGCCACCAAAAGTCGATCAGCGTGACTACTTTCAGGAATCAGAATAATAGCAGCTCCAGTTTCGATATCCAGCTTGACACGAGCTTGTCGACATGAACTGGATCGAATGCTTTGACCTACTGAAGCAGCTCGCATTCGACCGAGCACCTAGAAACATATGAAAAGTTTCAGTATACTGTTTGTCCAGTTTTTCCTAATTTGTGAATAGGTATGCTTGTACCTGTGCACAGAAAATAGACTACCTTGCTTATCTAAGTATAAGAAGTTTTAAAGTCCGGTTTTTAACCTTAATGGCTAAATAAAGTTGAAAATCTCGGGAACCGTGTGATGTTTTATTACACAACTGCAGCAAAACAATTTTTCGTGCAGTTATTTATGTGGTCTCTAGTATGAAAGGCACCTTTTAACTGCTAGGGCTGAATCGCCACTCGCACGTTACAATGCTCACCTCTTGTAGTTGTTGGAAGTGCTGACCATATGCGACCACTTCATTCTGAAAGCGTTGCGTGTGCACGTAACGAATTGAAGCCATACGAAGTCGAATGCTGATGTCGAACTCACGAACCAACTTGTGATCGTATTCATCGTATCTTCATAAATCAACATTAATATTTTTGTGTAGATTGGGCAAGGCTTGTACCATTTACGCTGTGTGAGTTGTCATTGGTACAATTTAACCCTATGTTTCCATGACTACCTACTTTGAACAACACCTAAATACGATGTCATTACTTTTGTTCCTGGTAACCTTATTAAAAGTACTGTACTTTGCGTGGGTAACGTTAGGGAAACAGAAAACACTAAATAAAAGATTTTTTATGCAAAATCTCCTCATATTGACCTCCTAACCCTATCGTTAAGAACTTTTAGTCAGTGAAACGATGAGACACTACTCAGTACTCACTTCATAATATTAAAGTCAAGAGCTCTATCACCAGTGAACATGAAACGGTCCCGATATTTGGATCCATTAGGACTCATATCTGACACAGCTAAACCACCAAGCTGTCCTTGAAGATTTAAAGTGCCATCTGTAAAGCAAGAAAAAGTTCTGAACAAACTTTGACAAATGTTTAAGTGGAAGCACTACATCTGTAATTCATGGTGACCATCACAAATTTCGGAAATGTCATTCAAGATTTAACAAGCTGTCTTTCCAAATGTAACAAAATTATCGCAAAAAGTTATATTTATAAAACACATTTGTAGTGGAATCGGTCACAGCATTTTTACCTCGGAGTCGAACATGCGATTGGAGTCCAGTAATATCAGCTTTGAGAAGTTCATATTCTTGTTTGTTGAAAATCAATGTAAACCTTTTCACAGTGAAATCGATATCTGAGTTAACATGTTCGTCAGGTTGGTTTTCGTAGAAAGATCTGTTACGTGGGCGTACGTGTCAATGTACTGTACTACCAAATATTTGCTAACAAATATCACATTTACCTTATATCAAGTCTTTTGTCCCACGAAAAAGTTTCTTCTGTTTCCGGATCCAGTTGGTAAGTTTTCTTGGGAGAAGTTCCGATGCCAAAGAAGTCAAGCAGCACAACCCAAGTTTGCAAGTTAATCTAAACCAAAGGCGAATTAGCATCAATTACTCTGTGTAATTTATCCACATAAAGTTATTTTCCGATTTTTGTGTGTATAAATGTATCTGTGAATTTACGAATCTAGTAGTTCACCCCAAAGCCTCACCTTACAATCCAGCGCATTAAAATCCACATCAACGCGTCTATTCACTCTGTTGTACACTTTTTTGTAAGCAGCACTTTTACCATCGACCAGAAACACACGAATGTGAACAAGGGTATTCCCCTCCTCCACTAGCTGAGGAGAGCTAGGAGGAGTGGGAGGATTCTCCTCTCTCTCCCGGTTATCGGAAATAGAGGTTCGACTCGTTTTGTGTTGTTTCCGTTCGGTCGTTGATCCAAATGCTCCTACGTATTTGACAAAAACTTACCAAAAACAAAAACAAAAAACGCAAGTTGAATGGTAAACCTAAACCTTACGTCAATTCCTGGATAATGGAATTTGACAAACATAGTTGATTGCTGATTACTTTTCTGCATTAAAATTTTTTATTGGATTAGTTTATGATTTTTGTATGTTGTTCATACGGATTTAATTTAGTAACGTTAACTTTTACACGCATTGAAATAAAAGCGATTCATTTGAAAACGGGTTCGATAAAAAGTTTTCACTTTTAACAAAAGCGGTAGAGCTACGAAGATCATAATTAACAATAACCCCACATTACTCCGAGTCGATAGTAAGAGCAAAGAGGTGGATTGTTAATTTAGCGGCAAAAGTGTGGGGTGAAGTTGGGAAGTAAGATTTTCACAATTTTACGCTAGGAACTAAGTTTTGAAGTTACTTTCATTGATTTTGAAATAATAATACCCATCCTCAAAAATAACCGTAACCGTCAGCGTTTTTGGGTGATATACCGTTTCAAATAGGTGTCCGTGCTCGTTGCGCTGCCTATCGAAATCTCGCTAAACGTGCGACTAAAGTAAGGATTTTCCAACAAAAGTTTGAACAAACAAACCTGACGAGAGACCAAATGTTTCGTAAGGACGAAATAATCCTCCCCGTGCAGTGGCAGGTTGGGATTTCGCAAACTGATGTTTCTGTGAGGTCGGAAATGACGTAGATACACTAGCTCCAGGGGATATGGTGACGTCAGTAAATGCTGGACATGACGTGGACAAATACTCAGTCTTAAGTTGAGCACTTTCCCTTCTTCTTTCGTCACAACCAGGTGTATAAGAAACCACTATATGTCTGGTTAACAAAAAAACCACAAACGTTACTGTACGGATTTTAAGCCTCCAATTCAGGCGTCGGCAACCTTTTTTGCAATGGGGACCATTTTCGAAACTAAAATTTTATCGCGGACCGGTCTTAAAAAAACTACAAATTTTTAGCAATAAAAACACAAAAATTAGTTTATCATCCCCGGATGCACGGGCAAAATGTTATGTGGCATTTAACCTGAAAAATTATACGGCCCGGTAACAAACTCCTCGCGGACCGGTACCGTGTCGCGGACCGACGGTTGCCGACCGCTGCTCTGAATAAAAAAAAACATTTAATGCCAATCGTTTCTTTACAATTTATGTTTATGTTCGCATGCAGAAAGCGTTGGGAGATACTTTGTTAGCAATCCACATATCCTTATGTATTAAAAGCACCTCTGTATCGTTTGACAAAAAACAACAAATTAAAAACGAGCAAAACCTGTCAGGTGACGTTTCAGATTGCAGAAGGTCTTCGATGTCCAGTGAGCCCAGTGAGAGGTCAAGCGCTGTACCAAAGCGATTCTCTTTCTCATAAGAACCAGTAAAGCGTTGGAGAGTTACTTTGACGATTCCCTGTCAAGCAAAACCGTGTTTAATTTGACTGTTGTAATCTAACGTCATTCCCTTACCTGTTCCCCCTCACTCAAGTCACCGCTGAGTTGAAAGATAAGTGAGGGTACACTCAAACTTGCACTTATCGGAGTATATTTTCTTGTCTGTTGTGACGTCACACTTTGGGAGGTTGGCTGCAATAAAAAATTGTGAAACTTACATAGCCTTCTTTTCCACATTATACAACAATATTTTCTAGTATTTTACCAGAGGTTGGGTTGGTTCAATTTCTAGACCTGGTGCTTCAAACAGGACCATACTTCGATTGCTTTGTGGAGTTGATTGGGATGTAGCTAAATAGAAATATATAAGCTATATGAAGCTCTACGTGAAAGTACAAAAATATCATTAAAGGACCGCAAAAACTAGGAAAGTAATAAACACAATTTGCTTAAATTTACAAATACAAATAATAAAGCCATATTCCAAGAAAATCTGTTACTGACTTGATAACGTTGCTCTTCTTTCTGCTTGCTTTCCTTTTTTACCTGGAACCTCCGCCAAAATGGGGGCAGAATTGGAATGTTTAGGCATTTTGGGTGGAGTGCCATCCCTGTCAGAGGCAACACTACAGACCTCATCAATTTGGTCGATGTCACCTCCGTACGCCACATTGTCCATGGTCTTCAACACTTGTTCGTAAGCACACTTTGACAACGTCACGGTAAGAGCTGACGAGGTACGAACGTCAACACACATTCGTTTGTCCGAAATCGCGCCAACACAAGATGAGAAATTGTCACAACATTCCGACCTGCGGAATTGTTTGCTTTAAACGACTCAGCACTCCATAATTTAACATCCGTGCATATTAAAAACGTCCTTGGTAATGGCAAGAAACATAATACTGAAATATTTTATCTTTGACTGTATCATGTTGTTTCGCTCAGCACCTCAAACTAGCATCAAGCCAAAACCAGAAAACTTAAGTTACAAAAAATAGATAGATCAACATGCTTAGCCGTAAAACCATATATGTGTGGATCCTAACACGACGAGCAAGTATTGTAGTATATCGAATACAGGATGGATTTATATTTCGACTTTAGTAGTTGATATTTTTTGACCAAATCGGTGGACTTCTTACGTTTGTAGGGAAGAATAGGACGGTGTTTCGCAGCAACTCCTTGAATCGAGAATATTCTTTGGGTTAGGAATGAATGGTCTCTTTATTACTGATAATTGCAGTGACGTCTTGTGGAGAATTTGTGAGTCTTCTGCTTGTATTTGCCGGTCACTGAAATAATAATTGAACTGATTTAGGTTCGAAACACTGACTGCGTTAATAACCTAGGTGAAACATGTTGGCGTGTGTTTTTTGTAGGTTTAAGGCGAAAAGTGTTTCCAAAAAGGCACAAAGCTAATGGTCGGTGAATCGTGAAGTTTAATTGCCACGTACATTCATTTTAGCACATCCCGAAAACAACATTTCATGAAAGCAAAACGGCTTTTAACACTGCAATCGTAAACGCTGACTTGTGTCAAACCACACCTGCAGCCACAATGTTCATTCGCCTACCTTTCCTGTTTCAGTTTGGCGATGCTTGGTCCACTCGAACTTAAAGTGCCGTTCGAGTTTTGCTTGGCAGCCAGTTCTTCATTTTTCTGCCTGTGACTTCGTAAATCCATGTCGACTACATCAATGTTGAGCACATCCAACGCATCTAATCCACTACACAAAAAGGTTTATAAGCTTCGCTGGTTTAACTACATTGTGTGAAACAAATTTTACTATATATGTGTACTATTGCTATCAGCTGGCATAAACCACTATTATTTACAAAAATGTTGGCACGCGAAGTCATAACCACATGAAAACAACAATTAAATTGGCAGGGGTTGCTTAAAAGGTTGCCGACTCCTGGTATATGTACAAACCCAGGTTAAACTAAATTTTTATCAATGAGAATTAGGTTCCAAAAGAAAACCAAAAGTCCTTTTCACCTGTCGTATTCGTGATGGTTGCGAACCGTAATCTGTCCAAGGTTGGCAATAAGAAGTTCGAAACTTCCCGGAAACTTGGGCAAAGCAACAATGGGTGATTGCATTTGTACTTGTAACCTTAAGTGATTGCTGTTGGATTCAATTGCTGTAAGCTTCACGGGTGATCGTTGAATATCTTGCTTCTCGCAGGAATCATCATCAACAACCTCATCGTCATCATCATCTGTCCAATGCAAAACAGCATAAAAAAGATTTGCAAACGTGTAAATTTATTAAAATTACATAATTTAGAAAATTTCTGTCAGTTAAGATTGAAAGTTGACCACTGAAAGAACATACTAAAGTTTATAGAGCTCATCTGCCAAATGCAATTTTATTCCGAAGTCTCGACGTCCTATACAGGTCGTCTTCATCAGGGTAAATAACACTGAATGCAACTAGTACAGTGCACGATAAACAAAGGAAAAAAGAATGGAACGCAAGCACGTCACATACTAAAGGTTTGGACTAACCGTAAAACGCCTCGGAAAAGGCCAAATAACATGTACCTTCAAAATGTTCGTCGACGGCGACGCTGCGAGCCAACATTGCCATGCTGTAGTCTGAAACCTTGTCCACAATACTGCGTGCCATATCTTTGTATGCCTAAACAAAAACAAGAATGCAATCATCATGTTTACTTCACGATAAGTTGCATTTCTGAAACTAAAACGTATTTATCTTTATTATTTTTTACCTGACGAGTATCTGACGTCATGTGTGCACGGGTGACGTCACCGGTTTCATCAATCAGGGCCAGAATTTCAGCCACAAGTCTTGGAGAATGAATGTAACAAGCTGAGGCGACTTTGACAGCAACTCGGGCCTCACTCTTAAAACCTACAGTGAAACGTCAAATCATGACTAAATCACTGAAAATTAAGTTAGAAAACAATTATCACGTATAAAAGACCAACCAGCTGTTCTCGATGCTTGTTTGTTTTCGTCGTCCATAGAAAACATCAAATCGCATAAATCGCTCTCCGATGCCATCATGCGGTCATCTTGCTGAATCGCAAAGTTGGCCACCATAGGTTCAGAAGCAATTTTTTTCGCTTTGCGCAAACTATCTTGTTCATTGCCTGCCGATTCCGTCAGCAGTGGCCCGTGCATGACTTCGAATTCAATAGCTTTGGACGCCGCGCAGTGGTCAAACTGAGCGGAATTCAGACTCGATAAAAGTTCAGCGTTGGTTTTTCCGTCATCCGAAGTAGTTCCTAAACTTAGGATTTCCGTACACTGGTTGGCTGTCGATAAATCTTGCAGATGGAGGCCAGCAACAGAGCCGCAAACGTCCAGGTTCACTTTCAAGTTCTTGTGACTGAACTGTTCTGTTCGCGAGTTGAGTTCAGCGATGACGTGGGCCCCGTGCATGGTCAGTGTCGCCACCTTGTGGCCAACAGTGCGGTCGGGCAACTGGATGTGACGTAACAAAAGTAAGTTGAGTTTTTTGAAATCAATCGTCACGTGACTTTCGATGGGTTCTTCGGCTTCAGACTCTGAGTTCAAACGTGTGTGCGCAGGGGTTGGCTTCAAGCCTTTCTCACTCTTAGTAGGTTGTGTTTCGTTTGTAAACTGCTTTCTCGGCGCTTTTTTGCTTCCAACATCGGGCTTCAGCTTATGCACAAAATCTAATAATGTTATCCAGCTGTCAACATTAAAAACTACGTCCAAGTTACTGAAGTACGCGTTGACACGGTTGCACGGTTTTTGTTCATCTGAATCACCATCAGAGTCAAATTCAGGCGAACCGGGTTTTAGGCTCTTAAATTCCAGCTTGATAAGATGTTCGGATATTTGGGTCGTCTCGTTATTCCCTTTGCCCTCATCGGATACGAGAAACTCTTCTGTTGCAAATGGGTCGTAGTTGGTTGCAAACTGCTTTAGGTTCTCGGCGACAGTGGCAAGGACGTTGCTGGTTGGAACTTCCAGGGATGGACTCGGGAGCGGTTTTGCTTCGTGCGCAGCGCTCAAGTTTTGAGCCATATTGGATGGATCTGTGAATGTAGTAAGTATGTTATAGGCGGGCTACTGTACGGAACCCATGTGGAATCTAACTCTTACATGTTTGGGATGAAGAGAATGGAGAAGCTGCTCCTGAATCCAACATATTTCCACTTCCCACATCCATAAAAACATTGCGGTGTGACGCAAGCAGAAGTTCATAATCATGTCCTAGTTGCTGCATGACGTCAACCAACAGAAGACTTGAAACATAGAGCAAAACTTATTTATTTAACGATTAAATGAAAATGCTATTTTGGTCCAAAGTAACAGCAACGCACTATAATATAGCAAAAGCATGTTTAGCATTCAGACTTTAAAACCCAATAACATTTTTAATGTAAGCTGCAGACAATTCACACTGCTTCGACCTATAAGCTCTCATCAACGGAGCTACATGGTGAAAAGACATAGGCCATATTGGCTTGCGCAGCCTTATAGGTTAAAACATTCAGCATTGTCTGCGGCTTACTTATATATTGGCTTGATGTTTTTTTATTGTGAAGGTACGCTTGATATAAATTTCAAATATCTTACCTGTAAATAGACAGTGAAGTACATGTATCGTAAGGACGTAACACAAGCTTGGTTTGGATGCGACTGACTTCAAGCACAGACAGAATTTGGTTTCCAGTATTTTCACCTTGTTCAAGCACCACCGATATCTACAAGCGACACATAAGCGTCAAACAACAACAATGTTTTGCCATTTATATTTAAACCAATATTATACAAACAACCAAAAAAACTAAATCATTAAACATTCTACTACTAGTTATTACCTGGTTGATAATAAAATCGCATGCAAGCTGCTTCGAATGAGATTTCTCCAGGTTTATCGCCATATCGCTATTCAGTTTTGGTGTTGAGTTATTGACAGAAAGGAACGATGTGGTTGGGCGAGAAAATGGAGATTTAAGATCGGTTTTGGGAAAAGTCGGATTTCCACTCTTCTTCCCAAATTGGTTAATGCATTTCATTACACAATGCACCTAGCAAGAAATATTTAGAGTTATTTGGGTAATTTTCATGGTTGTCACACTTGAAATGGATTTGACCAAGTACTTCGTAACAAGAATCGGTGTTTAGGAACAGTCGTAGTTTTTATTAGCTTAAGTATTGGAAATGAGAACATAAGTTTATTTCTACAGATAAAAAAGCCTAATTTTTATAATTGTAAAAAACTAAGTTTGCAAAAAAAACATTCCAACAGAATTTAAACATGTACGTAAAAAATAAACGTAAGCACAGAAGCAGTGACATTTAGTGAAGCACTAAACTCGCCGTAAAAGGTTCAGGCCAAATTAAAAAAAACATCGCCACACGGAATATATTCTCTTGAAATGTTTCGTTCAAAACTCCGGTGCATCACCAGCGACAATTATAACACCACGCACGCTCTTGTAGAGCAACAAAATACAACATACGAAAAGGCTAATGCAATAAATTCCCAGACTTACCTTAGAATGACTGACATGTAGTGTCAGGTGAGGTAAGTTTCCTGTAACAACGAGTGCAGGAAATAGAGGATCGTAAGTTGGCACCAAACGTTTCTCAACAACTAAATCGACACTGAAGCGTTCAACGAGATGATGTGAACTTTTTCCTCCGCATCGGATCGAATCTAAACGTGAAGCATCAGGCGCCACTGCAACCTGCCAGAAAAAGTAAAAAAAGTAATATTTTGGTTTGAGGTTTTTTGGGGCGGTTTTGGACAAGTCAACGTTATTGAAAGAAAACCGAAAAAAATCGATCCACCAGAAAACTACTTTGCACTCCGAAAAACGTCGCAGGAAATAATCTAAATAGGTTTATGAAATTGATTGCAAATCATCTAAACCAGGGGTCGGCAACCCCTGGCACGCGTGGTTTTTCATGGCACGCCAACCGATTTCCGTTTTTATGGTGAAGTAACAATTTAACCAGTTACACAGCTTGTTTTCAGTTTTTATCATGTCATTGTCTTAAAATTCAGCCCTATGTGCACAAAACACTCTAGTTTCTCTTTATTATTGATATCTGCTGGCACGCACCACTATTATTTAGAAAAAACGTTGGCACGCGAGGTCATTGACACATGGAAATAACAAGTAAATTGGCACGCCTCACCTAAAAGGTTGCCGACCCCTGATCTAAACCATCCTAGTGTATTTGGAAAAACAAGTAAATTTATTTATTTCCCTTTCATATTTCATAAGGTTTTTGCCCAGCGAAAAAAAATAATAAATAAAAAGATATGTGAGATAATAACAATGGACCAAGTCAAGTCAAAACCCGAGTACTCGGCACTTTTGCAAAACTTACCTCTGCATTAAATTGACTTATCCATGCCCTTCTAACATACAAAACCAGTGTTCGAAAGGGTATCCAAGAACAAAAACAGTTTTTTTAAATGCGTTAGAGGTTAGATGGTGGCTTCGCAGGCCTCGCTGGAAAAGCTATAAAACTAGCGTGGAACTGGGAATGTTTGTGACGTCACAATGAGTGTTCGACCGAGCACCGAGCATTAACGTGACATGTTAGGTGTTCGAACAAACTAAACATTTCCAGTTTTGACCCATGCCTATAAGATAAGAATGGTACATACCTGCAGATCGGACACATTCAAGTGATATCTTTCATACATCTTCTCGCGCAACATTTGCTCGCTCAACTGCTTGGGATTAATATCCACAGCGGTGTCATCGCATAGTGATTCACCACCGTCAGGGGCAGTAGAGGTTTCCCTTTCGTCCACAGTTTGTTCAAGTTCGGTGGTTACGGAAGCGGACGGGGGATTTAAGTCCAATTCTGAGGGAGGAGTATTTGGTGGTGTGACGAAAGTGTCAAAATCTTCATTGTCGTCGTCATCATTTTCCTCCTGACTTCCACCTGATTGTTCGGATGGACTTTCATCCATTGCGTCAGTGGTTTTTTTGCGTGATCTACCAGCTTCTAATGGGAAAGCAATGATAATTTTTTGCCTTGGTCAAAGTGGGGCAAAGTGTTTTTGGTGTTAATTGCCCTACATTTTTTTAATATCCAGAAACGTTATAAGTTTAAGCAAACATTAATCGTTTGCCCCATTGTTTTAACTGGGATACTGAACAAAACAATAATAATGAACAAAAATAACGAGACAAAAGTTTTGAAAAAAGGCTGCTAGAATAGCAAAACGCAACCAAAACTAGAAGGGTGGCTTAGCACATATTGCCCTTGCATATACACTATAACCTATTTTAAAACATTGATATATATCCTACGCTTATTTTATATTGGTTCCCATACCATCTACTGTCTTTTATAACCTTAGTTGTTTCTGCAAGCAAAAACTCATGGGTCCCCACACATGCAAAGTTGTAGATAATGCATTTCAAGAGATAACCATGTGAACGTTTAGTGTTGTAAGGTAAACGCAGAGATCGGCACTGGGCTTAAATAATAATACTATGTAGAGTACAAACTATATAAATTTAGATTCACCCCAGATTTTGTTTGAAGTATGTCCTATTTAACGTTCCATTTCAAAGAAACGATGGAGTAAGTAGTGACATAATGGGGTAAAACAAAAAATAAATAGCAAATTCTACAAGCTGTCCGGTTTTCATTCAATTCGAACATTGTGAAAAGGGTCACCTATATTTTAGGAATTAGTTGGTTAAGTTGTGGTGCTACAGGGCAAAACATAACATTTGAGGACTTAGTATGTTTAATAAACTTTACAAAATTTCATATAATTAGGACGTTTTTTAAAAGTTCATTTATTTTAGGGGGCTAGTTGAGTAAATGTTGGGGCAGAAATCTTTCGTTTGTGGTGTCCAGTAACATACAAATACGTTTTACACTTTGGGGGCTTGTGGGGTAAATGTTAGGGCTACAGGGTTGAACACAACAATCGACAACTATAAATGGCATACTCTACAAGCTATCCAAATTTCAGCCAATTCTGACACTGTTTACAAACTCACCCATTTTAGGGGGCTAGCGGGGTAAATACTAGGGTTATTTGGACAAACAAAGTGGGATGCACATCTACATAACTTTATCTACCATCTGTATAAGTTTCAGCCACATCCATCAAACATTTGATAGAAAAACGAGTCGGACAAACTTTGGGAAGAAAAATACCCATTTTAGGGGGCTAGCGGGGTAAGTACTGGGGTTATCAACAAAAACAAAGTGGGATGCACATCTACATAACTATATCTACCATCTGTGTAAATTTCATCCAAATCCATCAAGCATTTGATGGAAAGACGAGTCGGACAAACTTTGGGGGGGGGAAAAAGAAGAAAAAAAAAGAAAAAACAAACAAACAATTTGAGTAAAATCAATATGTGTCCCCTTCAGGGAAGGAGACCCATAAACATGATTCCAATGGGCACATGGTTTTTAACGTAAATACTAAAACAAGTGCAAACCTCCTGCATGGTTGTCAAAAGTCATGTGACCGAGGTTCAAAACCAATATATTGCTGTGGAGTTTCGAACAATCATCTGGTATAAGAATTTCTGGGGCAAAAATGTCCAGTGATATTGCCCAGCGCTTTTGGCTTACCTAAAAATACAGTTACTGTTAAAAAGAAACAGTAAGCAGGGCATTATGTACTTTTTTACTACAAATGGTAACAGGGTTATAATGGAGCAAACGAAAAGGGTTTGAAAATTTTGAAAAATCAGAACTATAAAACGTCGATTCGGCATATCAAGCGTAATAAAATAACATAATTTAATCTGCGACCAACTCCAACTAAAGGCGGCTTATTTTACTATATTTTTACCAATTATATGTCTGCGGGAATGTAGCATGTATCAAACGCTATAACTAACTGTAGTGGTACTGACCTTGGCTTTTGACTTTCCATCGATTATTCGTTTGACCGATCGCCGAATTTCACCTTGTGTTCGTTTCATCCAGCCATCGTACTTGTCACGTGCCGCTGTCGACAACACTTCACTGTCCAGTTCGTATGCGGTACCTTGTAATAAGAAATGCTTTCCTTACAGAACGTTCCACAGCATTTAAGTTCGTTTTTTTTCGAACATTGAATGTACTCACAAATTCCAATGCAAAGGTTATAAATTGGATTTATTTTACGAGCATTATTTGAATTGATTGGTAGGTTAGACCTAATTTCTACTGATTTTAGGAGATTATTTACCATATTGCCGCCCTTTACAGACTTACACATATACAAGCTAAAAGTTTAAGCGTTGATTGTGTGGCGTGTGCCATCAGTAGTAAGTGCTCAATTGAGCCTATACGCCTGAGCTTCCCAACCTTTTGCCCTCATTGATCCCTCGGCAGCGGAGATTTAACTACGTTTCTTTCAAGTTCGCTTTATCAGTTTCCATGCATGAGCATTGACAGAAAAACTGTTGCACGGGAGGGGGTTCTTGCACATACACACTTAGATACATGAATTACGGTATCCAGTAATTATGTACATACAGGATAAAAGGTGTTGGTGTGCGGTGCCCATATTTCCATGTGTTAAGATATACAAGAAAACAGAAAATGTACCTTCATCACATTCTTTTGTACTGAAAAATTTCTTCAGGCGGTCAAGCATGCCAGGCACAACAGTGAAAGATAACGGAGCTGTTACTACCTCCAAACGATCGGAGAATACAGTTGTACTGGAAGCTGGCAGTTTTTCGTATGTAATGCTAAACACAGGGGATGTGCTGCGATCCTGAACAGTGATGCATGCGGGCTGAAAAAATTGTGCAAAATTTTTGGGATGAATACGCTACGCCCCAATGTACATGCAAAGCTTTAATAAGATTAAACAGAAATAACGAGCAAAGAATCTGACTGCTGCTTAGTCAGACTACATCATAAAAACTGGAATTTTTTTTTCTACGAGATTAGATTGATTTGTTTGCAAACAGGACAAAATACACAATGACTCACATCATACGCACCAAAACAATCACAATACAGTTGTTACGAAAACTTCCTGATTTTAAACAGTCACCATCACACGTTACCTTCGTTGAAGTTTGGGTGAACAAGTTATTGAAGACGCTCGATGCGAGATTCCGCACCCCAGAAGCTATGAGGGGTGGTGTGATGACAGTGGGAGAGGATGGACGCTTTACAGCAGGAGCCGGCTTGAGAAGTTCGTAGAAAGGTTGCCCCTTTCTTGTCAGATCGCGTAAAATCATTCCACCAAGATCAGCGGTAACAACGTTCGTCCCATACCTGCATTGTTTAAAACGGCAGAGCCACTTACACAGGAACTCACAGCACAAAAGGTTTGCTAAATACCTATAGATGGCGTAAAGAGCGCAGTTATTTAAACAAAGAAACAGTGAGACTGGGATAGGTTTAGATTTTTAAGACTACATTTAACATAAAGAACTGTGTTTTGGGTTGATTTTATTGTTATTACTATAATGAAACCTCCGACTAACCCTAATAGCCCTAACCGTCAGCATTTTTTACACAAACTGCATTTATAATTTTTGAGTGCGTCATGTACCGGAAATTAGCAAACATGCGTGTTGTGAGTTCCTGCGTTAGTAGTTCTATCGCTTAAAACGCAAAAAAATATATTACAACGCGAAAACTATAAACATGTGGAAGTCAATGATTCTGTGCTCAGGCAAATTTTAATATAAGTTATTATAAAAGTTGCGTGATTTGTTAAGTAATTAGTCCGCTCAATCATATGTGAAGGGATAATCGTTACAAACCCAATGTATCGCCTTAATCCGATCAAGCGTATCTGAATGCTTGTATCAACGGAAGATTCCTTTGCGCTGGGTAGTAATGTTGTCTTATTAGGCAACAATGTTTACCCCGTGTAAACCGGCGGGTAAATAGATTTGACTATATGTTATCAAGACGGTCAACAACATATGAGCATTCACATTATGGTTCCACATTTGTTACCTGGGTTTCCATTGACTGGAAAGGTTCACAGAGTCGAACTGAAGCGAAACGATTCCGTTGTCTGTTATATCTTGACCTTGACCCGTGTCCAGCAAAGTGAAAGTTCCGCTTTCAAGCGAAAAATCAAGTTTAAGGAAAACTGAATCGCGTTTAAGAAAAGTATCATTGGTATCTTGGTCTTGCAGATCATCTCCGAACACCGCATACAGCTCTTCGTCATCTTGAAATGTAAACAGTATAAGTCACAAAGGCAAGTCAGCGGGGTCAAAGGTTACTCTGGTGTTGATAAGTGTAAAGTTTATGACATTGGTACTGTTGACTAGGACTTAGTTGGCTTTACAAACTGCAATTCTGCCACTCACCGAGATCTTCAAAAACACTTTCCTCCAAGGTTTTCTGTGAGAGAGTTTGTGCCAGTTTTTGTTCATTACTTTCTTCATCTGATTCCGAAATTTGTTGTTCCAAACCTTGATTACTTTGCTTACTTCCCCATCTGATCAAGACAACATTTTACAAAAGTAGTTTAAACCACAATGGCTTCAAAACACATGCATGAAGCAGCAACAATTTGCATTCAGTTTTTTGCACCTTGTACCATAAAAAAACAATGCCAGTTTAATTTGATTGTTTTACCAAACAAACATACCCAAGCCATCCAGCAAGTCGCCATGATGAGCTTTTTGCTGACTTCACTTTTTTTGCACCCGACTTCTTTGATTTTAATTTCTAGCACAAAAGAATATTGTTGCATAAAATATTTTTGTGACCTACAGGCAAATAAAATGAATGAAACCTTATCTGCAGCTTGTTTTAGTTTGGTTTCCTCATCAATTTTTCTGTAGACTAATTCTCGAAGAATACGAATCTCATCAAAAGTTAGTTGAGCTTCTATCGCTTTTACTGAGGAGCTGAGCTCCAAGTTCTACAAAACACCCTTTGCAATAATGTTTCTCCAACATAACTTGCTTGGACATTTTTTTGTTTCGTTTCACAATATGCTGCAGTGATTCTACAAAGGGCCTGGTGTACTGCGATTTATATATGAGTGTGCCATGATCGTTGGTTGGCATAGGCGCTTCAGGGCTGATCTCAGTTATGCATTTATGTTCATCTTAAGTGATTCTACAGGTCTTAAACAGTATGACAAGATTACAGTCAGCTTCACATGTTAAGCAACACACCTGGGACTTCAGGACATATTTGGTGTTTAGAAGTTGCTTGTATTCTGCTGTGTATTTGACAATCGATTTTGCTCTCTGGAGTGCAAAGGACAAAGAGCATCTTTCCTTTTTCTGTTGTATAACTTTTAAATGTGATGTTATTGCCCAATTCCACCATGCTGCAGGACTAAAAGAAATAATTTGTTTCACAGTTTGTTCTATTGTAAGTGTAAGCACATATTTAGGGTGGTAAACAGCTTGTTTTTAAGTGACCTTTGTTTGTGTCTGCAAGTGAGCAATAGAAACAGATATGTAACAATTAGTTTCTATGGCTTTTAAAACAAGTTATAAAAAGATCAAACAATTATTTAAACATTTTACAAAATTATTGGGTAGTATAACAGCTGCCCAAAGTTCAAAATCCTTACTTTTCTGTTATCCTCTGTACTGGTTTATCTGATCTGTGTTGTCTTTGTTTGTCCCACCGAGCAATCTCGCTAGCCAAGGCAACAATCTGCTGGTACTGGGTCTTTTCAAGAGATAGGGGAATTGATGAGAGTGACAAAGTCAATGCTAGTCGAGGTTGGGCACTGGTTCGAAGTGGGAAAGCACTGCAGTTGCGTGTAAATTTAGCATCGCCACTCACTGGTTGTAATATCAATTGGTTTCTTTGACTTTGTACTTCATCATTATTGGGAGCATGTGGTGCATCTTGATGCAAAACTTGTTTTTCCATCAATGACTACAAAAAAATAAATCTTGCAATGATGAAAATATACATGTAACCATTTTTTAAACAGAATTTACTGCACAAATATAATTAGTACATCTGTCCAAACCACATGCATCCCGGGGCACTACTTCGTGGTTTGTGTCTACAAATGTTTTTTTAGCATTTAACCACAGAATTGTAAAACTGGTTTTTATGTTGCTATGATGTAAATCTGGTTGATAAACAGAAATTGTCTTCACATTTAAAAAAAAATAAAAAATAAACATTGTTTAACCCTGTGTAAATCACAAGGTCGGGAAAAATTCAGCACACATACTGTCACACATACTGCACATATAAATTCAGCACACATAAGCTAAAGACACTAAATTAAACTACTAACTATGATATCCTCATGCTCCAGATTGTTAAATATATCAGACTTTGTATTCCAGTAAAATGACATGTCTGACAGTTGCATTTTTTTCCATTTCTGGCTTTCCCCTTTTGTGTTTGTTGTCTTTGGAACCTTGAAAAATACTTTCCTCAATGTGTCCACTTTAAACCACCATACACAGATACATTTAAAGACTATTAAAACTGCCCATATTGTGCCATTAAATGGCATTTGTTTTAGTGAACTGTTAAAACATAACTATTGATAAAAGTAAAGATTTAAAACAGTGAAATTATGATGTAATTGTTATACCTCATATAATATCATTGTGCTCTATTTGTAAGAATCATACCCAATTTTGGTCCGTGCTTTGTGCAGATAAAACATTGATGTGTATTCCACAGGCAAATGTTGTTGGCAGAGTGAGGTCATCTTCATATCGAATATGCAAATCAAATAAACGAACCTAAAAAAGGAAATCTTTGTCACTGATTACAAAACCTTAGGATGTTGCAGTGAAAAAACAAAATTTTAAAGTCAGGTTTTTAACTATGCATTTAAAGTTTTATCCTGGCAATAAAAGTAACAAGCACACCTGCAAATTTTCAACAATATTTGTCACAATGCTAGATGAGTAGGCATGCCATATTGCATAGATGGATTTGCTCGATCCCTGAGTTGCATACCATTTGTCTTCAAGTGCGCTTAGTTGCTTCTGTTTGCTAAAAAGGAAGTTAAATCGAATTCAACATTCTACTTTAAAACAACAAAAATTAAATCTTTTATTTATACATAACCTTTCCATTACCTTTTTTCTTTTTTTATTCTTTCTGTATCAGCATTAAAAGTTTTCTTTTCTTGATTTGCAGGACCCACAATCAGGTACAACTTGTTTATGTCAATTACCCATGGTTCACTGCAAAGTACAAAATATGATAATAATTCTTTTGTCGATCCTTGTTAAATATACCTTTTAAACTAATCGTTAACCAAACAAACCAAAAATGTGTATTGTGTAAAAATGTGCAAAATTGCAATTCATTTTATCTTTTTAATTTATTTCAAAGGAACCAACTTATAATTTTTATAGCTTGGTATTCTCAAAGTAATTTTTCCAATATAACCCCATTTGACTTCAATGCCAGGCAAGTCAAGTTCTTTGAGAGCATCTTTGCGTAGTGACAATCCCTCAAGTTCAACAGCACCTAAATGGAAATCAGCCAATTTAACAATGGTTGAATTTGGGTAAACAGTTTTAAAAATTTATATATTTGAAATCAAAAACTATCTGAATATTTGCATTTCAACTGTGTTATACATTGGTAAAAAGTGATTAAAGATGCAACAACAAACAAGATTTGTAATTGGTTAACTCCAGGGACAAAGTAAATTTGAGCACAGATCTCTTTTTTCGGTGAACATAAGCAATTTGGTAAAATGCTTTTGCAATATTGACTACTTCTAACATGTAATCCAGAGTTGATAAACTGTAGGAGTCTTAGCCATCATCAAGTTTTTTTTCTGTTTAGTTTTTTTTTTAAATCAACAAGCTATTATAGGAGCAATACAAAAAAGTTACAGCAGGGACTGCATTTTAAAATGAATTCACTACATAAATAACTAAACCTTCTTGTTGTTGACATAAATTAAATTAAAACACAACACTCCTTATTGATCTATGCTTATTATTCAATAATTTCTAGTACCGGTAACTGACATAGATCGGTATTGGAAAGAAATGTCTATTACATAATATTACCTTGGACAATTCCAATAGACAAATTTTCAGGATTAAAGTCGTCTACATATTGTCCAATATAGTGGTTAAGAACTTGTGCTGCAAACCTTTCTAACATAACTTCTGGTTTGCAAAAAGGTGACAAGAAATAAACCCATGTACAAACAGTCAGTGATGTATCTGAGTTCTAACCAAGTTTTAATCACAGTTTACATTTTTCTGAAAAGATAAACATTTTAAAATAGACGTGGTTTACTGAATTGCAAATATCGATTGCAGTGCCAATTAACACTTACCTGGCCCAGCAAACCGTTTGTGAGCAAAATACATTTAGCCCAAGAACTTTGACATGTCGTTGTTACCTAGAGTATTATAAACAATTTGTCAGTTATAGTTTAAATTCAGTTTTGGCCCCCATAATTTGAAAGTTAAATTTGGTTGTTATTGGCTTTGTACTTCGTAGCTTGTGAACACTGAACAATTTAATCTAGGTGATTTCCCTCTTCAGCAAATAGTTTGGTCTCATCTGATCAAAAAAAATATTCGAGGGAAGTTCTACATCAGTGGTTCTCAACTGGTGGTCCATGATGACTTTTTGGGTGGTCCACAGGACGTCGACTAAATTAAGTGATAAACTAGAGATGATTGCAAACTACGTGTTGAAAGAGTGTCAAAATGTTAGCTGTTAATGATTGTATCTCACTTCTTGTAAATCGATTTTAAAGAATTGTGTTTCAAGACCAAATGGCTTGATTCGTATGTGTGTACTTCAAACTTGCCCCAAAATGGAATGGTCCACGATATTATTTGTACTGGGCCGGTGGTCCATGGCCCATAACGAGTTGAGAACCATTGTTCTACATCTTTGGCAATCGTGTGTAGCTACTCGCTCGAAAGTCACAACTTTAGCATTTTTTTGTAAAACGAAGCGAATTTTAGCATTATTAAAATTGCACAGTAGACTCGATGGCAGATTTGGATAATCCAAACTTGCCGTTCTGCAACGAAACGAGGTCAATAAAATTTTCGTTTTGTTTTCTGTTAATTTATGTTGATGCACGGTAGTTTGCTTAAATAGAATAGTTATAGCAGTAAGGTAGGCCTATTTTGTTTGGATTCCATCCGAATCGATCAGAACATTTTTGCAGCGATTTTAAGGATAGGCCTAAGAACATTTTTTAACTTTAACCAAAAAAAATGGTTGGGAATAAGTCAAAACGTTAAATGACATAGCCAACAGTACCAATTACCACGCTGGTAATTTTTCTGCATGGCTTAGCAGAAACTCGTCTTATGGTGTTGCAATGTTTTAATATTAATCTTGCAACTCCCAACATTTTCACAGAATTTTTTTTATAATTGCACATATTGGTATGCGTGTCCACAATTCTGCAATATACAAACGTTTTGTTGATTGAGAAAAATAAGGTATGCCTAGGTATGAGTTGAGCGTCTGATGCTATAGGCAGGGGTCACCAAACTTTTTCACTGCAGGCCGGATAAGTTTAATAAATTAAATAATTCGCGCGGGCCGGATAGTTTACATGCCCCAGCGCCGTCTTTCCGAACTTAGCCCGCAAGGCGATTTTGATAGAGGCGCCAGGATATGGTCTTTCTATAATCCCATTAAAAATCTGGTGATGCGACTATTAAATTGTAAAGTTAGGGTTCGTTCAAACACAAGTTTTCGCAAAATGTTATGATACTTTTGGCACGAAAACACGTAAGTATGAACGGAAACTTGGTTTCAGAACAACTATATGAACAGAGTATGTTTTGATACTTTTTCGTCAAAACCATTCGCGTGAACGCGAAGAAGGTTTGGGAACATGACGTAATCTTATGGTTGAATAGCTACGATTTGTTACGCCAAAACGTCGACCGTTCACTTCATTGCCCGTGGTTTCAAACTTGCACGTGTCGGAAAAAAAGATGTGGCGTCAGGGTGTTTATGCTTATTTGCTGTTAAGACGACGACGAAAAGTTGTTTGCCCCCATGTGTATCGTAGCCATACAATATTGTATGGGGCTTAAATCCCTCCATTTATTGCCGGCTAGTCGCAAAGTTAGGTTGAAAGCAAACGAAGGCTATTGGGAAAGGATGTTGAAAAATTGGACAAGTGACGATTACCAACTACATTTGCGCTTAAAACAGTAAAAAGTGCATAGATCAACATTTAACCTCTTGTGTTTCAAAATTGCACCACACTTACAAAAACAAACAACCAATTTCATGCAAGTGTAGACTTGCGATTACCTTATGGCGCCTAGGAAGTGCCATTGATTAATTATTATCGCTTACTGGGTGAACATTTTGGTTTGGGAAAGTCCACAGTTTTTGAGGTACATATATATGTATTAAAAACAACAGGTAAAATGGACACACTCACATGGCTTATCATACTAATAGAATTATTTATTTTTTTAATAAAAGGTTACCATTGAAGTGTGCAAAGTAATTGTGAAAATGCTCTTCATGGACGTTGTGAGGTACCAGCAGAACATTGCTACAATTGCAATATCTTTCTTCATTGAAAAAGGAATGGCCAATTGTAATGGTGCAGTGGATGGGTGCCATATTGCAATCCCACAACCAGCAGAAAATGGACCTGATTACTTCAACTACAAAATGTTTTACTCAATAAGCATACAGGCAGTTACAGACCATAAAGGAAGGTAAAAATGTTTTTTGTTATGCCATGACAAATACAATAAAGCTTGTTAACTACCAGCCATTCTCCTAATTGCATGCTTGTCCTGTTACAATTTGTTGTCATGTGTTTTATTATGTATGTCCTTTTATTTGTAGATTTGTTGATGTTGTGATTGGGTGGCATGGCAAGGTGCATGATGCTCGAATGTTAGCTAACTCTCCACTTTACACAAAAGCAGAATCTGGAAGCATGTTTCCACAGGTAAGCTCATGTGGTGTGAAATGAATGAAAATTTGTTAAATTTTTACAATACTTTGCTTTCCAGAGCAATATGATAATTGAAGACAAACATATTCCATACTATATTATTGGAGATGGGGCCTACCCATTAAAAAACTGGTTAATGAGACCATATGCCAACACACAAAATAACAGTCAGGTTAATTTCAACAAGGTGAAAATGAGTTTGTGGCAAATTAAGATGCTAGTTACCAAGGATTTTTTTGAAAAGCAAGTAATGTACTTTGGTACAAAGTTAGCAGTTATTTCACAGGATGTATGCTACAACTGACAGGCCTAGCAGGCATAAGCTGCAGTGGCTAGGCCACATTTGTAATGGGTGGGGTTAATTGATATTTTGCAGCATTGTGTAGAAATAATGAAGTAAAATTGTACATAATTACATTTTAGAAATTGTCCATTGCTAGGAGAGTGGTTGAGCAAGCATTTGGTCGCTTAAAACAAAGATGGAGGTGTTTGCTGAAACGATGCGATGCAGGTCCACGCAATGCCGCAACCATAATAGCAGCATGTGTAGTATTGCATAATATTTGTGAGGAAAATGATGACTTTATTTCTAATTTAGCTTTGTGTGACAATGATAGCAAGAATGACAATAATTTGGCAGATTTACAATGAAATTCTGATAATGTAGGTTCTGCTGCAGAAATTCGCAATACACTTAGCATGTTTTTAAGCTGTGAGTAGAAAATGAGGTTTGCCAGATTTTTTTTTGTGAAATTGTTGTGACCTGTGTTTTTGTCTGTTGCAACTTATAATAAAATACAGATGGCAGTCACATGTTTGTTTATTGGCAAAATTTAGTGGTTAAATGTTATGGTGACTGATGACAAACTCTCCGCTATCATCAGAAGTTGAAGGTGTATGAGAAACACACCTGAAAATACAGAGTACACCAATTAAGGGAAGCAACCTTAAGCTGAATAAAATTAAAGGTTGCTGTTTCATCACAGTTTCACTTTTAAAAACATTATTGCTAGTTAGCTTCATTATGGAGTTTTTTAATATCCAACATTTTGGTTCATCGACAAATAGACACAGAAGTATAGTAAGCAACATGTGGCAAACAATCAGACTAATCTAAATAAAGAAGCATGTTTACCCTAAAATCATTCCCATTATTTCTTTTTCATGAGCTCTTTCCTTTTCTGCTTGCTCCTCCTAATAATGTACATCATTGTTTTATGTATGGATAGTTAATGTTCTTAATTTCATTTTCACTGTATTGTTATGAAATATTTTATCAAATCAGTCTGCCCTTTACTTTGAGTTCATATCCAAACTACTCAAATGCCATTGTAATATGAGGCATTTAAAATAGAAACTTGAAATTTCATTCACTTGTTCATTCTTTCTTCTTCTTTTGTAAAGTTTTCTTTCATCAGATTCTTAATTTCAATAACTTCCGATTGACCTGTGCACAATACAAATGGTGCACAAATTTATTCTGTATAAATATTAACGAAACACGTGATGATTTGAACTTGTCAAACAGTGGTATAAATATATATATATAACAGTAGTATATACATATGTATATAGATATAGTGTGAAATGATTTAGTTGTATAAGTTCACATACATGTATATCTGAATTTTTTTGCAGTTTGCATGGGACCATACTTGATAATTTAACCATTTTTTTGTAAAAGTAATCGCTGTGAAATTTGGAACACACACTTACGCTTTTTTCCCCTTTGTAGTGGAGTGTCGGAATCACTGCTATCTGTGATCACATACAATCAATTAAACCAGATAATGATAATCATTGTTTGTCAAACATACCTTCTGGTGACTGAGAAATCAAAAGTGAAGGGGCTGTAAGTGGGGAATCTCTCAATATTTTTTGTCCAATTTTGGGTAATGTTTAGCAATGGCACTTGGAATAACTGGCTCACCACCTGCCCACTTCTTGTTGACATATCTTAAACTTTCTATACTCTCTTTTTAAACCTTGCATCTTTTTAATGCAACTGTGGCAATCTCTCTGATACCCTTTTGAACTCATCTGCTCTGCAATGAGCATAAATATTTCTCTGTTGCTTTGGCCTCTTTTATCATACTTTGAACTGACTCATCTGCCCATAGGTCAATCAGGAAGTCAATTTCCTCTACCGACCATAAAACACCTCGCGTTTTTACACTTAAAGCTGCTGAATCCATTGCCAGATTTGTAAAAGCTTCAAATACAAATGTACTGAAAGTTTTAAAAGTCGCTTGCGTTTGGTGCACAAGGCAAAAAGCCGGTACAACAACTTCAAACCGTTGTGACAACGAAGCGTTCATATTGCGCCTTTTGTAACGAAAAATCCCAAACTTGAAAGCCGCGAGACCCGCTGTTGGTGAACGCAAAAGTTAGAAACCACGTGGCCAATTTGAACGCTCTGGTTTGGACGGCAGTTTTCAAAACAAATTTGGGACTTCTATGTTTGAACGCTGTGGTTTCATCGCTAGTTACCAGACCAAACCCTATTGTGAACTTCAAGTTACGAAACTAAGTGTTGGATACCAGTAACCAAATCTGTATTTGAACGAACCCATAGTCTCATCTTACAAGCAATGCTTGTATATTACGTCACAAGTGACTAAAGAAAGCAATTGTTTGCGCACAATTAACACTTGTAGTCTTGTTTGTGACGTAACAAATTGGCTTTGGGTCAATCCTGGGCGTTGTAATCCCACAAAACAAGGTAATATCAATTCTACATATCGCGACAGGAAAACTTTCGTAAGAAGTAGATTAATTTTTAAATGTTACAAAGTTATCAATGCGATTTGACAAACAAAAAAATGTGGTCGCGGGCCGGATGAAATGAAAAGATTCGGTTTCGGCCGAATAATTTGTTGCGATTCGGCCGAAACCGAATCTTTTACGAGCACCCATTTAAAGCGTTAAACGTGTCCTTTCTTCTTAGGACCAACGAAAATCGCGTCAATCATTATATTTTTTAACATATTGACGCTTTTCCCACTGCAGACAAACAATCAGTAATTCATTGTCGGGTTGGCAATCATGCTTGAGGCAATGTTAAACCCCATAGAACTAAAATAGGGACGAAACACAACCATTCTATATACTAATAACCATGTAGATAAACTAGTGTTTTCATGTCAAACGCGTAGCGTACGACTTTGCGTCACGTCATAAGTGATTCGGTTGATTCAGCCGAATTTATTCGGCAAAACCGCCGAATATTCGGTTTCGGCCGAATCGAAATTTCGCCGATTCGGTACATCACTAGTATTAGTATACTATGGTACCACGGTACCGTAACAAAGTTAAAAATCGAATTTTAGCGCACCATCGTACCGTACTTAAAATTTATCCAAATCTGATTCCGATTGGGTAATTTGAAGGTATGGAAGGCAGTTGCTGATAACCACGTTTTTGCTTACCGTACCTTCAAATTAACCAATCGGAATCAGATGTGGATAAATTTTATGACATATACTTTTAGTAACTAAAAGGAGAGGCATCTAAACAAGCTGCTCCACTATAAACCCCGCTTATTTGATATTTTCTACGATAGGCTCGTGCAGCGACAGTGTGTAATTTTTAACAGCATATTTTTAATGTCGAATCAATTACAGATGCCGAGTTCATCTTTGTTATATTCATCCTCCTGTTGCTTAGCGGTCCCAGTAAGCAAAAATAAGCAGTGACTTCATCAACCTTTTTGAGTCCTGGTTTGGTTCACTGACATTGTTATGAAATCATGTCATAAACAATCTAAACCAGTGGTTCCCAACCTTTTTTGTTACATTCCTCCCTTTACCCATTTTCGAACTATTTATTCCTCCCCATAAGACGAAAAACAAATTATTTCACATTACAACTCAATGCAAAATTTGCTCTTATTTGCATTGTGAAAGTAGTTGTATATGCGGCGCAGTTCGTGAGAGTGCACAACACAAGTCATCCTCAACATCAAGGATTTTTTTTTTCAGTTTTTATGAAATTCCTCCCCTAAACTCATAAAATTCCTCACTAGGGAGGAATTCCTCCCCGGTTGGGAACCACTGATCTAAACCCAAGTTTCAGGCAATTTCAATATAATCTGCAAAGCGTAACGATTTAAAATGACCGCTTAATCAACATTTTTTTTGCGTACCAGTACGGTGGTACGCTACGCTTTTGGTACGGTGGTACGCGTTGGTGAACGAGCGTACCATCGTACCGTACCCGTACCTCTGCTTTCTTTGAGTACAGGACCTATGTACGGTACTGTTTGATGATATTTGACCCGTGTTGTACCGTACTGCCATCCTTTATTTTCTATCTTTGTATAATTACTCAAGCGTATACTAAGTCACGACGCAACAATTATCCCGTTTCCATGGCCGCTGGTCCGATCGGACTTTTCCGCTATTTCAGTCCGATCGGACTCAATAAGGCAGTGGTTCCCAAACTTTTTTCTTTTAAGGCGCATTTTAGAAAAAACGAAAAATATTTGGCGCACTTCGAACATTTGAATAAAACATATATTGACAAAGGCACTGACTATGAAGTCATAAAGCCGCTATACAGGTCACTCTCATAGCTAAATAGCCTAGTTGAACATCTCAGAGACGTGGAACATGTTGGCCTAGTGGTCTAAGCACCTGGTACTGCTACTCTACTTGATTGATTTTAATTTCAATATTTTTTGCGGCACACCTAATGACATCTCGCGGCACACCAGTGTGCCGCGGCGCATAGTTTGGGAACCACTGCAATAAGGAATGACTCAGCAATTTTTTCAGCGTTTTCGCGGACCTCCTCGCGAGGAGGTCCGATGGGACTTTTAAAAGTCCGATCGGACCAACGGCCATGGAAACGGGATAACTGACTTTAATTTTTTCTCTCGCTGCAGTGCTTCAGTGTGGAAAGTTAGTTGTTGAGTTTTGTCGAGACCTCATCTTGCTTTGCGTTAACTTACAGTTTTAGATCCGTCAGTAGAAGCATTTGAAAGAAACTGCTTGTTGTCGTTAATAATTATAATAGATCATACATTTTAGTGAGTTGGTGTGAATCTGAACGTGTGGTTTCACAAGCGTTCCTACTGCTTTTTTCACTTTTTTCTTAGTGGCATGTAAGCTGTAAGTTCAGAAAAAACAACTTAGTCGTTCACCCTTTGGTTTTAAAGATATATATATTTCGCTAATACAGCATCGTCAGTATCTACGAACAAGCAGAAAGATTAATAAAAATAAATGAAAACAGTATGCATAAAAATCTACTAATGAAAGTGTAAAATAGCATGTTAAAAAACGTTACTCAAGCTGCAGCAGCAACCAACGCACCGAGTGAACCACTACCGCATCAAACAAGCGAAGAGACAAGAAAAAGAAAAAATATATTGCAGGTGCGCGGCCGGAGGGAGGGAACAAGGCAAATTGTATTTTATCGTCCGATAAAAAATCCACGGGCAGAGAAAACACGTTGGTTGACGAGATAAGTCGAGGTAAAAAAAGTAAACACAAACAAACTGGAGGGGAAGGCAAAGGATGTTATTTTACTTTAGGAAGAACCATTTTTTGGATGTTTATGCTTGCACCACTTTTGTTTAGCCATTTGTCCTCGTAAATGTCCAATAAATGAACCGGTGGTTTTTGTACGAACTGCACAAAAAAACATAGAGCGATGTCTAAATGTTCTTCAAATGTATCGCTGTGTGCAATAGCGTAGTGGTGCGCCAAAGCCGTTTTGTCGTCGTTTTCGTTGTGCTGATGAGTTTTCCATACCGACCTGTGGCTATTCCAACGGATGGAAAATCGGTTTTTCGTTTGGCCGACATATTGCGCATTGCAAATTCGGCATGTTGCCACATAAATGCCGAAATCCCTGCATGTTAGATGGGACGCTAATGTAAACACCCCGTTTGGTGTAGTGAGGCTGTCGGATGCGTCCACCATAGACATGTGGTTACCGAAGTGGCCACACAATGCACAATGGCCGCATGGAAAAAAAACCGGCAGTAATGAAATGTTGGTCAAAAAACTACTTTGCGCGATGGTTCTGTACCTTGTGAGGATCCTAGCCAGAGTCGGTGGCTTTCTGTAGGAAACCATCACATTCGGTTGCAGCAATCGTTCTTTTTCACTAGGCTTCAGTAGATGGGGGAAAACTAGTCGCCCAAACGTCCCTCTTTGAGACCCAAACCTTGTGGACGGGTTTGTTGGAAATCTTTCTGTCCATTTTCCTGCTTTACCAATTATGTCGTGGACCATGTTTTTTGGGAAATTTGACAATATGGCCTTTTGCTGAAGGTGTCGCAGACTCTGTAAAAAATCTTCGTCTCTTTCATTGAGCCGACGCATCCTTTTCGCCTCACCATGCAGAATCGACTTAAAAACTGATATTGGATGGTGAGACCTTCCGTCTAGAAAACGGCGGTTGACAGCAGTTTCCTTTACGTGATTTTTTGTTACAAACTGGAACACGTCATAATTGCAGATAACGTGTTCCACGTCTAGAAAAGAAATGTGCCCGTTCTTCTGATCGGTAGCAATTAGCTGAAATGTCAATGCAAGGCCAGATTCAGCAAATGATTTTCTTAAGCCGTTATTAATTTGTTCAGCTTTCTTTTTACCCAGACATATGTACGCCATGTCGTCAATAAAACGAGCAAAAATCTCCGTCTTTTCGACGAATCGCTTCGCCTGGACTATAATAAAGTGAACCGCCATATTTGCCAGGGATACACTGTGGTTATCACCCGTGGCAATCCCAGACCGCTGGGCGTAAAACCGATCTTCGTGACACACAATCACATTTTCCACAGTTAAAACCGTGAGGTCAACCAAGTTCTTGATTGTAGTGGATGAAAACGTCGAGTGGCTTTGTAAGGCGTCCGTCAAGGCAGTGTATATCAGTGAGCGGCGTAAATTTGTGTACAGTGATGTCACGTCGGCCGTAACAACGCTCGCAACGTACAGCGTTTAATATTAGCAAAAGCAAACCGCTAACCGCCAATCAAAGACAGAAAAAGATCAGCAGAAACGTTAAGGACAGAAAAAGATATTTGAGGAGAAAGGAAGAACGCTGTTATGCAAACTTGTTGGCAAAAGTAAAACATAACATCGTAAACAAATCAAAGATTGCAATTGAGCTTCGGGACAAATGTTTGTTGGCTCGAGGACTAAACTTTGCTCCAACACCTGGTTGGTCAGAGGGGATTGAAAATCAAGAGTGGCTTAATGCTCATGGACATGTGAGGCGCGTAGAGTGGCGGTATGTTTTCCGAAAGGACGACAACACTGACGAACCTTTTTTGCCTGAAAGGTTAAAAATCCCGAAATATTCCAGGCCAAACAAAGACCTGCTTGATGAAGCCACCAAAGCATATGGTGATTTGGTATTTTCAAAATTGAGAAATTTGGGAGAAAAAGTAAAATACAACTTCTGCCACAAGAACAACATGAATAAAGACCATAAACAAAGTTTACATAAACTTCTAAAACTGACCAAAGACAATCAAATTGTGATTTGCCGCTCGGACAAAGATGGAAAGATGTTGATATTGGACCTTGATGACTATCGAAAAGTAATGCAACGAGAGATGACTGGTTTTGATCTGCTTCCCCTTACCCGAGATGCATTTGATAAACATGTAACGAAAATACGTAAGACTTGCGAGGAAAAGATAATTTCTTTGCACCAGAAAAACGAAATTTCCGATCAGCTTCTGCTACACGTTGTTGGATTGAAATGTAAGGGAAGCCTGTATCATCACGTTACGGGACCAACGGCTAAACATTTTTCTAACAACGCCCCCGCTTATGCATATCCCTTATTTAAAACCCATAAACTTTCTGCGGAAGACATTGAAACTGTCCGGGTTCATGACATTCCAGTCCGACTGCTACAAGCTTTGTGTCACACCTTTACTTCCCGAGTAACTTCGTTCTTGGAATATCTGTTTCAGCCGATAAGTGTTGCCTATTGCCAAAGTATGGTCCCTGAATACTGCCGGGATAGTACTCATTACTTGCAGACGTTAGATTGTTGGAAACAAGCCCACAAAGAATTTATTACAGAGAAAATAAGAGAAACGGAGCTATGCATCATTACGGCCGACGTGACATCACTGTACACAAATTTACGCCGCTCACTGATATACACTGCCTTGACGGACGCCTTACAAAGCCACTCGACGTTTTCATCCACTACAATCAAGAACTTGGTTGACCTCACGGTTTTAACTGTGGAAAATGTGATTGTGTGTCACGAAGATCGGTTTTACGCCCAGCGGTCTGGAATTGCCACGGGTGATAACCACAGTGTATCCCTGGCAAATATGGCGGTTCACTTTATTATAGTCCAGGCGAAGCGGTTCGTCGAAAAGACGGAGATTTTTGCTCGTTTTATTGACGACATGGCGTACATATGTCTGGGTAAAAAGAAAGCTGAACAAATTAATGACGGCTTAAGAAAATCATTTGCTGAATCTGGCCTTGCATTGACATTTCAGCTAATTGCTACCGATCAGAAGAACGGGCACATTTCTTTTCTAGACGTGGAACACGTTATCTGCAATTATGACGTGTTCCAGTTTGTAACAAAAAATCACGTAAAGGAAACTGCTGTCAACCGCCGTTTTCTAGACGGAAGGTTTCACCATCCAATATCAGTTTTTAAGTCGATTCTGCATGGTGAGGCGAAAAGGATGCGTCGGCTCAATGAAAGAGACGAAGATTTTTTGCAGAGTCTGCGACACCTTCAGCAAAAGGCCATATTGTCAAATTTCCCAAAAAACATGGTCCACGACATAATTGGTAAAGCAGGAAAATGGACAGAAAGATTTCCAACAAACCCGTCCACAAGGTTTGGGTCTCAAAGAGGGACGTTTGGGCGACTAGTTTTCCCCATCTACTGAAGCCTAGTGAAAAAGAACGATTGCTGCAACCGAATGTGATGGTTTCCTACAGAAAGCCACCGACTCTGGCTAGGATCCTCACAAGGTACAGAACCTTTAATTATTTTTCATGGTATCACGCTGTTCTTGCGCCGTTCGCTTGTTGCTTGCATTCGTCATTCATTGCTCTGATGAAGCCCTACCGATCTGGTGGGCGAAACGTCAGCGAAAATACAAGTTATGGATAGAAACAACTAGTATTTTTGTTTAACATTACACCAGTTGAACGACATTTTTGTTAAATATGCAACCTGGTGGACGAAAACGCCTGTACAGCATTTTCTAGGTACAGAACCATCGCGCAAAGTAGTTTTTTGACCAACATTTCATTACTGCCGGGTTCTTTTCCATGCGGCCATTGTGCATTGTGTGGCCACTTCGGTAACCACATGTCTATGGTGGACGCATCCGACAGCCTCACTACACCAAACGGGGTGTTTACATTAGCGTCCCATCTAACATGCAGGGATTTCGGCATTTATGTGGCAACATGCCGAATTTGCAATGCGCAATATGTCGGCCAAACGAAAAACCGATTTTCCATCCGTTGGAATAGCCACAGGTCGGTATGGAAAACTCATCAGCACAACGAAAACGACGACAAAACGGCTTTGGCGCACCACTACGCTATTGCACACAGCGATACATTTGAAGAACATTTAGACATCGCTCTATGTTTTTTTGTGCAGTTCGTACAAAAACCACCGGTTCATTTATTGAACATTTACGAGGACAAATGGCTAAACAAAAGTGGTGCAAGCATAAACATCCAAAAAATGGTTCTTCCTAAAGTAAAATAACATCCTTTGCCTTCCCCTCCAGTTTGTTTGTGTTTACTTTTTTACCTCGACTTATCTCGTCAACCAACGTGTTTTCTCTGCCCGTGGATTTTTTATCGGACGATAAAATACAATTTGCCTTGTTCCCTCCCTCCGGCCGCGCACCTGCAATATCTTTTTTCTTTTTCTTGTCTCTTCGCTTGTTTGATGCGGTAGTGGTTCACTCGGTGCGTTGGTTGCTGCTGCAGCTTGAGTAACGTTTTTTAACATGCTATTTTACACTTTCATTAGTAGATTTTTATGCATATTGTTTTCATTTATTTTTATGAATCTTTCTGCTTGTTCGTAGATACTGACGATGCTGTATTAGCGAAATATATATATCTTTAAAACCAAAGCGTGAACGACTAAGTTGTTTTTTCTGAACTTACATCTATTGCTATAAGGCTTTTTAGTCTTCATCTACCAAGCAACGGACTGGGTGATTCCAGCTTTAAGTTTCAATTACGAGTATTGGCATGTAAACTATGTGATTTGTCTTATATCTCAGCAAATATTTTGTTCGCTGAAAACAGGGTGTGGGTTCGCGCATTTCTGTGTGAACGGGCATAATATATTGTAGATTAGGTTTACCATATCTGAGTGGACTAAAGTCCAGACAATTTTAATAAACACCTTTCTCGAAACTATAACTGGCGCCGTTATGTGTTTTATAGAACCGCGTGTCAAAAACCGCACAAGAATAGAAAAGGTACACCACTTCAAACGTCCTTTCGCTCAAATAATGAAGAAATCAAGCAGTCGGTTTAAAAAATTAACGTAATGAAGCATTTTCCCCTCGCTTGAATCAACCCCAGCAAGGCAAAACGGCCACATTGAGAATTTGTCCGGACATTACGTGTGTATTTAAAAATTGTTTCCGGCCATAAATTTTAATTCCGGACCGCCGGGAAAGTTTCGGATGTCTGGTCACCCTAGCGTAGATGTCAGTTTTTGCAGTAAACCTGTTCATCAAGTGTCCACATACAGATTGTCGTATGTTAGCTTCAATGCTAGAGTGGTAACCAATTGTGCACGCAAGCGTGAAGTCATAAATGCCTTTCTTTATTTTTTTGAAAGATATTTTAGGTTAGTGAGTCTTTCAGATTGTCGTGCATTGAGTTAATGAAGGTGAGTGTGTAAATAGTTTCTGATAACCACAATCAGTGTTTCATCCTGAACGGAACAGAACGTTATACCGGAATGAAATATATAGTTTTTCGGCTGAAATACCGAAATTAAAAATATTAAACATACCGGAACAAAAAAAAATACCGTCATTTGTTATTCCGGTATTTCGTTCTGGACATATAACATGAATGAAATGCTGAACTTTCGTGACGTTGCGCCATAATAATAAAGCTCACAATGTACCATCCATTAGACTTTCATTGAAAAATGTTATGTGGCATAATAACAACCCGACTTTGTGTGCTGCAATTTTCTTTGTTTGCTTACGAGTTGTAAAGACCACGAAAAAATGTTCTTGATGTTAATACCGGAAATGTCGTATTTTTTTCGGTCAGATCGGAACTAAATGAAAATATCAATATCATTTCAAACATTACCCCCGCAGGCAATTAACGGCAGGTCTGGTCAGCTGAAATAACCTGTCTGTCCAGTCAATCGCTTCTGAGTAGTGTTAAGACGTGGTGTCTCAGAATGGTTGCAAAGGTTTCAAAATTAGTTGTTTAAGTTGTTTTAACCCCGAAGTGTTGGCTACGGATCGTAGAAAATATATAAAAAACACTTTTTAGCAACTTTTCTCTTTTTTGTTTTTGATGATGAACAAGTATCTAACATTACACATCGGAAAACTGTTATTGGTAAAATTTTATGGGTGAGAACTAGCGGCAGTGAGTAAAAACTAAACGGCAGAATGCAAGTAAAGTGCATTTGGGCATTTTTCATGTTCTCCAAGGACATGTAACATTTTAAAACAGAGGACATGAACTTTAGAAAGAGAACATGTAAAAGGTGAAATAGACTCAAATTCCTCGTCAAACTTATCATTCGCAGACTTTGTGTTTATTAACTTCCTTATTAAGCAATAAGCGCCACACATCGGTTAGTGATGGATGAAAGTTCAACGAGCCGAAAGTCTACGTCCGTCCTGGACTCTTTTGGCACTTACCAACGTCGAATATGTTTGCTTTTATGTCTTTGCACTGTTCCTAACGGAATATCAACCTTGATGACCGTTTTTACCCAAGAAACTCCACCTTACTTTTGCAATGATTCGCTGATCAACATAGACCTTGGGGTAAACTGTTTTATTCAGCTTCACAAAGTAAAGGAATCGATTTTGTGTTTTGCATTACAGAACAACTCGTTGTCAAACTTAAGTCGGTCCATAATCACAATCGGTGTCGATAACAAAATAGAACAACTTGATGTTTGTCACCGGTAATAATAATTGTAGATTCTTAAATGAACTTTGTGTCATACAACTTGTATGCAAAAACGTTTTTGGAAAAAAAACATAAGTTATATATCGTTTTTCCTCTGTTGATAACTTTAAGGTCAAGTCTTCAAGTGACAAACCGGACAGAAGGGAATTTAACCACTAGTTTGTGTGATGGAGGATGGATGTTTCGAACAGATAAAAGAACAGTGACGACAGAGGTTTGTTTGTTTGTTTCCTTGCTTGTTTGGAGAAAATGACATCAATGTAAGTTTCTTTTGCAAATTGAAAATTTTTTTATGCAAGCCTTCCACTGATGTTTGGTTCAGTTCAAAGGGTGGTAATCAATAAGACCGCCACGTCTTCCCATTTTTGTCGCCATTTTAACATATGGCCGTTTACATGCTTTTTGCAATTGCAGTGGAAACTGGTGTGCGACAAAGCTTGGATAAAACCTGTCATCACAAGTGTGTATCTTTGTGGACTTCTTTTCGGATCTGTTCCGTCTGGTATTTTATCCGACAGGTGAGCTTTGCATCAGACAAACATAAATTTAAGTGAGACACTACGGCAACCGGCCCAGCAGAAAAAAACTGCAATTAACGAAAATAAAAGGAAATTGTTCATATGTGTAGTGGTCTCGTGCTTTAAAATCATTATTTTGGCATAATGATTTGGCTAAGCAAATATAATAAAAAATTGTAACTTTGCAAGCATAACGTTTCGTTTTCATCAAAATCACATCTTGTTTGTATATGTCATTGACCGGTGTTACTTTATTGTACTATGTGTTCTTATGATTCAGTAACTTTTGAACGTCCATGTATTGCAACCTAAACAGGTTAGGAATAATTGGTTACCAGCCATCGGCAAAGACACTCGTAATCCTATTTTTTAGATTTGGCCGAAGACCATTATTTCTATGGGCAACTCTTGTACAATTCGTGAGCATTTTTTTAGCTGGCTTTTCTGTAAATGTCGAAATGTACGCAGCAATGATGTTTATTATGGGAGTTTCGGGTTTAATCAACTACCAGGTTGCTGTTCTAATGGGTAGGAACGAGTTTTACTTTTAGTCAAAATAGCATAAAATTCTTGCTGTTATTTATAACTTCATTTAGGTCAATATTAAAGAGGTTTTTTGCAAGTTTCAACAGCTTTTATATAAGACTACAAGGATTACACATTGCTTTAACGGTTGTAATTTTTTCCTTTTGTTTACAAGATCCGACACTACACGTAAGATCTTGTTAACACAACATGAAACAAGTTACATCCACCGCTACATTAACGCCTAATACTTGTTCATTTTCTTTGGTCATTAAGACAGGGGTGTGCAAATATTGGTTTAATTAGCGGAACAACTTTTATTCAATGGCCCGCGGTTGCACACCCCTTCTTAAAAAAATTTGTTATTCGAGAATGTCAATCATACTTATCAGCTTCGGAAATAACTGGTCCTGATTACCGAGCACTCCTTACCTTGGCAACGAATTTGGCTTACTCACTCGGTTACATGATCCTTCCACTCTTTGCCTTTCTACTCCCCGATTGGCGCTGGTTCATGAAAGTTTTCGGACTAACAGGAATACTATATATTCCAGTCTATTGGTAAGTCTGTGCTACGTTTTTTTTTCGGTTTCGTTGCTTATCGTGTTTTTAAACTACAGGTTGTTTCCAGAATCACCACGTTGGCTGCTAAGACAAGAAAACAAAGATGAAGCGATTCGTATGATAAGACACATCGCAAAAGTCAATAAAATGCCTATTGTGAAGGAAATTTCATTCATGGTAGAGTAGACTGTAATAAAAAAACGGGAGGCCAGAAATTGCTAAACCGCGATCATATCGCGGTACAAATTGGCTGGAACCGCGGTTTGCACTTACCGTTTTTTTACCTATCCAATTCTAGATTGAAACGTAGAGAACCGTTTTTCCTGATGGAAAAGTGTGTAAAGTACACTTTTAATACAACGATCGGACATAGTGACCGTTATTGCTCAAACGAAACAATTATATATCTTTATTACTCCTAACACTTTAAGTGTTCAGATTTAGTTTGAAATTTCAAATGAACATACATTTTTTTACATTTTGTACTGTTTCAAGGAACCTTTAAATGAAAACGACAAAGATAAAGAGATAAAAGGTGAAAATCACTTTACTTATCTGGACTTATTTCGTACAGCAGCCATGCGAAAACGAACTTTAATTCTATGTTTGGCATGGTGAGTGCAAACACTTAACTTTGTGCTATTGAAAAGCACACATGAACAACCTATACCTTGTTGTAAATATTTCTTTTAATTCATTTTTCTCTGTTTCGTACAAGACACATGTATCTTGAATTATTTTATGCAGGATGTGTGTAGGAGCTGTTTATTACGCCATTGGTCTCAACACTAGCGATTTGGAAGGAAACCTGTATGTAAACTGTTTCATCTCAGCTGCAGTTGAAATCCCAGCGTATGTTTTGGGGACATACATCTGCGAAAAACTGGGCAGGATTCCCAGCATGGCTGTGTGTTTTACTTTAGGGGGGATCACGTATGGAATCGTCCCATTGCTACGCATATGTAAGTTGGATGTGTTTCGTTTTGTCTTGGTTACAGTCGTGCCCATTTAAAGGTAAACCCATTTTTTGCAGCAATGTCGAAAGCTAATTACTGTTCTAAATCTCTGTCTGTAACACAATATCCACAAAAAACACTTTATGACATCATTTAAAACACTTGGATATACGGATTTAGTTTGTGAACTCCTGTTCCTAATGTACTCAGTTATAATACAATAATTCATGAACCCCTATTTTAACTTTCCGTAAATGTCTACATTCATTAGAATAGCAGATGATATCAAAATCACTTTTTGATCAATTAGACAGTAAATATAACTGATTTTTTTTACTGTTGGTTGATCCAGTTAATGAGACATTAGCACTGGTGTCAGCAATGATTAGCAAGTTGCTGATCACGGGGCTGTTCATGTTGGTTTACATGTACACCTGCGAAGTTTACCCCACACTACTCAGGCATATGGGAGTTGGTGCTTGTTCGACGGTTTGCAGACTTGGAAGCATGCTTGTGCCATATCTCATATTTGCTGGTAAGTTTGTTTTTTTAGTCAAAAAGTCACCTTAAGTAAAACCTTATGCAATTATCTACCTCAACTTATTGAATAAAATGTTCTAGACTTACATTTTTCGTTTAATAATGTTTTTTTTTGTAAATATAACCTTTGTATTTAATATTACAGACTGTTAAGAATTTTATGAGTAACGTAACAGAAATTCTCTGCTTTTCAGGCAATCAAATACATCACACAATTCCCTATGCAGTGATTGGCATATTCAGCATCTTTGTTGGTTTTCTTTGCTTACTTTTGCCTGAAACTAGGGGAAGACCTGTTCCTGGCACAATGGAGGAAGCTCTGCAGTTCAAGCGGTAAAGTGACGAGACCTTTGTGTTTCATCATTGCTTTTGCTTATACTTAAATTGCTTTCAATTTTTGCTTACAGGGCGGCTTATTGCACTACAAGAAAAGGGGGTTCTCAAAACATTGAGTTGTAATCAGATGAATGCATTTGTGTGAAATCAATTATATAGAGCTTACTTACTTTAAATTACCGCTTCTCTCACTTTCTGAGGATCTAAATTCTAAAACAATGTTTCGTGTACACAGTTATTTAATATGGTAATTCTATCATCGTTGTATTGTCTCATTTTGTCAGCAACTGTACATGGGTGAGACTAAAACGCTGAATCGCGGGACATGGCGGGACGTTGCGGAAACTGCTGAATATCGTGTTAAATTGCTGACAGTTAGTACTATTACGGTTGGAGTGATGTTTTATAATAGTATTTGTACAAAAAAAAATGTTCCAGCCTAAAATTAATTCAGCAATTTCCTGACATTCAGAAATAGCGCTAGCGCGGGAAGTCTCCCTCGGCCGCGGAATGTTTAACTATAGTTTGCGGAATAATCCCGCGTTTGCAGAGTGATCCTCACAATGATCCCGCAAATGTAAAAGCATAGAGCCAATAAATGATAAGCTGCAGACAGTGCACACTGTTTCGACCTATAAGGTCTCATCAGTGCAGCTGGTGACGAGAGATGGGCCGCATTGGCTAGTGTAGCCATTCAACGGCACTCCAGTTTGTTGGGAGCACAGGGTACAACCCCATGCATCACCTAGTCTGTGCGATGCCACAACTGGACATACAGCACAGATGAAACCGGCTCACAATGGCCAAGCAACTGCTTGGGAACCACAGTGAAGTCGGCTCAGTGTCACAGTATCAATGTAAAAGCATAGAGCCAATAAATGATAAGCTGCAGACAGTGCACACTGTTTCGACCTATAAGGTCTCATCAGTGCAGCTGGTGACGAGAGATCAGCCGCATTGGCTAGTGTAGGTCGAAACAGTGTGCACTGTCTGCAGCTTATCATTTATTGGCTCTATGCTTTTACATTGATACTGTGGCACTGAACCGACTTCACTGTGGTTCCCAAGCAGTTGCTTGGCCATTGTGTGCCGGTTTCATCTGTGCTGTATGTCCAGTTGTGGCATCGCACAGACTAGGTGATTCATGGGGTTGTACCCTGTGCTCCCAACAAACTGGAGTGCCGTTGAATGGCTACACTAGCCAATGCGGCCGATCTCTCGTCACCAGCTGCACTGATGAGACCTTATAGATCCCGCAAATGTTTTGAAAGTTATTTAACCAATCGAAAACACTGTACTTTCTTTCATGGACAACAATAATTACAATGTTGTGATGTGACATGCGGTGTACCGCAAGGGTCAGCTCTCGGGCCTCTTATTTTCTTACTCTAGCCTACATCCCTTGCATCCGATTTTGAAACTCGGCTTTTCGTGGATCACACGTGCCTTACAATGCCGTCCAGCAAAATAAAACTGTTACAGATATCAGCATTTAGATGAAAAATGTTATGGGTTCCACGCAAATGCTAAGTTACATTAGAAATAAAATGTAATCAGCTTCCAAGTTGAGACATAATGTACAGATGAAAACCCTTAAAAACCTATACTATTCACTCGTACACCTACCCCACCTTTATGGGCCGTATCTTGGGGCTTTGCCAACAAGACACACATGCGACAAATAAGCTTGGTAGTCCTGCAAAATAAGATTCAGAAAGTTATCACTAATAGCCCTTGGCATTGCTTTACAAGAAAGTTAAATCTGCAAACAAATTGTTTAAAATTCGCGATATGCATGAGATGGAACTTGCCAAATTTGTATGTAACTTTAAGCACAATAAGTTACCTCCACTATTCGATAATTTTTTTATTTTCACATCAACCATACATAAACATCTCAGAAGAGATATTGCCAAACAAAAATTTTTCATTCATAAAGGCTTTTACCAGTCGCAGCCAACATAGGCTACACATCGGTACAAATGCACAAAAGTATGAAACGATTTAGCGTGCAAAAATACCAATGCAAAAACCAGAATGGCAGCGTTTAAGCGCAACCTGAACCTCTTTTTTGTGGCCACTTACTTAAAGCAGCAATCACAATGAAGTCCACTAATCCGCAGTTCTGGGTGTTTTGCTGCAACAGTGTGTTTTGCTTCAATTACTGCCTGTATCGTTTCCAATGATATATCGTTTCTAATAATAATACAAAGTGCCAAAGTTACAAGTTGGACCGGGTTTCGGGCTTGTTTTTTGGGGGGTTCGGTCCTGATGCAATTCTGGACAAAGCACTTTGACGCCTCGTTTTGATTTAGGACACCATATAGGCAGCGAAACAACTACTTACCGTTTTACGTGTTAATTGAGTATTTACGTGCGGCTTAGTACACTTAGTATTGCATATAAGGACCACATTACAAAAGACTTGCGGGACATGTTGCAGAATTCAAGCCTTCTTGCCAATTCTACCTTACAGTCTCTTGACTGGCAGAATAAGATAGTCGGTTTTAGATGCACTTTATTTATTGTTTAGTGATTTAAAACGGATTTTTCACCACCTACACCAAATAGAACCAAAAAACGTCACAACTAACAAACAGTCCAAACAATCTAACTTATATAACATAAACTTATCTAATACAGCGAAATTTAATACATACAGCACTGGACACCGCAAGGTAAAGAAAAAGGCCGAAGCTTGCCTGGAGGGAGACTTTCCGCAAAGAACTGGAAATGAGAGGGTTAAACATGAAGGAGATAGAGGTTATCGCAAAATACAGAAAAAAGGTGGAACAATCTTGCTGCCCAATGCACCCAAGAGCGCGGGAAACTATGATAATAAATAATTAGTATACACTTTTAAGGGAAATTTCCCAAAGCAGAATGAATGGCATAATTATGGAGGTATCCAAATTAAAATGCTTTTTTCAAAATTTATGAATACGCCCCTGTATTCAACTGTAATCGGATGAAGTGTTTCTGTTTAAGTTTATGTTGCTGTTTGCTGTGGTTGGATGGTGGAGTAAGGAATAAAAACAGGGAAATAATTTGCCCGTCCAACTTTTTATGTAGTAATGAACTTTATTTCCCCGAAATCATAGGTTTCCTTTGATTCGACTGTTTGTTCAACCGCTGCTAACCGCCTTAATTTAACATGATTGTTAGTTACAGTAATCTTTGCAAATTTGCTCTTGTGAGTACATAAAAAAAAGTCTTGCGTTTAATATACATATCCAACAGTTGTGTCACTATGTCAAACGGCACAGGTACACTTTATTTTTGGTGAATTTTGAACTAGTGCAATTGTGCTGCTACGATACTCTTTACCTATCAAAATCAACTCAAAAAAGATAGCGACCTTACAGGCCAAAACAGCCGGTTAGAGTATTTTTAAGGTCGTGCCACCGTATCTGACCTGACCGTGCTTTGTCTATGAAACCTACATAATGTACGTGTTGATGGAGGTCTTATTTGCCCGCAACGTAACTTTTTTAACATCTTGTCTTTCTTTTAGAGATATTAATAGACTTTAAGGTAACGAATTCAACAAATGTAGTCTATGCTGGTTGTTCGCAAAATTGGTTTCAAAACTATGGTAAGTATAGCACAGGCCATACCTACACGATATTTTTATTTCCCCAAAACTCCCATACTTTGTGTGTTTAAGTCGTCATAGTATCAGTTAGGTACGCTGATTCCGCTCATATTTTAACTGTAGCCTACTAAACCGAACCAACTAAAAAATCTTTTGATTGGAGAGGTTTGGGTGGGTATTTTTTTTATCTTAACTGAAACATCTTCGCCCTACTGCATTTGTTGCAAATTCATACAAAACACAGAACGGTTGTACAAACAGGCTATACTATTAATTAATGAGCTGGTAATATTTCCGTATGGTTTCGCATTACTCCGTACGGTTTCGCAAAACGGATTTCGCATCCATTTTCCAGGAAAAAAACAGCATTTCTATCGTTGTTTGTGTAAATGGAGGTTTTGTCTCCAAAACAAACCATGATTTTAGAAAGAAAAATCTAAAAGCGATACAATGTTGTAGGATAGATGTTGTTGTGTATTGTCACGAAACTTACTGATCAGCCAAAAACCCTGAGAGATAGTAATTGACGTATTTTAGTTTGATAATATTTTAGGGCGTTAAATTCCTTGTATTTGTTGCAAAACGTTGTAACTTAGAAACTTTTCAGTCGACTGTTTTTCTTACTGCCTGATCAACTTGATTTAAAATGGTAAGGAATATGTATGTATGTATCACGGTGATACTATCACCACATGCTGGGACATAAAGATGTTTAGGTAGTTAGTTGGTGTTCGTTTCTACTCACATATTTCGCTTAATATATCAAGCACGTGTTTTCAGACATTTGATCTATTCGCATGTAAAAGAAGCGCATATATAACCAAAATTATATGGGTCGAACTTGGAATGGTTACATCAGTCTAGCTAGGAGAAATGTAATGGTTTTAAATGGACAATCTTTGGCATTTACCTGTTATGCCAAATTAGAGTTGACTTAATTCGCATGCCAACAATTTACAATTTAAAGTTGCATCAAACCAAACTCATCATTTGCAGACTTTGACCAATAAAGTGGCATTTTAGCGACACTAAAATGAAAATACATGAACCAATAACATGTATATTCTGTTGGGTTTCCACACGCCTGGTGTTTCCCGGAGACGCCCGGAATTCGTGGGTAAAATCTGCTTTCGGAAATTATTTTCAAAAACACTTCTATAATGTTCGGAATTTTAGCGTCTATTAGTCTAACCTACATTAATTCTCTGAATTATTTCCATGGGAACTCAAAAGTTTACGTTTCAACTGTTTTCTGTGCAAACCAAATTATTGGCATGAGATGAAAGCAATTAGCAATTAGGCAAATTAGAAAAAAAAAATTTTTTTTGTGCCTTTAAAGCTAAGTAAGCCCTATTAAAAAGAACAGAATTTCCTAAAACTAGCCTGTGTCTATCGGTTTTCGTGAACTTGTAAAACTGTCGGATTTGTAAAGAAACAAAATTGCGCTTTTTATCTCGAGGTGTTTTTTCTAAGAAAACGCCTCGGTTTAACAGGATTGTTTCATCCAGATCTTCGCCTGATAATTTGGAGATTTTTTATTCAATATCTCGTAATTCTTTTTAATATAAGTTTATACATTAAACCATGTTGTGGTAATGTAGTTGTATAACAACTTCTTCCTGTTGGCTACCTGTTATACTGCATTCTTTTCCACTGTTTAAAACATTATGTAGCGTATTACCTCGGATAACTGACCGTTATGTTTTGTGGTTGTTAATCTTCCTACTAAGCAGCAAGAGTCATACACTAAACAGTTATGGATGACAGTTCAACGAGCCGAAAGCATAAGTCTGTCCTGGACACTTTCGGCACTTACCAACGTCGAATATGTTTGCTTTTATGTCTTTGCACTGTTCCTAACGGAATATCAACCTTGATGACCGTTTTTACCCAAGAAACTCCACCTTACTTTTGCAATGATTCGCTGATCAACATAGACCTTGGGGTAAACTGTTTTATTCAGCTTCACAAAGTAAAGGAATCGATTTTGTGTTTTGCATTACAGAACAACTCGTTGTCAAACTTAAGTCGGTCCATAATCACAATCGATGTCGATAACAAAATGGAACAACTTGATGTTTGCCACCGGTAATAATAATTGTAGATTCTTAAATGAACTTTGTGTCATACAACTTGTATGCAAAAACGTTTTTGGAAAAAAAACATATATATCGTTTTTCCTCTATTGATAACTTTAAGGTCAAGTCTTCAAGTGACAAACCGGACAGAAGGGAATTTAACCACTAGTTTGTGTGATGGAGGATGGATGTTTCGAACAGATAAAAGAACAGTGACGACAGAGGTTTGTTTGTTTGTTTGTTTCCTTGCTTGTTTGGAGAAAATAACATCAATGTAAGTTTCTTTTGCAAATTGAAACAATTTTTATGCAAGCCTTCCACTGATGTTTGGTTAAGTTTAAAGGGTGGTAATCAATAAGACCGCCACGTCTTCCCATTTTTGTCGCCATTTTAACATATGGCCGTTTACATGCTTTTTGCAATTGCAGTGGAAACTGGTGTGCGACAAAGCTTGGATAAAACCTGTCATCACAAGTGTGTATCTTTGTGGACTTCTTTTCGGATCTGTTCCGTCTGGTATTTTATCCGACAGGTAAACTTTGCATAAGACAAACATAAACTCAAGTGAGACGCTTCGGCAATCGGCCCAGTAGAAAAAAACTGCGATTAACGAAAATAAACTACGCAAGTAATGTAATTTTGGGTGATGCATTTGTAATAATCATTATTTCACAAACCAGAAGGAAATTGTTCATATGTGTAGTGGTCACGTGCTTTTAAATCATCATTTTGGCATAATGATTTGGCTAAGAAAACATAATAAAACATGTAGCTTTGCAAGCATAACGTTTCGTTTCCATCAAAATCACATCTTGTTTGTATATGGCATTGACCGGTGTTACTTTATTGTACCATGTGTTCTTATGATTCAGTAACTTTTGAACGTACATGTGTTGCAACCTAAACAGTTTAGGAATAATTGGTCTCCAGCCATCGGCAAAGACACTCGTAATCCTATTTTTTAGATTTGGCCGAAGACCATTATTTCTATGGGCAACTCTTGTACAATTCGTGAGCATTTTTTTAGCTGGCTTTTCTGTAAATGTCGAAATGTACGCAGCAATGATGTTTATTATGGGAGTTTCGGGTTTAATCAACTACCAGGTTGCTGTTCTAATGGGTAGGAACGAGTTTTACTTTTAGCCAAAATTAGCATAAAATTCTTGCTGTTATTTATAACTTCATTTAGGTCAATATTAAAGAAGTTTTTTGCAAGTTTCAACAGCTTTTATATAAGACTACAAGGATTACACATTGCTTTAACGGTTGTAATTTTTTCCTTTTGTTTACAAGATCCGACACTACACGTAAGATCTTGTTAACACAACATGAAACAAGTTGCATCCACCGCTACATTAACGCCTAATACTTGTTCATTTTCTTTGGTCATTAAGACAGGGGTGTGCAAATATTGGTTTAATTAGCGGAACAACTTTTATTCAATGGCCCGCGGTTGCACACCCCTTCTTAAAAAAATTTGTTATTCGAGAATGTCAATCATACTTATCAGCTTCGGAAATAACTGGTCCTGATTACCGAGCACTCCTTACCTTGGCAACGAATTTGGCTTACTCACTCGGTTACATGATCCTTCCACTCTTTGCCTTTCTACTCCCCGATTGGCGCTGGTTCATGAAAGTTTTTGGACTAACAGGAATATTATACATTCCAATCTATTGGTAAGTCTGTACTACGTTTTTTCGATTTCGTTGCTTATCGTGTTTTTGAACTACAGGTTGTTTCCAGAATCACCACGTTGGCTGCTAAGACAAGAAAACAAAGATGAAGCGATTCGTATGATAAGACACATCGCAAAAGTCAATAAAATACCTATTGAGAAGGAAATTTCATTCATGGTAGAGTAGACTGTAATAAAAAAACGGGAGGCGAGAAATTGCTAAACCGCGATCATATCCCGGTCCAAATTGGCTGGAACTGCGGTTTGCACTTACCGTTTTTACTGATCCACTTTTGAAAAGATTGAAATTAGAGAACCGTTTTCCGGATGGAAAAGTGTGTAAAGTATTCTTTTAATACAACGATCAGACAAAATGACTGTTATTGGTCAAACTAAACAATTATATAGATCCTAACACTTTAGTGTTCAGATTTAGTTTGCAATTTTAAATTAACATGCATTTTTACATTTGTACTGTTTCAAGGAACCTTTAAATGAAAACGACAAAGATAAAGAGATAAAAGGTGAAAATCACTTCACTTATCTGGACTTATTTCGTACAGCTGCCATGCGAAATCGAACTTTTATTCTATGTTTAGCATGGTGAGTACAAACACTTAACTTTGTGCTATTAAGAAGCACAGATGAACAACCTATACCTTGTTGTAAATATTTCGTTCAATTCATTTTTCTCTGATTCGTACAAGACACATTGATATAGGTTTAAAGTAGACTAAGTATCTTAAACTATTTTACGCAGGATGTGTGTAGGAGCTGTTTATTACGCCATTGGTCTCAACACTAGCGACTTGGAAGGAAATCTGTATGTGAACTGTTTTATCTCAGCTGCAGTTGAAATCCCAGCGTATGTTTTGGGGACATACATCTGCGAAAAACTGGGCAGGATTCCCAGCATGGCTGGGTGTTTTACTTTAGGTGGAATCACGTATGGAATCGTCCCATTGCTACGGATATGTAAGTAGGATTTGTTTCGTTTTGTCTTGGTCCATTTAAAGGTAAACCCCCTTTTTCGGCACCATGTTGAGAGCTAATTCAGCTTACTGTTCATAGTAAATCCCTGTATGTAACACAATATCCACAAAGACTCAATGAACACATTTTTATGACAGTATTTATAACACTTGGATAAATGGATAGTGTTTGAAATCCTGTTTCTAATGTACTCCACAACAATTCATGAACCAACTTCCGCAAATGTCTACATTTATTATAATAGTAGATAATATCAAATCACTTTTGATCAATTAGACAGTAATTTTAACTGAATTTTTGTTACTGTTGGTTGATCTAGTTCATGCGACACTAGCACTGGTGTCAGCAATGATTAGCAAGTTGCTGATCACGGGGCTGTTCATGTTGGTTTACATGTACACCTGTGAAGTTTACCCCACACTACTCAGGCATATGGGAGTTGGTGCTTGTTCGACGGTTTGCAGACTTGGAAGTATGCTTGTGCCATATCTCATATTTGCTGGTAAGTTTTTTGTTTCTCATTCAAAATGTCACCTTATGTTGTCGGACCACAGTTTGCATGTCAAGAATCGCTCCATACGATATTTGAACTTTTAGTTTTGCAAAAAAAGGCGAATGCAAGTTTAGACAAGCACTTCCGCAACTTTGGCATTTGAAAAGAATTTGGATTAGACTTGGAGTGTAAAATTTTGGGAAAATACAAATGACCACGAACAAAGATTGGAAGATATTTGGATTTCGATAATAGCCAAACAATTCCAATTTGATTTAAAATGAATTAGAATTTAGTTGTGGTGAAAAATTGTTACCACCCTTTTGATTTTAGTTCAGTTTCGAAATTTGTATTTCTTACCGACAATTTAAAGAAAATTATATGCTTTTCAGGCAATCAAATACATCACACAATTCCCTATGCAGTGATTGGCATATTCAGCATCTTTGTTGGTTTTCTCTGCTTGCTTTTGCCTGAAACTAGAGGAAGGCCTGTTCCTGGCACAATGGAGGAAGCTCTGCAGTTTAAGCGGTAAAGTGACGAGGCCTTTGTGTTTCACCACTGCTTTTGCTTATACTTAAATTGCTTTCAATGTTTGCTTACAGGGCGGCTTATTGCACTACAAGAAAAGGGGGTTCTCAAAACATTGAGTTGTAATCAGATGAATGCATTTGTGTGAAATCAACTTACTTTAAATTACCGCTTCTCTCACTTTTAGAGGATCTAAATTCTAAAACAATGTTTCGTGTACACAGTTATTTAATATGGTAATTCTATCATCGTTGTATTGTCTCATTTTGTCAGCAACTGTACATGGATGAGACTAAAACGCTGAATCGCGGGAGATGGCGGAACGTTGCGGAAACTGCTGAATATCGTGTAAAATTGCTGACAGTTAGTACTATTACGGTTGGAGTGATGTTTTATAATAGTAGTTGAATAAAAAAATGTTCCTGCCTAAAATAATTCAGCAATTTCCTGACATTCAGCGATAGCGATAGCGCGGGAAGTCTCCCTCGGCCGCGGAATGTTTCCCTAGTTTGCGAAATGATCCCGCGTTTGCAGAGTGATCCTCACAATGATTCAGCAAATTTTTTGAAAGTTATGTAACAAATCGAAAACGACCCCAATTGGGGTCGCGTAATATCACTTTTTTTTGGGGGGGATGCTTTTCTGGACAAAGCACCCTGACCCCTCGTTTTGATTTAGGACACCATATAGGCAGCGAAACAACTACTTACCGTTTTACGTGTTAATTGAGTATTTACGTGCGGCTTAGTACACTTAGTATTACATATAAGGACCACATTACAAAAGACTTGCGGGATATGTTGTAGAATTCAAGCCTTCTCGCCAATTCTACCTTACAGTCTCTTGACTGGCAGAATAAGATAGTCGGTTTCAGATGCACTCATTTATTGTTCAGTGATTTAAAACGGATTTTTCACCACCTAAACCCAATAGAACCAAAAAACGTCACAGCTAACAAACAGTCCAAACAATCTAACTTATATAACATAAACTTATCAAATACAGCGAAATTTAATACATACAGCACAACTTAGATACTGCTGAAAGACTAACCACACTACACGGATGTCATCAAAGGAAACTGTGGAAGTAGGACACACACAAGGTTGGCAGTTATGTCGTAACAATGGACGTATGGCGCAAAGGTTCCAACGGCGGAAAAAGTTTTTGCTATTGGTGAGCGTTACTGTCCGTTACACATGTGTTGCGCATGTCAGGCGAACTGGCTCTGAAAATCGCTATGAGCTGGACACCGCAAGGGAAAAGAAAAAGAGGAAGGCCAAAGCTTGCCTGGAGGGAGACTTTCCGCAAAGAACTGGAAATGAGAGGGTTAAACATGAAGGAGATAGAGGCTATCGCAAAATACAAAAAAAGTGGAACAATCTTGCTGCCCAATGCACCTAAGAGCGCGGGAAACTATGATAATAAATAACTAGTACACTTTTAAGGGAAATTTCCCAAAGCAGAATGAATGGCATAATTATGGAGGTATCCAAATTAAAATGCTTTTTTCAAAATTTATGAATACGCCCCTGTAGTCAACTGTAATCGGATGAAGTATTTCTATTTAAGTTTGTGCTGATGTTTGCTGTGGTTGGACGGTGGAGTAAGGTAAAATACAGAGAAACTCATTTAACGTGATGTTAATTGCAGTAATCTTTGCAAATTTGCTCTTGTGACTACATAAAAGAAGTCGAAACGTTGTAGCTAATTGTGTCACTATGTCAAACGGCAGAGCTATACTTTACTAAAAAAAGATAGCGACTTACAGGCCAAAAATAGCCGGTTAGAGTATTTTTAAGGTCGTGCCACCGTATACTATCGGACCTGATCGTGCTTTGCCTATGATACTTAAATAATGTACGTGTTGATGGATGTCTTTCTTCTACAGATATGAATAGACTTTAAGGCAACGAATTCAACAAATGTAGTCTATGCTGGTTGTTCGCAAAATAGCACAGGCCATACCTACACGATATTTTCATTTCCCCAAAACTCCCATACTTTGTGTGTTTAAGTCGTCATAGTATCAGTTAGGTATGCTGATTCCGTTCATATTTTAACTGTAGCCTACTAAACCGAACCAACTAAAAAATTTGATTGGAGAGGTTTGGGTGGCTATTTTTTTTATCCTAACTGAAACATCTCCGACCTAGTGCATTTGTTGCAACTTCATACAAAACACAGAACGGTTGTACAAACAGGCTATACTGTTAATTATAGAGCTGATAATATTTCCGTATGGTTTCGCATTACTCCGTACGGTTTCGCAAAACGGATTTCGCATCCATTTTCCAGGAAAAAAACAGCATTTCTTTCGCTTTTTGTGTAAATGGATGTTTTGTCGCCAACACAAACCATGGTTTTAGAAAGAAAAATCTAACGGCGATGCGATGTTGTAGGATAGATGTTGTTGTGTATTGTCACGAAACTTACTGATCAGCCAAAAACCCTGAGAGATAGTAATTGACGTATTTTAGTTTAATAATATTTTAAGGCGTTAAATTCCTTGTATTTGTTGCAAAACGTTGTAACTTTTCAGTCGGCTGTTTTTCTTACTGTCTGTTCAAGGCACATGCTGGGACATAAAGATGTTTAGGTAGTTAGTTGGTGTTCGTTTCTACTCACATATTTCGCTTAATATATCAAGCACGTGTTTTCAGACATTTGATCTATTCGCATGTAAAAGAAGCGCATATATAACCAAAATTATATAGGTCGAACTTGGAATGGTTACATCAGTCTAGGTCCTAGACTAGACTCTAGGACAGGGGTACACAACCTTTTTGCTAAGACGGCCGCATCGCAGATCCTTATTTCACCAACGGCCGCCAATTACACAATAGGCGTATATAAAGTGTGATGCACAGGGTTACTATAGGCTGGTAATATTCTTACGGTCTTACAAAATCTATTTAATGCAGTTTGAAAGTCAAAATATTTAGCAAAAGAGTTTTTTTTACGTCACGGCCGCCAGTGCATATATTTTAATAAACATGTCCAAGGCCGCACAAAATCGTCTATACGGCCACATGCGGCCTTAAGGCCGCAGGTTGTGCACCCCTGCTCTAGGAGAAATAGAATGGTTTAGAATGGACAATTTTTGACATTTACTTGTTATGCCAAATTAGAGTTGACTTAATTCGCATGCCAACAATTTACAATTTAAAGTTGTATCAAATCAAACTTATCATTTGCAGACTTTGACCAATAAAGTGGCATTTTAGCGGCACTAAGGAAAAATGAAAATACATGAACCAATAACATGCATATTCTGTTAGGGTTTCCACACGCTTGACGTTTCCCGGAGACGCCCGGAATTCGTGGGTAAAATCTGTTTTCGGAAATTATTTTCAAAAACACTTCTATAATGTTCGGAATTCAACATCTATTAGTCTAACCTACATTAGTTCTCTGAATTCTTTCCCAGGGGAACTCAAAAGTTTACGTTTCAACTGTTTTCTGTGCAAACCAAATTTTTGGCATGAGATGAAAGCAATTGGATGATTTTTTTGTGCCTTTAAACCTAAGTAAACCCTATTAAAAAGAATAGAAGTCCCTAAAACTAGCCTGCTGTGTCTATCAGTTTTCGTGAACTTATAAAACTGTCGGATTTGTAAAGAAACAAAATTGCGCTTTTTATCTCGAGGTGTTTTTTCTAAGAAAACACCTCGGTTTAACAGGATTGTTTCATCCAGATCTTCGCCTAATAATTTGGAGATATTTTATTCAATATCTCGTAATTCGTATTAATACAAGGTTATACATCAAACCATGTTGTGGTAATGTGGTTGTATAACAACTGCTTCCTGTTGGCTACCTGTTATACTGCATTCTTTTCCACTGTTTAAAACATTATGTAGCGTATTACCTCGGTTAACTGACCGTTATGTTTTGTGGTTGTTAATCTTCCTACTAAGCAGCAAGAGTCATACACTAAACAGTTATGGATGACAGTTCAACGAGCCGAAAGCATAAGTCTGTCCTGGACACTTTCGGCACTTACCAACGTCGAATATGTATGCTTTTATGTCTTTGCACTGTTCCTAACGGAATATCAACCTTGATAACCGTTTTTACTCAAGAAACTCCACCTTACTTTTGCAATGACTCGCTGATCAACACAGACCTTGGGGTAAACTGTTTTATTCAGCTTCACAAATATAAAGGAATCGATTTTGTGTTTTGCATTACAGAACAATTCGTTGTCAAACTTAAATCGGTCCATGATCACAATCGATGTCGATAACAGCAAAGTGCAACCAGATGTTTGCAAGAGGTAAGCTTAGTACTTAGCATACTGCAGATTCTAAAATAAATTTCCAATAAGTCACTGAACTTGTATGCATAAACTTTTGTAAAAAATATGCTTAGTAGCCTATGTGTTTTTCTGTATTGATAATAACTTTTATGGTCAAGTCTTCAAGTGACAAACCGGACAGAAGGGAATTTAACCACTAGTTTGTGTGATGGAGGATGGATGTTTCGAACAGATAAAAGAACCGTGACGACAGAGGTTTGTTTGTTTAAAATTAGCTGTTTTGAGGAATTCTGTTTAAAGCAAGGTTTCGTTTGCAAATTAACATAGTTCTTTTTGTTGCCAATTTTAAATAGGCCTTCTAAACTTTTACGTAAGTCTGAAGAGTTGTCATCAATAAGCCTGTCACGGGGCAAAAACTTGGCCAAATGGTCCGACGCGCCTGCCCCACATACAAACATAAAAAAATCTTGATCGTGATTCGTCCTCGGGAACGAGTTCCAAAAAAAGACTTTCACGAATTTTGAAACTTGGCATTAACAACATGTTTTTCCCACATTTACTTTCTTGCATGTTTATCGTATTTGCAGTGGAAACTGGTGTGCGACAAAGCTTGGATAAAACCTGCCATCACGAGTGTGTATCTCTGTGGTATTCTTTTTGGATCTATTTCGTCTGGTGTTTTATCCGACAGGTGAGCTTCCTTCAGACAAGCATGGCCTAAACACTTATTTGGTCATTTGGCAAACTTGAAAATATGTCTGCAGTCGATCAAGATAAAAATACGCAATTAAAGTAATCGCAGTAAAGTTAATTTATTTTAGAGTGACCCGAACAAGAATTTACTTTGCCCAACGGTTGCTGCCTAAAAGGGTTAGAAACAACTGCCTTACAAAACAAAAAGTTATGCGATAACCTTAACAGTTTCCAGAATTTTACAAACTTCACACGCTCATTAGGGTATTTTTTTTAGATTTGGCCGAAGGCCGTTATTTCTTTGGGCAACTCTTCTACAATTCGTAAGCATTTTTTTAGCTGGATTTTCTGTAAATGTCGAAATGTATGCAGTAATGATGTTTATTATGGGAGTGTCAAGTTTAATCAACTACCAGGTTGCTGTTCTGATGGGTAAGAATAATTTTACTTAAAAAAATATAATACTTGATCTTGTTTTTTGATCCATAAGACAGGGACGTGTGACCTTTTTGGGATGCAGCATTAGGACTAAGTATATTAATCGGCTAAGATTTGGGATCGCTTGCAAATATTGCCCTTAAATAGTTTAGCGCAGTTGTCTTCAACCTTTTTTTGCGAAATCGCCCCCTTTGTGGCTCTTTTGCGGATCGCTCCCTATAAGGTTATGATTTTGTATGAAAGTTCTTGTCTCTTGAGAAGTGGGCAATTTGATTTACTCAGCAACGCTAAAGTTTCGAGTAACCGTCAAAACCGAATGTAATTGCTACAGCATCATGCAAATTTAATTTCATCAGGTTAATGCATCTTTTGTCATGTGGGTTTGGAACAAAGAGATATTACTGGGCAGAAATGACTCTCACACTTTTCATAGTTAGGCTGTACTTCAATATATAACCAAAATTGACCAAATAAAATGTTACAAATACTTCGCAGTTTGCGAAGCGCCGGTATAGGATGTGTGAAAGCGAAACAAGTTTAAATGAAAGCTCGTTATCGTTGTACTAAAAAGGTGTGGTCAGTCGCCAAATATATTGAAGTTTCCCTGTGGAAATTGCCCAACCCATGCTCTCGAGTTAAAAAAACACAGTGTATTCATATAAGAGCAAGTTTAAGCTGCCCCCTCTCTTAACACAATTGTGTCTAGTGTTTGTTTGCAGGACGAATATAATGTAGTTATATGATAGCTGATTACTATTGCGTATTCTTTAGCAGTTGTATATTTTCGTACTATTAGGTATTTCGAAATCGCCCCTTTAGAAAGGTAATTGCCCCCAACTCCATAAATTGACACAACCGCCCCGGTTGATTAATCCTTGCGGGTCACACATTTTAAATACAAACGTATTTGCGGACCACTACCACCCCACTTTCAGAAATTTATTATCGAGAATGTCAATCATACAGCTTCGGAAATAACTGGTCCTGATTACCGAGCACTCCTTACCTTGGCAACGAATTTGGCTTACTCACTCGGTTACATGATCCTTCCACTCTTTGCCTTTCTACTCCCCGATTGGCGCTGGTTCATGAAAGTTTTTGGACTAACAGGAATATTATACATTCCAATCTATTGGTAAGTCTGTACTACGTGTTTTTCGATTTCGTTGCTCATCGTGCTTTTTGAACTGCAGGTTGTTTCCAGAATCACCACGTTGGCTGCTAAGACAAGAAAACAAGGATGAAGCGATTCGTATGATAAGACACATCGCAAAAGTCAATAAAATGCCTATTGAGAAGGAAATTTCATTCATGGTACAGTATAGACCAGTGCTCTTCAACCTTTTTTGGTCTGGTGAACCCCTAAAGTTGTTGTGACGAACTCATGTACCCTGTTTACTTAAAATCAAAACTGTTAATGTAAACATTTTTGATTAAAACCGTTTGACGTAAATTAACGTCAATCTGCACCGTGCGCAAAACGTCTTTTGAAATAGATATACGTCGACCGGACTGAAAGTGTTAGACATCAACATTTAAAAAAAATAAAAGGTTCATTTATACATCAATTGAAACCTACACCCTTTTTCAAATATCCTGAAGGTAAAATATTAATGGTTCATTAAAAGTTTGTGATGCACCCTTGTATACCCTTTCGTACTGGTGCACCCCATGCATATTTTGGTGCACTCTCGGGTGCACCGTGCACACCGGTTGAAGGGCACTGCAGTAGACTGTAATAAAAAAAATGGGAGGCCAGAAATCGCTAAAACGGTTCAAATTGGCCGGAACCTGGGTTTGCACTTACCGTTTTTTTGGATTTTCACCCAACCACTAGATTGAAAAGTAGAGAACCGTTGTTCCTGATGGAAAAGTTTGTAAATTACTCTTTTCATTCAACCATCGGACACAATGACTGTTATCGCCCAAACGAAACAATTATATAGATCTCTAACACTCAAAGGGTTCAGAATTTAGTTTGCAATTTTAAATTAACATGCATTTTTTTTTTACTGTTTCAAGGAACCTTTAAATGAAAACGACAAAGATAAAGAGATAAAAGGTGAAAATCGCTTCACTTATCTGGACTTATTTCTTACAGCTGCCATGCGAAATCGAACTTTTATTCTATGTTTGGTATGGTGAGTGCAAACACTTAAGCTATTGAAAAGCACAGCTATTGAACTATTGAAAAGCACAGACGAACAACCTATACCTTGTTGTAAATATTTCTTTTAATTTATTTTTCTCTGTTTCGTACAAGAGACATAGGTTTAAAGTAGACTAAGTATCTTGAATTATTTTATGCAGGATGTGTGTAGGAGCTGTTTATTACGCCATTGGTCTTAACACTAGCGACTTTGAAGGAAATCTGTATGTGAACTGTTTCATCTCAGCTGCAGTTGAAATCCCAGCGTATGTTTTGGGGACTTACGTCTGCGAAAAACTGGGCAGAATTCCCAGCATGGCTGGGTGTTTTACTTTAGGTGGAATCACGTATGGAATCGTCCCATTGCTACGCATATGTAAGTAGGATTTGTTTCGTTTTTTCTTGGTCCATTTAAAGGTAAACCCAATTTTTCAGCGCAATGTCGAAAGCTAATTACTGTTCTAAATCTCTGTCTGTAACACAAAATTTCAACAAAGATAACACTTTTATGGCACCATATAAAACGCATTGATATCTGGATTTAGTGTTTGAACTCATGTTTCTAATGTACTCCACAACCATTCAAGAAGCCCTATTTTAACTTTCTGTAAATGTCTACATTTATTACAATAGCGGGTAATATCAAAATCACTTTTTGATCAATTAGACAGTAATTTTAACTTTTTTTACTGTTGGTTAATCTAGTTCATGAGACATCAGCCCTGGTGTCAGCAATGATTAGCAAGATGCTGATCACGGGGCTGTTCATGTTGGTTTATATGTACACCTGCGAAGTTTACCCCACACTACTCAGGCATATGGGAGTTGGTGCTTGTTCGACGGTTTGCAGACTTGGAAGCATGCTTGTGCCATATCTCATATTTGCTGGTAAGTTTGTTTTCAAAGTCGCCTTGTGTTTTCGGACCACAGTTTGCATGACAAGAATTCCTCTTTGCGACATTAGAATCCATATTTTTGTAAAAAGTGCGAATGCAAATTCAGCCAAGTACCTCCGCAAATTTGCTGTTTAAAAAGATTAGAGTGTATGTTGTATCTTGAAGTTTGGGTCCACGAACAAAGATTGAAAGATATTTAGGTATAATAGTTAAACAATACCAATTTGATTTAAAATTAGAATTTACTTGTGGTGTAAAATAGACACCACCTAAGTTATATTTCATTTTGGTTCAGTTTACCAACTTCAACTCCAGTTAATCTTAGAAAAACGAAGAATTCAAACAATTTTTGTTGATAGTGATTTTTCATTTGTAAATGTTACCTTTGTATTTATATAGACTGTTAAGAAAATTTTATGAATAGCTTAATATAAATTCGCTGCTTTTCAGGCAATCAAATTCATCATACAATTCCCTACGCAGTGATTGGCATATTCAGCATATGTGTTGGTTTTCTCTGCTTGCTTTTGCCTGAAACTAGAGGAAGACCTGTTCCTGGCTCAATGGAGGAAGCTCTGCAGTTTAAGCGGTAAAGTGACGAGACCTTTGTGTTTCACCATTGCTTTTGCTTATACTTACATTGCTGTTACAGGGGGGCTTATTGCACTACAAGAAAAAGCGGTTCTCAAAACATTGAGTTGTAATCAGAAGAATTCTTTTGTATGAAATCAGTTATTTTGTAGCGATTGTGACATAATTTGTGCAAATTCCGCAATAGTTGTTTACAAAAAAAGCTCGTTTGGAAGTTAAAATGTGTAGCAACCAAATCCAACTGTATTGACAAATCATGTTCGGACTTTGTAATGTATTCTGTCGCAGTTAATTAGGATGTAGATGTGACTTCGTGATCTGATGTTTACGTGTTTAACCATATGCTTTGTCCTGTGCTGTGATTGGACGCTGCTTTGTGTGGGAATTGTGCAAAGTCAATCACAAGGGCACATGTGTACGATTTACCGGGGTATATAAAATCGCACTGGTTCTATTCAGCCCTACTTTCTGGCATTCTGTTTGACTTGTGCCTGCTTATATCTGGGTGTTGCTTTCATTCTTCAGTAAGTAATAAACAAACGATCCGAATTAAGTGCAAGACACTTGTGTGGAGTTTCCAGGAGTCGGTCCTGACAAGCCCAGGAGCTTGGGAGGTCAAGGGCGGTGGTATACCTATTTAATTTGTAGTGACGCGGTTATATCCTTGAGACTCTTCAGCGAACATTAACATAAGTCTTGCTCGTGGTCACTAACAGTACAAACCCTTAATTAGGTTTGAAACCGTTCTTGCTTTATTGCATTTTGACGGAACTTATTCAGAAGGTTATAGGAACCATTTTTCACAAAAGCTTTTTGTATTAGATATCCACCAACATACTCCAAAGTTTCTGGAAAAAGTATGTAAAATTGTTAGCATATAGCCATCTACACATGCACATATGCCGCACAACTTTACCTGTTTCATGTGGAGTAACACTTGTTACAGCATTGCCTTTTCTTCTTGATCCAATCTGCAGCGGGGTTTTGTGTTGTATTGTATTAATTTTGAAACCGGGCATGAACATGGTACACAACAGTACAGAAACAACACACTAGTGCCACAGAATCGGGAAACGACTGCAAAAATCTCGCGTATAATACGCCAATGCAAAAATTTGTACATAAAAAGGACATGATATTTTAGGACGAAGCAGCCGACTACGTTTAAAACAGTACGGAGCGAAATTTAAAAATAAATTAATAGCAAAACGAACACACAAAATTTATTTATGTTTACACTGTACAACACAAGTAAAAATAAAAACTAATCTAAAGTTGTTTCGAGTGAATGCAGTTAGCACATTTTCTTTGGTCAGCACGTCCTGTTCCTGTTGGTTTTGGATGCTCCTCTCGCGAAAAGTTTGAATGGGTTGACTTGAAAATGGAGATGAGGCAACTGAAAAAGTATACTCCGAGCAGCATTGTTTGTCTTTTTCTGAGGCACCAAGGATTATTATTTTTAAACACTGTGTATAAAAACAGAATATGCAGTGAGAAAGCAGAGTACTAAATCATGGTGCTGTTTGCTGCAACTTTCTAGTAGTAAATTGTTATTTAATTATTATGAACGATTTTCTGATATAGGTACATCATTAAATTTCAAGTCATTCAAGTATTTAGGGGCTGCATGCTTTATGGACTGTTGTATATTACTACTGCTGCAAAAAGCCAAGAGATAACCGATCTTGGTTCGACGATTAGACACTCCACTAATTAAATTTTTATTTACGTTCATAGTTTATTATTTATCATGGTTTGTTGCCAATTTTTAAAATTCATTCCTAAAGTCAAACATATAAACTTGTTGCAGATGTTCTGAATTTTACTCAGGTGTTCTTTCCATGATAGATTTTAATGGATTGTTAGACTCAGGAATAGCACAGATTTGGCGGATGCTACATTTTGTCTATTTATTTCCACCTGAAATTTTGGAAGTGCATTTTGGTTCAAAGGACGGAAGAAAAAAATTGTGTGAATGCAATGTTAAGTAGTAACTTAATTCTATGTCGCAAGTTGTGAAAAAGGTGATGTCAGCAGCAAACATAATGGCATCGCCTATTGTCAGGCAGTTTGGCAAATCATTTACATAAACCAGAAATAGTAATGAACCAAGGTTACTTCCCTGGGGTACACCATAACTTACTGCTAGATCATTAGATGTGCTGTTACCCAATTGTACTCTTTGTTTTCGGTTGGTGAGGTAACGCTTAAAAAATATATATGCAACACTACTTATCCCATAATGATATAACTTTCACAATAGAATGGTGTGGCCAATAGTATTAAATGCCTAAGATAGATCTATAAATATGCCAAGTACCTGTTGTTTATTACAGAAGGCATCGATGATACTCGATATTAGTAGAGAAGCAGCACGATGGGTTGAATGACCTTTTCGGAACCCAAATTATATAGGATTAAAAAAATTGTTGTTTAGAAATGAGTAAAGTATGTTGTAAACTATTTTCTCCAAAATTTTTGAAATGTTTCATAGCAGGTTAATGGGCCTATAATTGTTTGCTTATTTCACATCCCCCTTTTTGTTCAAGTACCACTTTTGTCGTCTTAAATGCCTTCATGAAAACACCAGTTTCCAAACAGAAGCTAAAAATATGACTGAGGCAATCTACAATTTTGGGAGGCATATATTTCATGATGTTTAATGATATTCATGATGCTTGATGTTATTTCATCTAATCCACAGCTAAGTTTATTGTCCATATTATCAATTACTGACTTAACTTCACCGGGGTAGGTTGGGAACAAGAACATAGAAGATTTGGAAGCTGGTTCCAAACACATTTGATAAGGGGTTTTAGGTGTGTCCAACTGACAGACCAACTTTTCTACAACAGTAAAGAAATGATCATTGAACTAATTTGCTATTTCAGTTTCACTCATAAAATGAACCGCACTGCCATATTTGTTCCATATTACCACATATATTTTGCAAAACTAAAACTGTATTTTCAAGGATAAAGTTGTTAAACACCCAAATGCTATAAAATGTATATATTTTCGCCAAACAAAAAAGTTATGATTGATTTCACTCTGGAGTGAACAATCAACTACCTTTCTAGTACTAAGTGCTCTATGGCAGGGGTCCGCAAATAGTGGGTCGCGACCCAAATTTGGGTCGCGAGCCGTTCCAGTCTGGGTCGCGAAATATTTTAAATTTCCCAAATATAAGCATCACAACTACAGTATTAATGAATTTCGGCTTTTTTTCAACCTTTTAATCATTATTGCATTGTTACGTATGACTGCGTAACTGTGACCTACATCTATGTAACAATGCAAAAAGTTAAGCACACCTATGCAAGCATGTTTTTTCTGATTAGCTGTGTTCTCAACACAGAGCCCACAGTTCTCATTTGTGAATAAATACGTTCGTTTACCTACTGTTTTATGTGAAAATAGCATAATAACAGTCTTAATATTGATATTTGATTAGTATTTTCCACAGACTTGATGCTTGGGTCGCGAGAATTTGGAATAATTTTGCAAAATACTTGGGTCGCGAGAATTTAGAGAATTTTTTTTAGGGTCGCGCCAAAAAGTATTTGCGGACCCCTGCTCTATGGTGCTATCTAGGTTATTGTAATTTATAAGATCATTGTATCCCTTACTGTAACATAGCCCTGATGAAGGCGTCACGTATATGGGACGTCGAAACGTCGTTTTTTTGCCATACAACTTCTAGAATGGCAATGATTGGTTGTTCATTATGCCTGTTCATTAGGCAACACCAACTTTTTTATACCACTAATTATTTCTCGTTTTATTGTCTATTTGTCTTTGTGAAAGAGTCTGGTTGCCAAGCCTAGAGGTACACCGTTACGATGTTCACTCTTAAAGTGGTACGTAGCCACAGAAAGGTTGGTAATCAATGTGTCATTGGAAAATGAACAAGACTTTTATTTATTTAAAAACAGACAATGTTTATGGTGTTTTTTATTCAAAAAGCAACAAGGTGGCCAAGTAACTATTGTAATTACAAAAATATATGCCTGAACTTCAAATTTTGGTTCAAACACAAATGTATTTAGATGTAAAGTCGCCGACAAAATGAGACAACATTACGATAACAGAATTAACCATGTTAAATAAGTGCGCACAAGTGCGGGCGCTCGTGTATACGCGGTTCCCGCAATGAATAACAAGGCCGTGGATTGACTATTGGTTTGGAAATGTCCTCTGCGTCAGCTGAACGTCTTGGGCTTTGTTGTTCTTTCTTGAAAGCTTGTTAATTCTTCTGCTTCTCGTGGTTCGTATCGGTCGTCCGCAGTAGCGAGTAAGTTCATTATTACGATTCTTGCTGCATGACATGACCCACAAAAGATAAATTTAGTTCTTATCTTTTATTCTGGTTACGCAACACACATCAAGTCTCAATTATCTCAAGGTAAGAAAACGATAAAAAAGAGAAACGTCAACGATAAAACATTGGGTTTTAAACTGATACTCGTTTTTCTTGCGATCACTGCATAACAGTACCTTCTTTTACTCATATCAGTTATTGGTTTGTTTTAAGTTAAAACGCTTGCAAAGATATGCAGCACTGCAATGGATTGCACAACTATTTCGAAACACCCGGCTTACGCAACAGCCAGTCTTATGGTCAGACTGTTGGAACATAACTGGAATCTGGGAACAAGTACGATTGTAGGAACAGCGACACTGAATATGGACTTCCAATAGTTACTGAATCATGAGAACACACGGCACAGTAAAGTTAGACCGCTCAATGAAATATGTCGCAAAAACAACATATAATATCCATGGGCACAGTTAAAATTGTCCAATGCTTAGCCCAACTAACCAAAATGATGGTTTAAAAGCACGTGACCGCTATACACAGGAAACATTAGTTTACAAGTTAGATCTTCGAAAAGTAAAGTAAGTACATCGCTATCCGGATTGCTTTAGATGAGTAGATAAGGTGAACTAACGTATATATAATTGATTTCACAAAAATACATTCTTCTGATTACAACTCAATGTTTTGACAAGCACTTTTTCTTGTGGTCTAATAAGCCGCCCTGCAAAGAAACATTAAAAGCAATTTAAGTATGAGCAAAAGCAATGGTGAAACACAATGGTCTAGTCCAGGGCTACTCAAATGGCGGACCGCGGTCCATATCCGGACCTGTGGGGCGTTGGATGTGGACTTCGACACAGTCATTTGATTACGGCAGTGGTTCTCAAACTTTTTTTTGTTGCGACGCCTTTGTAAAAGTTTTCTGGACTTGCGACGCAATAGCAAATAAACGTTAATGAGGAAACTTATTATTAAAGTTGTGTTGATTGATACAACAACAAAAAGCCACAAAACAGAACTATTCAGCGACGCCCTTGGAAAATTAAAACGACGCACCAGGGCGCCGCGACGCACAGTTTGAGAACTACTGGATTACGGCAACACAGAACCTCATTTGTGTGTTATTTCTTTGAACATTGCTATGTAGAGGCAGTTTTTAAAATAGGGTCCGCATAGCGATTGATCTGCCTGGAGCCTAAAGTCCTGCCAAAATCTTAAGTGAGTTTGGATTGTCCAAATGTTACAAAAAATGATCGATTATTCCACTTTAAAATTAACAAAGCGGCAATTGTTTGTGCATAATTGTATCTGTGATGTAACAAATTGAATTGTAAATCATTATCGTACGAAGCAATCCTGCAAAACCAGATGAAATGTATTCTGTATGACGCTGTGCCAATATACTCCCGCAAGGAGTAAAATCACGTTTAGTGCCCAGTTTAAGATTTCATTTATAACCGCCATTCTCTCCATTAGCTATGACCAAAATTGGCTAACAAATGCTGCATTTGCATTTCTGGTGTCCGGACCTTCGGTAATTTTTACCTTTTCTATCTGGACCTTTCTAGACACTTTACCGCTTAAACAGCAGAGTTTCCTCCATTGTGCCAGGAACAGGCCTTCCTTTAGTTTCAGGCAAAAATAAGTAGAGAAAACCAACACAGATGCTGAATATGCCAATCACTGCATAGGGAATTGTGTGATGTATTTGATTGCCTGAAAAGCAGCGAATTTCTAGCTACTCGTAAAATTTTCTTTTTCACAGTCTAGGTCAGCGGTTCTCAACCAGTGGGCCATGGCCCACTGGTGGGCCATGGAAGCATTTTGATTAGGCCACAGACCAATCAAATAGAAAGCTTTTTTTAAGAATTTTCATTTGTGTCACTACACTCAATTTTACGAGAATAATGGCTCGGGGAGGAATTGAGAAGGAATATAAATTAATTTGAATTATTCTATTTACGGTATAAAGTTACTTTGAGTTTCTGCAACCCTGTATGTTTATGATGTAATAAACTACTTTGTGATTACAATAAAGCCAGATAATAGCAGCATATCAATTGTTCAATTATTCGGTCATAACTGAAAGTGCTTGATTAAAGAAGGGAAAGTGCTGTTTTATGAAAAAAGGTTGAGAACCACTGGTCTAGGTTATATGAAATACAAGGTCACATTTACAAACGAAAATTCATAATTAAAAAGTGATTTTGATATTAGCTGCTATTGTAATAAATGTATACATTTGCGGAAAGTTAAAATGGGTACATGCAGGTTTTTTTAAGGTTTGGTTTGGGTGACCGCTAAGTAGTTTTAAGAGACCGCAAGTGTTTCATTTAAATACCAAAAACTGTAGATGTAGTTGCAAGTCTGGAACTTAAAAAAAAGAAAAGCCAGTTAGCCAGCAATTTCTATGAGTCCCTCAAAGGCAAAACGATTCTTTTCAACACTGAAAAGGATGCAAACTTTTCTAGGGAACACCATTATTTCCAAAAAGATTTGCACTTGCAGTGCTAGCTCAATTTTCATTTGGAAATCAAGGAAGAAGCTATCAATTATTTTGCCCAAACTATAACTTTATGATTCATTTTGGTTGCAAAAAGGAAGCACAATGTTTAATGATATGTTTTAAATTTGAGTGAGACTGTTGTAAATTCCAAAGCTTGCATAGTGTTGCACTTCAAAAAAAGGAATTATAAGCTATTTACCACCAAGTAATGCAGCAAGTATAGCAATTAAGAAAGTTAAAAGCAATTAATGGTCTGTCTGTACACAAAAATTAAGAAAAGATGTTTAAATAAACAAGTTCTGACACAAATGTAATGTGATTGTTAAATTTGCCAGTTATGATACCAATAAATAGCTTTTGGTTCGTTTTTTTTTTGTGGCAATAATTAATCTGTGAAGTGTCATAGAATATGTTAAAAACGCTGACTGTGACAATAAGTTACTAAAATGAAACATGGCAATATTAATGACTGAATAGCAAGTGTGTTAGTTAGTGATCATTGTTACAACCAGTTTTTCTTAAATGTTGTCCAACTGAAATACTTCGACCTTTTCCGACTCATTTATTACTAACTTGTTTCTATGTATTGTTGTTGTGTTTTACCGCATTTACACCCGCTTCGTTTCGAGTCTGTGTCACGTGTGTTTTTGTGCCACATTATTACTGCATGTTATTGAGTTTGGTCCGTCGCTGTGCAAGTAAACAATATTCCCTAATGTAGGGTTGCCATACGTCAGGATTTTCCCTGACATGTCAGGGAACTTAGTGTTTAAATCTGCGTCAGGGAGAAATGTTAAAATGAACTTAAAAGTCAGGAATTTAAGGGAAAATATATATATATATATAAACAATGAAATTAACGGAGAAAAGTTTCCAGTAGTTAGCTACATTTGCGTCTATACCACAAAACTAGTATGCTATGATGAAACGTAAAGAGGTAAAACTGGCGGCGCGCAAGTTAACGCACAAAGTAACTGTTTCATTTTGCAGTGTGTGTGCGCGCGTAACAGTACCAGTTTGTTACCAGTTGTCTAACAGTACGCGTTAAATGCACAAATAAAAATCCGCGTTTCAAGAAAACACAGCATTCGATGCTACTAGGGTTTCTATCCCGGGATCCCGGGAATCCCGGACAATTTTAGCAAAAAATTCTATCCCGGGATTTTTTCTTTGTCCCGGGATATCCCGGGACAAAAATTGAATGCTTTTTTAGTTGCACTCTTCAACCAGAGGTTTCTTGCAACAATTCAAACAGGAATGATAAATAGTTCTGCTGTTGCGAACATTACAACAGTGTTAGAACCCAGTTTGTCAAATTCGCGCTATAGCTCTCCAGTTGGTAAAAATCTGGCAATTTGTAAAATTCCAAGACGGCGGTGTGGTTATAGCGCCATCGACGTGTGTCACAAGATTGTGGGTTCTAATCCTATCTCAGTAGCTGGAACCTGATGGGTTGAACTAAATTGGACTTACCAACTGACTAATTTGAAAACTGATTTCAACTTAAAAAAATATTCAATTAACTTAGAAAATAACAGGCTGCTCTACGGTGGCCTTCTGAACATATTGCATTGATGCTTTGCCGGCCCACTAGAAATAAAAATGAAACAAACAAACTAATATTATAAATTTAACAAAAATCGAATAAAATCCCGGGATCCCGGGATTGAGGTTGTTTTTGTCCCGGAATCCCGGGATAAGCCAAAGTGGCAAATTTGAGAAACCCTAGATGCTACGTCAGGGCTGCCAAAGCTTGGGTTTTGCCCCAAGATCTTGGGTTTTTACTTGTCTTGGGTTCTTGGGTTTTATTTTGAAAATTATTGCAATTCTTGGGTTTTTAGTCCTATTGATGAAATAAATATATGTAAGAACTATTTTTAACAAAAAAAGTGTTTCGGGTAGCTGCACTGTTTAGGCCTCACTTTTATTTTCTCTCTTTTCTATACCTTAATTCTTTCTAGATAAGTATACAGTGATAGCAATCAATGCATAAATTTAACATTTCATTATAAAATAACTGATACCCCATCAATATGAGCGAAAAATCTACTCCACTGAAAAAGAGAAAATGGTATGCTATGAGTTTTAAAGAAGAATGGTTGAAAGAAGTAGAATTTAAAGAATGGCTGATTCAAGATTCTAAAGATAGCGTTTCAAGCTATTGTAGGTGCTGTAATTAAAAATGCAAATAAATCAATGCTCGTTAAACATAAAAACTCTGCTAACCATCACAGAAGTTTTAAAGCTGCTAAATATAGTGTAGACATTACTAATTTTATGAAAAAGAAAACAGATGATGATCATCAAACAGCCAAGAGTGAACTGGCAATTGCTGCATATTTTATTTAACATAATGCTTGCATTGACCATTTCCTACCAGTTTGTAAAGTTGCATTTCCGGACAGTAAATTTGTCAATGAAACGAGTAAATTTCCTAATTAATTGCATTTCTAACCACATTTTGCAATCTTGGGTTTTCATTTAAATTCTTGGGTTATTTTGCTGTGAGTCTTGGGTTTTGTTGAAACTCATATTGGCAGCCCTGTGCTACGTGGGAACGTGGGAAATTCCATTTGCTTTAACTGTGTGCCTAATATTCTAAGAACTAACTAACAACGAAAAGTCGAATATTGTGAGACATAAAAACGTTTTTTCAGTGGCGGTTTATTCCAAATTTCAAAAGGTCTTGGTGGCTCCCGTTGTTAGTTTTTTTCTGTGTAAAATTGGTCCGAATGGTTTTTAGCGTGGCAAAGGTTGGAGACCCCTGATTTATGTACTTACTGGAAGCCTACACAGAAAGTTAGGTTCGGAGCACCGTATCCCACGTTTTCTCGTGCCGCCGTCCGTGTGATTCCAAATTTATTTCGGAATAGATCGCAAAAATGGTTAACGCAACGGTTCTCAAATAGGGATCCGCGGTCCTTTAAGGGGTTTAAGGGTATTTTGCGGGGACCGCGAAAAGGTGGAATAATTCTATATTTCAATTTGGCGTCAGTTTGTGCAACTGAATAAATTTAAATCAAAGAGAACGTGAGAATCAACCGTCTCCATTGCTAAAAACAATAGGCTAAATTGCATGACAACCAACAAAAATGCAATTGTTCGCGCACAATTGTAATGCTTTTTGTCTTGTCTGTGAAGTCAGATTTGGACCATTGTTATGCGCAATTTTGTAAAACTAGCTAAAATCCTGCAATCAACTTTCGTTTTTCTGAAATACACATTCAGGCTTGCGGACCGCGCCCTCGAAATAATGGCAACGGGACCGTTTAGAAAAAGTAACGAAAATGTTTGAGAAAAACTTGGTTAACGCAACCGAGATAAATTTTGTCAGGATTGTGTACCATAAAATATGGCAACCCTGCCCTAATGATGCCGTCTGCTGTTTACACTTGTGTACATTATTGCGTAACAAAAATTACGTCACAATGGAGTTGCTAATTATGGGTCCCCTTCTATGAAGGGGACACATATTGTTTTTGTCCGTATTTTTTTTCTTTTTTCTTTTTTTCTGTATTTTTGTCCAACGCTGGTTTGTTAAACGCGTTTGGTCAAGAAAGAGTGCTCCAAATTTATTAAAATTTGGACAGATGTTACATATTAATCCAAATTTGATCCTCCTGAAGTTTGACCCCGAATGACCCAGCGATTCACCCGCAGGCCCCCAAAACGTAAAATTTTTAAAACGGCTGTACTGACTAAAGTACATCATCTAGGAGTTATGTGCTCTGTTGGTTGGTGCAATGTGATGTTTTCTAAAGAATTTTTTAACTTTTAATAGGATTTACCTATTTTTACCCCTTAAACCCCAAAATATTCGTTTCTGTCTAACGCTGATTTGGTCAAGAAAGAGTGCTTTAGATTTATTCAAATTTACACAGATGTTAGCTATTGTTTAAAACCTGATCCTCCTAAAGTTTGACCCCAAATGACCCAGCGGTTCACCCACAAGCCCCCAAAACGTAAAGTTTTGAAAACGGCTGTACTGACTAAAGTACATGATCTAAGAGTTTCATGCTTTGTTGGTTGGTGCAATGTAAGGTATTCTAAATACTTTTCTAATTTTTTATTGGATTTACCCATTTTTTACCCCTTTAACCCCGAAATAATCGTCACCCCTTAAATCCCGAAATAATCTTTTTTTTGGTTTTAAGCCAGAAATACAAGCCCTAATGTGCTGAAATTTCAATAATTGTTTGCAGTAGTTTACTCGTTTAGTATTCAAAAATTTGCCTTAATCGGCCAAATAATGACTTTCACAGCCCTTAGTTTGTGTACACTGTCAGTCAGACAGAAGTCCCAAGGGAGTCATTCAGTGGTTTACGATTAAAACGGTTTAGTGCAGAGCGGGAGGGATCAGCTTGACGTCCGGACAGACGTTTTAAGAGACAGTCTTTTCAGTGATTAGAAATCAGCTGTTTTTGCGCAGCAATGCTATGTCGTTTTATAAGCTATCACTCGCACTTCCAGCGAACGTTTTACGCCTAAGACGTAATTTAAATTCGATAAAAGTGCTTCGGTTTTGTAAATGTCAAGAAAAACATTGTTGATCAACATAAAGGTGAAAAAATAAACATAATTTCTTTTTATAGCCGTGATAAATGGTATTTAAATTCTCGTTGTCAGCTTGGCTGCCGCATGACCACAGGTCTCTGAAGGTCAACTTGTAGGTATTACAAACACAGTTAAGATCGAATTTTCGTCACAACGTAGCTTCATTATTTTTGACAAACCAATACTCAAATACAAATTAGGCAAACCGGTATTGTTTTACACTAAGTCTGCTTGCTATTGAAAACGGTGTCAAAAGAGGTTACTAAAGGTCAGTGAGAGGTTACTAAAGCTCAATGGTAGTCGTTTTGCGAAACAAAGTTAAGTAAAAAACAATTTGTTATGTATACCTGTGCAGCAAATGGCTGTTTAATTTATAGTGTCTGTAATTAAGGCTTTGTAGGAAAATTTGTTTAAAACCCGACCTTGGACGACAATATCTGGGTCGAAGCAAGAGATTAAATTGAAGTATTTGTATCGTTTTTTTAATGTTTTTGTAATTATATATATGACAATAATAGTGCCAAAAGAATACGAACAAACACGCGTGTGGGGCCCATTAGTTTTTGTTTACAAAAACAATCATATGTGTAGATCAAATGATGTGTATAGTAAATTGGTAAATATCGTATAGAATATACAAAATGGAAGTATATCAGAAAGCCACTCTTCTAGTTAACATTTGTATTACTTGTTTTTCTACACAAAACAATGGCTAGAAAACTAGAATTGTGGCTTTTCTATGTATTGCCAATATTTGTTTAATGAAGGTTAAAATTTGGTGCAGCACCCCCAGAAATTTTAGGCACGAGCCGCCACTGCATTTAAATAATACGTACATCAACTAGTACACTCTAATCCACTGTAGTTGCCTTACACACAACTACTTTTACAAGAATAAACCATATATCATACTAATTAACAGTCCTATACACTGCAAAACTGACACAAAAAGAAATGACGCAATAACTGTAAGCTGCCTCGTGTAAAACGTACGGTAAACGACACGAGACACGACAATCACCACGCCACAACTAATAGAAATCGATATTGACACGCTTTACTGCATCTTGACCACAACAAATCATAGTGGGAATTTCTTGAGTATTTTGTCACATGTGTCGTTCCCTAATCGCTATTAAGTAGTCATCACTGTTTCTCGTTTTCATGATTTAAAAAGCGACTCTCGAACGGTTACAGTTGTTCTCACTTGTGTATGTCGCAACAACGAGTTTTCCGTGGTCTACTGTGCTGATTGCAGCGAAACTTGCACAAACCATAACGATTGTTAATCATAGTGGGAATTTCTTGAGTTTGGTCATTACATATGGACTTAAATAATACATGAAAGACGAAAAAACAAAACAAATTTATTTACCGTTGAGTAAAAGCTAAAAACGTAAGATTAAATAAGAACGGAGCTTGCCGAAACAAGTACGTAAAAATCTTTTCCAGTCTCGCTGGACGTTTTCTTTGTAAGTGACACAATAAAAATAATACAAAGCCTATACTTTCATGGTCACTTTTACACCCTTGAACCAAACATTTCGTTGTTGCCAGTATTAACATTAAATAGTGTGCTATCTATGTTTTTGTAATTTATAAGATCGTAGTGTTCCTTAATCCTGATGAAGACGTCACGTGTGGGACGGCGAAACGTCGTTTTTTCGGTAAAACTTAGAAGGGCAATAATTGGTTGTTTATTATGTCTGGCAACCCTTATTTATACCACTAACATATTGAAACAAAAGTTTAAGTGTATCCTAATCTACTTTCGTTTCGCTAGCGCAGTGACTCCTAACCTTTTTCACTTGTTTTTATCGAATTTGTTAGAACTTGATTACCAGATTTATTCGTGTTATTCGTTTGTGTTAAGTTTGTGAAAATGTCAGTTAACCAAGATATTTCTAAAAAATTGTATGACATGAGTCATTTTCTGTATATAAACGTCATCAAACGTAAGTTAACAACTTTATCGCGTCATGTGCTTAAAATCAGTGGTTGGCAACCGCCGGTCCGCGAGGAGTTTGTTACCTGGCCGTATAATTTTTCAGGTTAGATGCTATAAAACATTTTGCCCATGTATCCCGGGGATGATAAACTAGTGTAAGCGTTTTTATTGCTAAATTTTTGGAAAGACCGGTCCGCGATAAAATTTTAGCTAAAAACGGTCCGCAGTGCAACAAAGGTTGCCGACCCCTGATTTAAATAATAAAACGAGTTATAGATTTGTTAAGCCATCAACAACATAATCACATCTAATGTATTTCGTATTTATACTATGTAGGTTCAGAAAACAATAATGCCCATAATAGCCATGACTGTGTCAAACAATACGTTGTTTTGTCGCTGTCTGTTAAATATTTTATTCTTTATTTAAATAAAAACAAAAATGAACACATAAAACTGTTTAATAAACCTGAATGACCTGAAATATGATCCAACAAAATCAATTTGCGCCATATGTAGTTTTTCAACTGATTATAACGTGGTAAAACCAATTCCTCTTTGCACAGCTTTTAAATTCAACGAACGGTTTACGGTGTGTGCAGTAAATTTGGAAGGCGAAACCTGAGTTTGAATAGTTGTGAAAAGAGTAGTTATAGGTATACATTGATATTAAGCGCAAATAGAATTTAACATTGCTGAAGATTTCAAACAAGGGCTCTACGCTTTTACATGTCAAAGATAAAATCGTAGATTTCAACTTGTTGCAGTTTTTTTATTTCTTTAGAATGTTTGGTAAAAACTTTACTTTACATTTTCAATTGTTAAATTGCTTAGCCTACATCTAAACCGGAGTCCATTCAAAAATCTGTGTGATTAAATTTTGAAATAAGCTTTTTTGATTAAAACATAAGTTTGTTTTGTTTTTACCTAAGATTTTAAAGTTTTGATGGTGGCAAATTTTCCAAACTACCTTTTACTAAAAAACATGACAAACAACATTTCTTTTAATGCGGAAAACGCAACTGCACCAAGTCCGTCAATGTTAGCTGCAGAAAGGAGTTTGCTTGGATTTTTGATTCTGACCATTTTGTACTTTACGGTAGCATCGGCAGTCTACCAGTTCACTTCAAATCAAGCAGGATTAAAGCTAAACAACAGATTGTGCACATTGGCTTGCATAACGCTGCTTTGCAACGCAACCACAAGGATTGTTGAATCTACTCGGATTTTGGCTTCAATCGCAGTTTGCAGATGGATCATAACCCCATTTCGTCTGACTGCTGTTATTTCTCGTTTCTTTGTCTATTTGTCTTTGTGGAATCGGCAATATTCACTTTACAAGACCGTGCACACAATAGCAGTATGGTCAAGATTCGCGCGAAAGTTGAGTGTGGTTGCTTTAGTCGGGATTTCAACGTTTTCCATTGTGCAAACTTTGTCCCTTGTATTCAAATCAATCAAACCTGTTAACACCATTGTATGTGGAAGTAGTCCCACATCATTGTTACTTTTTGTGATCAGCATAATAGGATTTTCAATTTCACAGTTGATCTTGTTGCTACTTCTGCTTTTACCATTTTGCAAATACTTCTCACATTTAACAGATGTCAACGCGGTGTATGTTCGTTGTGTCAGCACCGCTGCTGTGTGTGTTGTGTCAGATTTAATGATGCCTGTCGCTGTGTTATTTTTGCAAAATATAACAGCATACGTCACGAAAGAATTTCTTAATAATCTTGTCTACGCAAACTTGGTAGTGAACGTGACCGCTTTGATATTTTCATTCCCTGATTACGGCACGAGGTTGTTCCCCTTCAAACAGTTGTCAAGCAGACAAACTTTGAATGCAGTGGTTCCTTTTAAATCTACTTACAAAGACAACGAAGCTGTGGAATTTGAAAATTCAGAAAGACCTAGAATTATTATCAATGCATGGGAAAAAGACGTGAAGATAAACACTGTCTCATCCAAAGTTGATTCACCGCAATAAGAGTTATAACGATGCAATATTTGTTTGTGCAAGTATTTCATCAATAACATTTCTACTGTATGTTTGGTTAAACGTTCATGTTGTTACATTTGTTTGTACAGTATTGATTCTTTGCTGTAAAATTTTACCATGTTTCTGCCATGATGTTTGTACGTTTTTGAAATAAACGTAAGATGCACAAAACCTTAATCAGCGTGGTTTCATACCCGATTATGTCAATCATAATTGGAACTTGTTGCGTTATGTTCACACATGTGAAACTCTAAAATATTGTTTTTGTTTTTAAAAAACAATTTGAGGCAAAACTTTTTGCTTACAATAAGTTATAAACGTCCTATAATTTTGCACCTGCATAGCAATTGATAGCCTACACACCCCGGTGTTTTCAGAAACAAACGTTTTATGTCAGAATAAGCGATTCGCGTGCAAAAATATGAAATAAATAAACTACCGAAGGGTTCTCAAATTCTTTCCCTGGAAGAACTCAAATGTTTACGTTTTGACTGTTTTCGGTGCAGTTTTTAATGCATGACGCCCACTAAGCTCATGCGAAACAAATTATTAGCATGAGAAGAAAGGCAATTAGGTTTGTTGTCTTCAAAGATAATTAAACCCTGTTAAAAAGAATAGATTGCAATAAAACTAGCCTATGTCTATCAGCTTCGTGAACTTGTAGAACTGCCTGATTTGTTACTTTTATTAAGAAACAAAATTGCGCTTTGTATCTCTATGACAGTTTGAGAACCGCTGATCTACCACAGTAAGTTTTGTGCAACTGAATATAATGCAACGTAATCTAATGCGATTAATTTTACTTCAGTAAATTGCCTTTCTTGAGGTTTTTGAATTTGGGTTTGTATAAATTCAATCTTCGGTTTACATAAATTCAAATGAGAACGGAAGTTTTACCATCGAAGCAAGATTAACCACGCAAGTGGACGGTACATACCTGTACACCTTTTTTGGGCGACGTATATATGATGTGCTAGCACAAATTGTACATCTTATAGTTACGTGTAGCCCAAGGTTCCACGTTTAGACATATATTGTTGTGATTATTAGTTACCTAAAAACGGTCCATGATGAAAAAATTTTTGCTCGGCGTTTCTCTACTTAAAAAAACTATAACTAAGCGTAATAATCAATGTAATTATCAAACAAAATTACCAGCACTTTAATGGCACGTAAATTGGGTTGAAAACATTCAGTAACAAAATGTGTCCATTTGCTAATTTTTAAATTTCAGTTTCAGTAAACTTAATAGAAATGATGACAAAACAAGCGAAGCCAAATACTCAAAATAGCAAGGAAGGTGAAATGCACACAACAGTGCACAGGTTTTGTTCCACTTGTTGTTTCTGGATTATTCGAACCAACCGTGGTTGGTTGAAATGTTTCCATTGAAGTTTGCTGTGTTGAAGTTTGCTGTGTTGAAGTTTGCTGTGGTTGGGTGGTCGAGTCAGCCTGTCGTTTGACGTAGTAATCAACTTCATCCCACAAGTCACAGAATTCCTGTCTGTACGAAGTTTCCGTAATTGTTTGGTTTGCTTTGATTCGAATGTTCGTCCAATTGCTGCTAGCCGCCTGCATTTAATGGTAGTTATGGGTGGCAATTTTGCTCATGCTACTACAAAAAAGAAATCAATATATGTCTTACATATGACGGCCATTCAGTAAATTCTCCAAGAGATGTGGTGAGTCCTGATGAAGGTACACCAGTGTTGGCAAACCCACCCCAGTAAGTGCTAAACATGTCCGACACTAGTGCATCTGTATCGGAAAAGTTTGTCCTAAAGAACAAAGATGAACTCTATAAACTGTACTATCTTTTCTGCCCTAGTTCCAAGTTGGCTGTTAGAACCAGGGCTGTTAGAAAGGTTGATTTTGCTTTTTATTTTCCATTTGTTTGGCATTAGTATATTAGTAAACGTCAAAATTAAACTGATTTGTGATAATAGTTCCTCAAAAAGAAACTTTTTTGTTTTTCGGTAGACAAATATCAAATTCTGTCACATAATTTCTAAATAACAAAGGAATGGCAGTCCCGCATATATTTGAAACCATTTGCTAAAACAAACTTTTATTCTTTTGCATAGGTGTACAGAACCTGTTTTATTTTTTTTTTTAATTGCTCTGATGTTTATTAATCATTAGGACATATCTACAGCACAAAAACGCTGTATGATAGCTTAAAACTGTTTCTGCAAAGTTCATTTACCCGTATCCCTCATCGGACTTAAAAACAAAAATGATTTCCGATGAGTGAAAAGCGGTTCCACAGACAGGTGTAAAACTCTCAACTTCCTGGCAACTTGCTTCGTTCAGTGCATAAACATCATTGTACAAATACACAGGAATGTGACCATGTTTCGTGTTACATGATGTACTCGACGCAAACCTAAACAAGTATGGACATTTGGTTTCAGATAAAGATCGGAAATTTAGGTCGCTTTTCTGACTTTGCACTTTTTAAAATAATATTAGCTTGATATAAAAAGTTGTAAAAGTAATTTATTGCAGAAACATTTCCAACCTTACAATAATGAGCAAGAGTGCACAAAGTTATCAGAATCAATTAAAAAGGTTACCGTTTTGACATAAAATTTGTTAAGAAAAACTCGTTATATCCAGACTATTTGACTGTTCATACCTGGCAAGTGCTCGGTTGGGGCAAACAAAGAACATGTCCGTTACTTGTTGTCCCAAAATATCAGTATAATTGAGAGTTGAGCTATATTTATCTGCGTAGAAGTTAGCAATTTGCGTTCCGGTTTCGTTGCCGAGAATTAACTTGTTGATTCTCTGAAATGTAGAATCTATAGATTACGTATAAGAATACTCAAATTTCTAATAAAAACACCGTAGTCAGCATATATTTCTATATCTGCGAAACACGTTGGAAAACGCTACATTTTGACATATTATTGTTCAGTTTATTTATTTCACTTACATTAAATTGGTCCAAGTTTAAATCGATGTTAGCAACTTTTAACACATCTGACACGTATGACATCTCCTCGTTGTTGGTTCCAATTATCACCTCCTTGTCATTATGCCATTTTCCCATTTGCACAAGATTCAGAGGTTGGTCGGTGAATTCTACACCGTCGATGTAAGGCCGGAAAGGCTCGATGCCAGAGTAGAAATCACCACTTACCAGCGATCTTATTATTACCTCGTTTCTGGTTGCAGTGATGTTCCACGCATCGGCATCCCTATCAACATGATCAACATAATTTACGATTTTAACAAATTGACAGAAACTGTACAAAAGGACACTAAACGTAAGGATTGGAAACTTTTAACCATGGATTGTAAACTTCCAGAAAACAGTACAAAATAGTTACGGATTACAATATTTTTTTTCTTGTCTGTTTTATGACTTTTTTGTGTTTAAAATCTACCTAATGCATGCGAGGCTAAGCATTAAGAACTAAGCGTCGTTTGCCTATTTGTAAAAACATTTTTACCTCAGGCATTTTGCAACAGGATCTAAACGACGGCAGTTTAAGGCCTTAGTCACTCTATCTGTTATTTCCAGTGCTTCCGTGGCATTTTGATAGGGAAACACAGTTGGACTGCTTTGTAATATCGCCCGGTTAAACAAGTTTTTGCTTACAGGCGAAACCAAGTGAAAATGGTTAGACTGGGATCCAGCACTGTTTCCAAATATAGTCACCTGTTGATAAAATACACCTGTAAAATGCCTTTTTTTCATTGCATTTGTGATTGAACAGACTCCACTTACCCTATTTTTGTCGCCACTAAACTTTTGTATATTGTCTTGAACCCATCTTAAAGCAAGTTGTTGGTCTTTAAGTCCTTGGTTTCCTTCAATCAATTTGCCGTTTTCTTCGAAAATTAGAAACCCAAGCTGGCCTGTTCAAGTAGTACGTTGTTGAAAAATAGTATAAAACACCAAATACAGCACTACATGAGAAGTTCTACTTACCAACCCGATAGTTAACCGTAACGACAACTGCATTCGCTGCTTCACTTAACCACCGCCCGTCCAACTTTGATGTTGTTGCACGGCCCTCGTAGAAAAACCCACCATAAAAGTAAACAAGAACAGGAAGTGTGTTGTTAGGTGGTGCCGTAGAGTTGCTCAAATCAACGGTAGTTGGGACATGGACATTTAAAACCAAACAATCCTCGGACATCTGTGACGCATATCTTTGATTAAACTATGTAAGTAAAAAAAACAGACATTTTTTTCTTTTTTAGACTACTTGATTGAGTTGATTTATATCGCTTGGTGAAAGTAAGCATAGTGATGAACTAAGACGATCACAAAGCCGTAAATAGCAGCTCAAGGTAAAACATTTCAAACGCAAAACTAACCGCGCTGAAGCAACACCTTCTAGAAAGATTTCCAAAGATATTTTATACAATAACAAGCCGAAATTAATTTTGGATTAAACACGCCAGGCAAGTTATCTTACAGAATTTGCAGAACTCCACGCAAGTTTACTTATTTAAGTTTTTGCCAAATTTCTTTCTTTTCTTTGCGCAACTTAATCAAACTTTATGAGATGCAAGTAATGCGATCCTCTGCGCATGAAGTGTATTTTTCCGAGTTTTTTTTATCATGATATACAGTTGTATGTGGTTAATACCAACAAGGATTATATCTCAGTTCGGTTCCATCTACTGTTTTGTTTTGTTACCATAGGTCTGTACTGATCCATATCGCTTCGAACTTGGTAACACATTTTTCCGTCAGGAGTTGTGGCGTTAAACTCATCTGTAAAGTCGTCAACCGGCTCCGGGGGCATAAACCTGTGACAATTACCAAATTGGTAATACTTAACCAACTGACCTACAGTTATATATGTTTTTTTAATCTAAATCCTAAACACGATTTGGGTGGAGAGTTAAATATTAAAAAAAACGTTTTTAAACATAAAAAACAAACTGTAAAGACCCTTGGAAAACACGCAGTTTACAATATTTTCTTCTGTATAACATAAATTTTATCAGATGTGATTTCGCGTAGGTTTTCCATTCCAATGCTATGTCACCTCCCGTATCATCGTTTATCACTGTTATCGATGTTCAAACCAACCCAATAATTTCGTAAAGATTTTTTAAATGAGTGAGTCCAGCGACCTAAACCATTTGGTCAAGTGCTCGGCCTTTTATTTTTTTTGAGTCTGACTTAATTTGATGTAATTTTCCGTTTTCTGCCCTCGTCGTGAACCGTAAATTTTTAGGAAGACGTTAGTCATATGTTTCAAAATGCCACGACCACTTAACACCAGGCTTTGTGTGCCATAATCAATAGGGCTTTGTACTGTAGCCAAGTTGTGATACGCACGGTTGTATAATTAGTAACCTAGTTCAAACATTGTCCCGTCGCGGTTTACTTGTATACCTTATCACATTTAAAGCAAAGACATGTTTCGTCATGTCCACAAATTCTTACGGCAGTCACGAGGGAACCGTTGCAGGTGCCACTAATCTTCTTCTGACAAACAACTACAATAACCGCACAGTCATTGTGCTTCGCCCGCCGAAAACGTGGCTCCACATCGCGATCAACGTGGATTAAATCAGGGGTCGGCAACCTTTTTTCTACTGCGGACCGGTTTTAAAACTAAAATTTTATCGCGGACCGGTCTTCAAAAAACTACAAAAGTTTAGCAATGAAAACACATAAATTAGTTAATCATCTCCGGGATACATGGGCAAAATGTTTTAGAGCAGTTAACCCAAAAAATTATACGGCCCGGTAACGAACTCGTCGCGGACCGGCGGTTGCCGACCACTGGATTAAATAACAAGAAATTTTGTCGTATTCAGAAGTGCTTGATAAAGTTTTCATAAAATATCTTCAATTTTGAAATCTGATTTTTCTTTTTAATATTTCGTTGAGATCATTTACGTTTCTTACAATTAAGTTTTATCGAAACACGAGAGTAAAATGTCTCTGCAAATGAACAAACGTGAAACAAAAATTTAATAGATTTTTTATTTTTGTTAATACGCACACCGGGAACTTAATGGTGTGGCTATTAACCATACATACTCCGTTCGTTTTGAACTAAAGTAAACCCCGAACGTAGCGACCGAAGGTAACCCTGCCCTTTTTTAACCCCGCCGTGCCAAACTGAATGGTAGCAAAGAATTAAATTATAAAAATCATTGACGCCATTAATAAAAAAAGCTTTCGTACACATTTCCTAATTACATTTTGTACACATTTCCTAATACAAAACCACCTTTACGGAAGTAAGTTTGCTAATTAAACCTTAAATTGCGATACTAAAACAAAATAAGGAATGATATGTAGAAAGGTCTTGCAAAAGAGTCCCTTACATTTCAATGCTGATGAAGTAAAAGGCTGACATACCTTTTTGGTTCTTTACCAAATGGAATGCTGTAAAATGCATGTGCTTCCTGCAAAGTTGTTCCCACCACGATGCCATTTTTTATTTGCACTTTGAGGTTACCAAGCGACATGGTATCTTTTTCATAATTGTGGCGTTGCGTTTGATCAACTGTTGATTCGTACTTTTGGAAATCCTCAAAAAACTTCTGTTGGCGGTTTACGATGGTTTGGGAGTCCAAATTGGAAAGACCCAACTCTTGATCCCGTTGCAAAAGTTTGGTAATTGCCAGTGATATCGGATCTGCGTATGGTGAAGCTGTCACCACATAAAAGTAAAGGCAAAATACAAAAACCTTTGTGCAGAAAAACATGATTCCAATTCGTTTACCAACTACAACCTGTGCGTGCGGATACTTCAAACTGCGGGTAAGCACTGACGTATTAAAGCAGTCTTATGAAATTGGTAACATATTAATCAACTAATTGACTTCTTGATAAATGACTGCGACACCAAACGTTAAAGAAGAGTTTTTGGCGCAAACACCATGTAAAACTGTGTTCAACCAGCATGTGTGGATCGTTACAGTTTTACGATGTAATATATCGAACACAGAATAAACACTGTCACGGCGCGTCATAGTTTCTGGAAGAACTTGTAAAGCGATCAAAGAAATTTCAAAATGTTTTTTCTGTTAGCCCCGTGCGGTCGTTGCAGTGGAACCAAATCATGTCACCGTGCGACGTAGGCTAAACAAATATCGGTAATCAAGGACTGGTACGATTACCTCTGGCGGTCATTGACCCTCAGGTTGTTTCCGTTTTTGACAAACGTGTTGAATTTTCATAACGGCCTCAATAGACATGAAATGTGACATGCCTTTTTAGGGATGTAAAGGGCTATCAAGCGATTACGCATTGGAGAACAAAGTTTGAACGCTTAAAACATTCTAGGGGCGAAACTTATAGACAGAGTGGGATAAATAAAAAAAAGTTGAAACAACTAATATAATATTTGTTTTCGATGCCTATTTTTTAAATAAAACGACAGTAGCATGTTCATTATCTGTTTGTCGCCCTAAAACAGTGTTTTTTTTTCAAATGTAGGAACGTCAAACAACAATTCACTTTAAGGTCAACTAAAGTTCAATGTCGGTAACATTAAAATGTGACATAATGTTACTTGGCGCTGTAAAAAAAGTAAATTTTGTAACGAGTCGTGGTCGTTAGTTGCGGTAGAGCTACTATAACATCTTACATCAGCTACACACATATCTAAATTCGGCAGGTGTACCAAAGGGTTGAAATATTATTTTAGCAGCTAAAGAGGGGAAAGTTTTATTTATACATCAGTAATTACGTCTTAAAGTCAGTTGATTGAATTTGTAATGGTCATACCAAAACCCCCAACCATAAAAATTACCGTCAGCATTTTCTGAGACATATTGTTTGAAAAAGGTGATGGTGTTGTTTGCGCCAGCTAACGAAGTTAAGCTTGTTAGTTAGTTTGTTTGTTCGTTTGTTTCATTTTTATCCTCGGTGGGCGGGCAACGCCTGAAGGCGTTATACTCACATCGAGCTGCCTGTTTTTATTGCAAGTACGTTGATCATTTTTTGCTTGATTTTTTCGGTTTTAGGCAGTTGGTGACTTCAATTTAGTTCAACCCATCGGGAACCACCGGGTTGGATTAAGTTGCTTGCTCAGGGAAACACAAGCGACCGAGATAGGACTAGAACCCATGTGATCACAAGGCGGTTGCGATAATCACTCGGCCAATTTGGCTCGTTTTACAAAAAAACAAAGAACATTTTCATGGTAGTGAATTAAACTTGGTATTGCGTCGCAAGGCCTATCCAAGTAGGCGTTGAAATAAAAAAATACGAACCACTGTTCTAAACCACATGCAAGAAATTTGACTTGTGTTACATTTAATCGCAGCAGAATGTGCACATTCTGTTAGCCGTTTGCTAAGCAGCCTAACTTGGCGCAAATAACATATGTTTGCTTATGCCCGAACTATACATCTCCCATCAGGTAAATATTTCAAACCAACAGAAGTATTTACTTGTACACAGCGAACTGACGTACAACAGCACTTAGCAAACAACCTTGCACCCTAAAACCGTCAAATGGAGACACGGAAAGTTAAAAAACAAGACTTAGCTTTTAACTTTGTCATGCTGTTTGAAAACCTTTTATCAAACTCCCGAGTAACTTCCAAGAACCAATTTTAATTGAATTTTAGGACATCAGTCGAACTCCTGAAACACTTTTAACCAAACTGATTAAGTACATTTAAACCATCAGAATTAAACAGGATTTGCAAATAAAACTGTTGTTGGCCAACTGGTATCGAATCAACAGTTTAACAAAATGTTCCAGCCATCCAGTGTCCTGGGATATACATCACTTTACCTTTGTTCATTTACAAAGTCGAGACTGCAAGTAATCTACACTTGAGTATCAACTACCCGAGAATATTGTTCGACACCGATGGCAATTTAAACCATGTACACAACAAAAAATAAAAACAAACCAGGTTAAGGTATTTGGAAAAATGTGATTCAAAACCTACTAATTCTTAACCCAAAGCCAAAGCTTAGTAACTTAGCCTAGCTTGCAAACAAGTTCAGCCAGCAATAAAAAGTTACGCTCAGAACCTTTGGGGTTGTTGCTGTTGAGCCTTGGTTGGGGGAAAATCCATGAATGCGTGTGCGCAGTCAAACTGTTTTATTTGTCCGCAATCATTTTTGTTAGTTTTCCTCCAATTAAGCTTCCCATGTAATAAATCGTATAGACTGGAAAAATCTCGTCTGCGGGGGATTCGAATCCACGATCGAGGGCTTTCCTGGACCTGACCAACCGACATATACAAGGACGATTCCACTAGGTTGTAGCAAGTAGCAATTAAGCGTTTAAGTTTTACGGCTGCGCTAACAATTTGGACATCTTGGCGACAAGTTTTGGCCATCTTGCGTTGGTCAGAAGGGTCTGTATAGTTGTGATTGTGCTACAATCAATATCTGACATCTGCGATGACGTTTCCTAATCGTGACTGTCCAAATTAACCTATTCACGCCGAAATAATCCAGTGGTTTGCTGTTGAACCGAACTGACAACAACTTACATAGCCTTAAATAATGAAAATGCTTCTCTGTTAAATTAATACATGAATGTCATAGTAAGGCTGCATCAATGATTTTCATCAGTTGAACAAAACGATTTGTGCAACAGAACTTTAGAACTTTAATAGCAAAGACAAAGAGAACTGATATTCACTTTTTTTATAAATAGTCGTAGGCCTATATATGTTTGTTGCTAGTTTTGTAAAAAAATATTTTGTCCAGGTAAAAACGCTGATGACAAAACAGCAAAGTGGCAATAATTGTATCCCGCAATTCATCCAATAAAAATTAGAGTTGTAGTTGCGGGTAATCACCGATGTCTCGGTTTCCTGGCAAAGGAAACGTTTTCTTTTTTTGATTTTGCACCGCGTCCTGAATTAACTGAAACTGGCCGAATATATTTTTTGTCAACAGTTTTTGTCATGATAAGGTTGGTTTTGGTTGAACGTGGAGATTTTTTGTTTGTTTATGAGCAGCTCAACTGAAAGCGGACGCTGGCATAATTTACTTTCGTTCATTTCGTTTTCTGAATGCCAGTGAATCAACATGGAAGATAATCAAGTCGAGGTGTGTATTTGAACAATAACTTCCTAAAAATGACATCTCCCAAATGCAGCGTAGACGTATATTATGCACAGTCAAAACATAAATCATTCAAAACACAAAATTCCTGTGTGTGCACTGACATCTTATTTGTTGTCAATCTACTGAACTAATCCATTACAACCCTGCCTTATCGAAAGAATTAACTATAAGTTCTGTTACAGAAAATGGCTGAAGTGTTTCGCTGCTTCATTTGCATGAGCAAAGTCAGAGATGCAAGGTTATGCCCACACTGTTCCAAGCTTTGCTGCTATCTGTGCATCAGGGTAAGCCATAGAATGTTTTACCAAAAGCTTATGCTGATTTTGTGTTCTTTTTTATATTCCAGCGTTGGTTGACAGAACAAAGACAACAGTGCCCACATTGCCGGTGATTATTCTTATTGCACTCCTGTTGAGTAGATACAAATTGTATATGACATATTACCTTCAGTGTTTTTCCATGCTAACTTAAGGGTTATTACTGGCATGAAATTGTCAAAGTCTAACAAACTTCATCTTTCCAAACTATAAGCACTAATAATGATGCCCTGCTTATTGCAATTAATGTGGTTGAACATTGTGTGATGAAAAAACTACAAAGAAAAAGCTGACACCCATACACCCAGTTTCAATAAAATGTCTTGCACAAAACTGTATTTTCCAATGCAAAAACAAGAATAAAAACTTACTATAGTGAATCAAATCACAAATTAAACCAAAAAGGGGTTGATGTAGTTTATTGCAAAACATTTACCTATTTTTTTTGTAATTTATTTACAATGAAGAAATTTGTGTAAATGTGCACAGTGCTGCTTTGCAACTGAATGAGTTGGTGAACTGTCGGTGGGCAGAGGAACTTACACAACAACTTGACACTCTTCGTGGTCCATTAAAACCAGGAAGCTCATCACAAGGAACACCATTATCATCAAGTTTAGAGGAAAAGAAAGATGTGTAAGAAATCATGTGTGGTATAGTTTTTGTTTTCAGCCTATTTCTTAATGCTCTGGTGAAAACTGTAAATATGGTGGTTAAACATATATTTTTGACATGCAGATGCGAAATTCATCAGGAAAAATTAAGTGTCTTCTGTTGGACTTGTCAATTGTGTATTTGTCACCAGTGTGCTCTTTGGGGAGGAACAGTGAGTAAAGGCTTTTGCTCATACACAACTACAACACAAACACTCACAGTAGTTTTAATCATGCATTTTTTTAGCATGGGGGTCATACTTTCAAACCTTTAGCTGAGGTTTATGAGCAACATTTGTCACAAATATCTGATGAGGAAGTTGGTTTAAAAAGGCGTTTAACAGAGTTGATTTCATTGGTTCAGGTATGTCTTGAAAACTTATTAACACAGGTTACTGAAATCCAAAAGCAGTAGTTGCATAAAGCTTGTTTGTACACTATACTTTTTATTCAATTGTGCAATGTTGTGTATTAATATTGTTCTGTTAATTTTAATTGCCTAAACATTGTTTTGTTGCTGCTCTATAAAAATGAATGTATTGTATTGCTGCTCTTTTTAGGATGTTGAAAGAAATGTTGAGAGTGTGCGTTCTGCAAAGGATGAAAGAGTTCGTGAAATCAGGAATGCAGTTGAGATGATGATTGCGAGGTATTTTTTGTACCATGAAAAAAAAACTGCATTTAACTTATGATTTGCACCTAGGGAAAGTGTCGTGTGCTACAGTTTTATACATTTTAAACAAAAGTTTGCAAAGAGTTACTCTGTCAACATTAAATCCTGGAACTTCTATTATACTTTAATAGCAGGCATAAACCTGTACAATATCACATTTTGAAAATATACTTACGTATTTCTTTTATACTTGCATGTTAATGCTCTGCTGTTATGTGGCCCTTTCACTGATATATTTGCTGTGTATAAGTGTTTGAACAATAAAGCAATAAATGTCACTTTTTGCATCTATTTGGGCCATTATTTTCATTATTAATGCTTTGCTGTACTTCAGACTGGATGGACAGCTAAAAAGCAAACTCATTACACTCATGGGGCAGAAAAACCAATTAACACAGGAAACAGAAATGCTTGAAAGTGTCCTAAAAGAAGTTGAGCACCAGGTCAGTTTTGCAACACTGAAAAAATACCACCCAAAAAAATGTCATAGAATTTTTTGGTATTGATTTCCCAAACGACTTTTGAGGTTTTGAAACTAATATTCATCATTTTGAAAATAAGCAAAAAATGTTGAGGTATAGTATGATAGACCATCACTATTGTGCACCATAAGTAAATGCTTGTTGTTAAGCTATAACACAGTGGTGTAAAGTATGTGGTGTTAACATGCATATTGACAACTAATTTTACTAGATTTGCATTTCATTTTTCTGTTATTAATTGAATTTTAAATATCAACAGATGGGTGCCTGTTCCAAGAGTGAACTCATCTTCAGGTCACATGACATGTTGGAAATGTTTCGAGCCATACACAAAAAGCCGATGGCATCGTTTGTTTCTGCTTCAGTTCCACCAGATTTCACAAGTGAATTGGTTCCACCATATGATTCCACAACTTTCACCTTGACAAGATTCAGGTATTTGTATTTACTGAGAATGCAATTATGCAACAAGTAATTGGCTTTCCATCAAGGACTTTCCAAAACAGTACTATAACTTATTAACAGCTTAAAAAGGTTTTTATGTTCTTAGTCAACTGCAGCAAAGTGCAGATCCAGTATATTCTAAGCCCCTCAATGTGTCAGGTCTAAGCTGGAGACTAAAAATATATCCGGTAAGAATGATTCAAAAGTTGTGTACTAAATTGCATAAAAGTTCCCAATAAAGGCTTATGTGTGCAAAGCTTGTGTAAACTTAAATTGTAACAAAACTGGCCTCAAACATGTTTAAATACTTTCGGTTGGAGATCTTATCAGTTATAGAAACAATGTAATTACTATTTTGTGCGCTCGGAAACCTATGTGCCCATCAATAACGCGATTAATAGCGGCATTAAAAGGCAGTGTAACGATGAAATTGCCTGAACATGTGGATATTGTGCCCGAAAGCTGACTTGTCACACATTTATTGTGTAACTGTTTTAATAATTTGGGTTATGTTTTGCAAACTTGTTACTATTACTAATTACAACTTTTAAAACCGTTTGTTTCTGTGCAGGATGGAAACGGAGTAGTTCGGGGAAACTATCTCTCTGTGTTTCTCGAACTTTCGGTGGGACTGATGGAGACGTCGAAGTACGAGTACCGGATTGAAATGGTTCACCTCGCAAGCAATGATCCGTCGAGAAACATCGTGCGCGAATTTGCCAGTGAGTTTGATGTCGGCGAATGCTGGTAAGTTGTCTGTGCTGTTTCTGGATTCGCTCTGTCCAAATTCTAATTCCAATGTATTGTGTACAGGGGATACAACCGGTTCTTTCGACTCGACTTGCTGACACAAGAAGGCTATTTGGACTCGTCTACTGATACGCTTGTGCTTAAGTTTCAGGTCGGTGTTCTTGGTCCATTAACAACCAGAAATCTAGACCATAAACTCGAAACGCTGTCAAAAGTTTTAAGGTTTTGTATTGCATAAATTTTAATCAACAAAACTATGCGTCACTAGGTATCAAAATAAAACATTTCTTTTTGTATTTTAAATTCCTACTTGATTTTGTTTTTAGGTTCGTCCTCCAACATTTCACCAGAGATGTCGCGACCAGCAGTGGCACATCCAACACTTGGAACAGCAACAAACTCAATATACTGAACAGATACGAAACCTTAAGGATAGATTGGCCATCGAATCTGCCAGAGCGAATAGATCTGACCCTAACAACAGCTACGTAGCCGATAGAGGTTCAAGCAGTCACCAGGTAGATTGTTTAAAAATGTATGTGAATGTACGAATACATGAATTTTTAATCAAAACTTTACTCGAGTGTTTTTACACCGTGATTGAATTCAGAACTGTTTCAAAATCTTAAAAATAATTGTACCACTATATTAAACTCTTCTGTTTTTGAATACTGTGGATATGTTCTTCCTATTTAATCAAGTAAATGTGGTCCTTAAAAATTTATACCTGTTTAAAGTAGGTTTTTGAAGTCGGTCTAAATTTTGAACATGATAGATACAGCTGTTTGCCCACAGGTCACAAAAATGTTAAATTTAATATATCTTGCTGTGGTCGTTGTAGTGTATTTTATTTAGTTAGCAAATTTTTTTTGTTCAATTTATATTGACCAAAAGTTTTCTTTTGTTTTGTAGGTGGCAGTGAATTCGTCAAGCGCTGAAAATGCCACACAGCGATCTAATGAACATGATATTGCCGATAACAACGAATTGATTTTTCCAACTGAAACTGCCAACAGCTACAACAACTCATCTGTTAATGGACAACAACTTGACGAATCCCCGTTGGATCAAAACGAAAATGAAGATCTTAATCACGAGGTGGGCAGACAAACGTAGAAGCCGAAAGAAACATCTTTGCAAAAAAGTCGGTTAGCGCAAACTAATTGCGACTTTAAATTAAGGATCCCTCTGAAGCGGATCGGGCGACACTTCGTGGTCAAACCGAAGACGAAAACGACCATGAATCAGACGATACCACAACCACCGACCTCGAAGAAGAGGAAATCGCATCTGTGTCAATAGGTTTGCGCAGATTATTTGGAAAATGCATTATTTTGAACCCTACTTCAATGTTTTGTTGACAACATTTAGGTAGTTCTCAACGAGTTAAGTCGCCGTTAGCAAAGCTGCTTATAACTTGTATATATTTTGATCATGCAAACTGGAAATTAAACTAGTTTTTAGTAGATTTTTATGCTGCATGTGGATCTATGTAATGTATATCCTACTTCTAGTGCGATTTCTTAGTCCCTACTTTGTTAGTTTTTTTCATTGCCTTCATAAAGTTATCTAAGATAAGAAAACTGGTTATATCGACAAAGAACGTTTTTAGATGCTCTAAACTTAAGGAAGCGTGGAGCAAAGTTCTAACATGGTTTTTCGAATACAGATGAAGACTTAAGCGAGTGGGAGATAGAGGAGGAATCGGTGTTGGTTGGTGATGGTGAGGAGGAAGAAGTAGTAGATGGTCAGTCTGGTCACGTGCATCGCGACAGGAATCATACTACGTCACTTTTCGAGCAGGAAAATGACGTCGATGATGAAACAATGTAAGAATGTAACTTATTTTTATGTAGTTTTTTTGTGACACCAGTGTTGTGATTGATTATAAGCAGGGTTGCCATACCGTCCTTATTTCTAAGATTTGTCCTTCTTTTGAGCGACAATGTCTTAGAAAAATGTATGTATTGTCCTTATTTCTAAGTTGTGTCGTTGTTTTTGACTTGAGTCCTTTTTTGTCTTATTTTTAACAATTACTCCTAAAATCCCTGCTACAAGTTAAATTAAACCTATACCTGAGCTGTCGTGAGATAAACAAAGTATTTTCTACGTACAAGATTGTTTTTGGCAAAATAAATGCCATATGATATGTCGTGACTTGTATAAATGCAAAGATATATTCGAAAACGTTTGTTTCGTCTGGTATGAAAATTCGTTTTTTCGGTTGTCCTTATTTTGGGGTTCACGTGGATGGCAACCCTGATTATAAGTAATCATGCTTTGACGGCATATTTAATTTTTTAAATGTTGTGTTGTGTGTAAGATAAGGTTGGGATTCTTTGGATACACCACAGTTAATTGCCTGAATACTTCTCTGGTATTCTTTTGTAACACTTGGGTCCCATTACATTATCACATTACACCAACGCTCAAATCCCAACCGATTATCTGATTAGTACAACAAGTTACACTGCCAAATAATAGTCTAAGAAAAAAGGCATTTTCGGTCACACTCACGTAGCTAATTCTGTGCAACCTACATCTTATATTATACACAAATACGAATTATATGTGGTGTATTAAACACCACTCAGCATAAGGAACTCTTGTTTGTATTGTTAAAGGTCTGGAGACAACGATGTGGAGAATATGGCGAACAACACGAGTTATCATGACGAATCGGCTCTTGATATATTTAGTGCCCTTTCGTATGCCCCTGGCCCAAGGTACGTTAAACTCCTATAAGTTCTATTTTCGTATAATTAGCTTGTCATGTGTTTTTGGGTGTTGTGTTTTTGTAACTATATGTTGTTGCTTCAGTGTTAACCCGCTACTGGATTGTGGTCGAAGCCCCTTTTCGTGTTTTTCTTTACAATAAATCACTAGAAATGTGCTTGACTTAAAAACACTTTCTAAAATGAACGATGCTAGTTTTGCTACTGGCATTTGTTGTTTATTTGCGGTGTTTGTTTGTTTGCAGCAGCACCTCGTGGAATTCCATGCATAACCCGAATTGCGAGAGTGTATACTGGTCACGTGATAGAGGAAATGCGTCGAAGCCATCTAGTGTTGTTCGTCGCGTTGGTCGAGTTTCAAGCAGAGCCAAGGTGGGGCAAGTATTATGTAATTTATGAATTACAACAGACCGTCCAACTATGAAGAATGTCTATTTCGTCTTTTTTTGTCCAACACTAGCGTTTCAAGTTTAAACTTTGGTGCAATTGTTTTTGGCGCCTATTTTCCGAAATTTAACATAACTTGCTGAAATATGGAGTAAAACTATTTATGGTCCCGCAGTACATCCGCACTCACGTGACCCGACGCTCGCCTGCCATTGGTCAGCAGCTGCTTCACTCGCCACGTTCCAATAAAGGCGACAAGTTGAACACTACTGGCGGATCAAGTACTTCATCGCTGTCTAAGTCCGGAAAGAAACATATGAAAAAATCTCGGTACGCCTTTGGTAACTATATTCCCAGCTTAATTCTGAACAGCAATTTATGTGGCCCCATCAATGGTTCAGTGTTGGTTGCAGGTAACTAACAAACTAAGTAAAAAATCCACAATTTCCTGTTGGGCCCAGGCATTCATTTTTATTCAATAAGCTTCGGAACTTTAACGGACACTGCAAACTATTTGATTTAACTTTACTCTTTTAAAAAAATAAAAACCTTAGTTGTTGTCAAAAACGTTTTACTTTTGCATTATCTTGCACTGTATTCAATTGTAATGAATCAACATTAACATGCAGCAACCCAGGAGCGGGCAAAAGTCGCCAACAGATTTCTGCACAACAATCAATTGTTCGTCTTCTGAATCTATCCAAAGATCAATTGGTAAGCAGATATGTGACCTCTAAAGGCACATTTTACTTCATACTTAAACCAATAGTTTTTTAGTGCTGATTTTTCAAAAAAAATTTCCTTTGTTTGCGTTTGTCAGAGATTTGACACAAATAATGTTTGTTGTCTGTTGTATTAGACTTCCCTTGATGATGTGGCTTCTACATCAAAACAAGTTCCAAGCATACCGACGGCTTCTTTATTGTCGTCCGGATCATCTTTTCTCTCATCCGCTTCGTCCGCCCTTTCTACCAACTCGTCAAACGAATCGAGTATGTGTACGGGTTTGTGAGAATATTTTATTCAACAAAGACCTGTTAACAAAGTTAGCCGCTAGACTAGAGGATTGCTGGAAATACAAACGTTAAAGTCTTGAATCAGATTTGAATTCGATTTGAAACTGTTTCGACTTTTGCAGGTCGACCAAATAGCGGAGACCGTAGAAGACAATGGGCGATAGACAACCGGGTGAACAAAGAATTTCGAGCATTGCAGGTTATTTGGGTTTTACCTTTTTTGAACATATTTGCTCCTTACAATATGGTTTAGTTGAAGTCGGTTGGCCTAAAGTGGGCGCGTGTTTTGAAAATTCAACTAAAGGTGTGGGGAGCGGTCCGGAAAAAAAATCTTGTTTAAGTGATCCACTGTTACTTTGTTGATAATTTTATTTAACAACAACAACACCGCCTTGTATTCCTTGCGTGAATTTTTTAATTTCTTATTCTGATCGTCACCATAAATTGTTAAACAATGATTAGACTATTAGTCAAGGTACTGATTTAAAAACTTTAAACAATAAGTTGTCTTTTAGGCCCGACTTGCAGATCTAACCAGCACAGTTGCAGCCGCAACCAGTTGCATCAATTCCGCTCGATCTCCACGCAAAAGTCCACGTAAGCAAACTAATCTTGCTACGTCATCATCTGCCCCGGTCACTCCAAACAGCAAACTGACAACATCTAAGTCTGATGATTCGTTTCAGCGCACCAAGCTGAAGTACACGGCCAATCGACCAAAGGTATGTACAGTAGTGTGTATAGAATGTTTTCATGTGCAAATAAAAATGTGATATCAAGGTGACCTGCCCGCTTTGTTGAATTTTGTGTCATATACAAAACGTGTTATGTAAGATTTTAGTAAATTCCATTGAGTGTTTTCAGTTCACAATTTTGTTTAACCTTTCTTTAATGGAAGGATTTTTAACGAAACTTATCTTTTTCCTAGCTTTAACATAGGAAACTGGCCATACCGGTATTATATAGCTATAACATAGGGAACTCTACAAACCAGTATTATATACTTGATTTGATAAAATTCACTGTGAAGCTTCCATGTTTGCACGTAGACATCTCCGTCATCATCTCGCATTTCATCCAATTGTGAAGAAACTGAAGTTGCTTCTTCATCAAAACAAACTGGTGAAATAAAATGGACAGGTAAGTCCGAAGTGTTATAACTGTTGTTTTCAAACCAACATTACTATTGATGTTTTATTAGAGTCGACCGCCTACAGTCCTATCACGTCACCCACGAGAAAACTAAACAGCAACGTTTTGCCGAAATCTCCTGAACAGGTCAGACGATCCTTAAGCGGGGCTTTTGACGCACGTAACTATGGAAACGGAGATTCATCAGGTGGGAAACGTTTTTTTGCTTTCTAAAATGGAGTCGTTGTTACAGACACGAGAACGAACTAGACTTGTACAGGACTGTATGTTGGCTAAATCAGTGTTTCCCAACCTATGGGTCGCGACCCAAAGTTGGGTCGCCTGAAAATTCTGGTGGGCCGCCTGTTTTTGTGACAATCAGAAGATTAACTCTTTGACTTCGTTTCGTAGCGTTACTTTTGGTAACGAGCTTTCCCTTGAACTTGTTTCGCTTTCACACTTCCTTTAGGCCTAATAGCGCTTCCCAACCTCTGCGAAGTATTTGTGTCATTTAATTTGGTAAATGTAGTGTAATTTGATGTTCAATGAAAAGGATTCTCCTCTACCTAGTAATGCCGTATTGTTTTCAACAAAAGAAGGGTATTGTTTGTGCATAATCGTAATATTATTTTGTCTATGATGTAACAAACTGCTTTAAATGTTTACCCCAAAATAATTTTTAAGATAACTTGGCGTGACATTTGTTAATTTTGTTTGTGACGTCATATACAAAAATATAACCAAAATAGTAAGAACACATGCCCATGGGCCGAGAGAAACCACAAAACAAAATTTTGGGAATTATTTGGGTCGTTTCAAAAAAAGGTTGGGAACCACTGGGCTAAATAACAATGGTCGATGGATTTATCTTGGCTTTAAAGTCATTTAACAATTATGGAAAAACAGCATTTTTGTCAGTTTTTTGTAAAACTTTGCTTGATAGCTTTTGCGATTCGTAATGTGGTTTAAGCCTGAAACTGGGAACTATATTATATTTGACAATAATTAGTTGTGCACACAATTCTTTGTTGCCTAAATAAATAGCTACAAAACGAAAGATACTTACCAATTGCATTGTTCATTGTATTTCTGTACCAAGAAAGTAACGTTAAATCAGTTATATTGACACAAAATGTTCTAACCCGGTTATCATTGCTGTTGCAGATGTTTCAAGTATTTTGAATGTTTCTCCAATGTTTTCCGGTAACAAGGTACTATTTTGTTGTTCGTGCATATTTTCACGCGAGTATTCTAAAATGTTTGTTTCGTCTGTAGTTTTCTCCTAACGCATCGAACGGAATAACCATGAATCAACTAACTTCTGCTCTCAACACCCTTTCAACTGCTGGGTAATATTCATTTAGGGTTTAAATCGTAGATACATAAAGTATTAACGTGTGCTTCTTAAAACTCCTAAAAATATGTAAGAATATACATAAAAATATTTCTTTCAACATTAAAAAATGCATCTACAGAAGCAAGATTAAGGCAAAGCCAGAAGTACCTCCCAAACCATGCCTAGCCTACAAGACTGCATCACTGGGTAAGTATTTTTTGTAAATAAATTTTCTGTCCTTAAGTTATCATCTTTTTTCTCTCAAATTTTTTAAATATTAGACCGTCGAACGCTGAACCATCCGAAAGAGGGCGGTGACGCGTCGAGTCCCAACGGCCGAAGTTATTTTTCTAAAGGTCGGAAATCTAAGCCTGGAAGTCCCGAGAAACGTCATTCGGATAGTTATGGACATGCAAGTGTAATTTCAATACTGGAAGGCCGAGATGTGAACAGCGAGGGACAGGGATCACCAGCGACATCTAACGATACTTTGACTGCGTTTATGCAAGGCGCTGGGTATGTTGAGAGGACCGTGTTGTTCCATTGTTTTGAACCAAATGTTTTAGTTTTGTATATTGAATAGTGTTTGTTTAATATCAATTACAGAAAAGGTCATCATCTTAAATTTAATAATGATATTTTTTCTTGTTTCCAATGAGAATAAGACAGTTTTTAACAAATTTTCCTTTAAAATGTTGCAGTTCGACTGCTGATTTGTCGGAAAACATTGCCAGATCTTCCAACGGTAAGTGAGGAATATTTGTCACATATGTTCAAATTTGCATGCTATAGTATCGAAGCATATTGTCGTAGTCTAAAGTTGTAAATCTGAACTTGGTTACAAATCTAATCTAGATTATAATAATTCGCTTGAAGTACATGAAGGAACAAATTTTTCACGTACGATCCTTTTTATACAAACATGTATATTTGTGAGTTTTTTTAATTAGAATTATAGGTTAGATTAGAACCTGTTTATGTATACATCCTTGTTAATAATCGTTTTAAGTTACACGTAAAAGTCCAGCTTTAGTTGACGATTTTTGCCCGGGGTGTTGCTATGGTGCAGTGGTTGTCAACCTGGGGTTCGCGGAGCCCCAATGAGTCGGTTAGATGGTTTTAGGGGTCCGTAGAGGCAAACATTTTTAGTACCATTAGCCAACAGTAAAATATTTGTAAGTTTTCGAACCGTTTTTACAATCCTCCATACTAGTGCAGACTGTTTATCAAACTATTGGATCAGGAAAAATTACATTTTTGTGATTGTTATCCATTGTGACACCGCAACGCAAATGAACAATAGAACTTATAGAGCTTTGTTTCAAGTATTGTACACCAGAAAATGTATCTTTTTGCAGTTGCATTGACTGCTACACTACAGAACTTTATTGAGATTTAAGGACCGTGAAGGTTGATTAAAATTCTGCCCCAAAAAGCGAAAGTATAATCACGTATAATGCAGGAAACGAAAACCATAACAAGACTAAATTACGTTGAGGTCCGCGGACCTATAAAATTTATAAAAGGGGTCCGTGACTACAAAAAGGTTGGGAACCACTGATATAGTGTTTCGAGTTTCTTTTCATGCCAAAACATGTGATCCTTGCAGCTCAAACTGAACCGGAAGGACTTGATATAATTTACTTGATGGGAAGCGCTGCAGCCCCCACCAGTCCCAGCACAGAAAGTTTGTTGTCCGTCTCTGATGAAGAATCTGGTCCATCCAAGTGAAGCGTTCTACCAGAAATACTTTTTATACTACGAACTCTGTGAAAGTTCTGCATAGCAAACTGCGGTATCTCAACTATGGTGTCTTTTTTATTTTTGTTTACAGTGCGTTATATACATTTTTGCCTTCGGTGCTGTTTTGTATTTCGTTGTAGCAAACATATAGTTTACCAAATTTTGACTTTTGTGAATTGACCTTGTGGTATTTTCTTTTTACCTCTTTATTCTTGCAAACACTGTTCTATTAATTGGTAGCTGCAAATTGTTTTTGTTTGTTAGAGTGTTGTGGTGCTACACATATTTTTGCCAACTGCTGTGTTCACATTGTGCTACAATAAAGCTTATATCACCTGTCTATACGTTTGCATTTCTGTGAAAACGTCTCATCAAATTACTCACCACGGTTTGACTTCCAAAGTCTGGCCTAGAGAAACGTGACTTCAGTTTTGCTATCACATACTTGTACTATATGGATTTCCGTGTGTACGGAATTAAAGGGGCAATATTTCGGTGTGAAAAACGCCAAACCTGCACAACGGTTTTGTGATGAGGAAAACTCGCGTTTTCTACGTAAACTGTTTAATGGTTAAACTGTTCTGTTGCCTGCATGTCTACGAAATTTGTACCCAACTTAACCAAAAAAGTGTTATGCAGCACGGAAACAAACTTTCTAAAATCTGCAGGCCCTCTTTGAGTATTTCTAAAAAGGTTTAAGCTTTTCACCACACTGATACCACCCGATCCGTCAGGATTTAAACAATTGTTGAGACGAAAAACTCAAAATCCAAAATATTTCAAAATTAATGGCTGTGACAAAGCTATGTGGTTTGGAAAAGTAAGTTTACTATAAAAAAAAACTCTAGTTGTTCAAGAGTCGTCACTTATCCTGAAAACCACAGTAAATTTACATCGATTACTGGCAAGGAATAATATTGAACCTGCAATTTCCCTGCAACCAGCAAGGCAATTCAGCAACTATGACGTCATACACGAAAATCGTCACAAAGGCACCCAGGAAACAATTACAACAGCAAAATGAAAAAGTTCACTTCATTCTCTGTTAACTGAGTACAGTAAGCAGCAAAAAATTATGGGAAAGAAAATGATTGCTTTCGCAACTTTAGCGTGGCTGCTCGTCGGAGTCGCTTACGCACCGAGCCTCTGTCGACCAGGAACAAAGTGTTTTGATGATTTCAAAGCGAACCGAGCTTTAAAAACTCCTTCCGAAAAAGATATGGAAATATGTAGTGGCATGGAACAACACGTGCTTGATCCGGTGTTGTTGGATGACCAGTCGTTGGTTCTTAAAATGCATTCATGCGAAAATGAAATGAGGTTTCATCACTTTCCACAAGAATGTATCAAAAAGAGGGAATCTGTATCCACAGCAGTTACAATGAGATACAGCATTGATCTGGATGACGTGTTTCAAGACTACTATTTCTTTGAATGCAAAGGAAGAATTGTAAGTTATGTGCAGCAGCTGATAAAATCCAATACTGCTGATATTGCAAACAAGTCAAATAGATCTGAAAAGAGTCCCAACATGAAACCTAAAGAAAGTAGATTTCTAGAAGCCGACGAAGAGGACTCATCAAAAGTCAACGCAAAACAGTCTTTGATTGCGCATAAATTCAATAAGTTTTATTTTGATGTTCTAAACAAGATGCATCAACACGAATCTGATGGCTTTGATAGAAATGCTGTAAGTGACAGATCTGTGAAGGATGACATCATAGTCGCCACAAACCAGTCCTATTTTCTGGTCGATGGGATCACTCTATGTCTTTGCACCTTTGTAGTTATCAGCAGTTGCACCTACGCCATGTGTTTGCTTGAATTTAAGGTGATTTTGTAACATAAGCCCATTTAAAAAAAATCATGATGTAATAATACATAAATCGTATATACTGGTGACGTAGTTGCTAATTTCAGACTTCGTTTTTATTTAGATTGAAGATTTGTTTCATGGAATGCTGAACAAACGAATCTTGCATCATAATATTAGAGGTCACATTGAATTCATAAGAAATTGTTTCATCTCTCATTCCGTCCGATTGCATTTGAATTTTTTTGCCAACTACTTTTTGAGGTAATTTTTAACAAGAAAGTGTTGTAAACCATGTATAGTTTATTTAACTTTCTGTATGATTATTTTAGGTTGTTCTTGGCGAATACGGCACATACATGGAATGAAATTACAAGGAAAACATTTTCGTATCTGTTTTTCGACCGACTTTTTTCTTGCCATTCTGACGTCACGTCCATATCTGATCAGGATGAACTGATTGAAATGTGCTTGACTTTCCAAAAAGTCCTTCTAGATCCTAATTTGTGTGATCAAAAAAAGAAACCAAAAAGACCAAAATGTGTTCAATCCTCTGTATTAAAAAGAAGGGCAGTGACCGTCACGTCATCAAGTGATGACGAACAGCCACCAATCAAACTTTTACCAACGTATCAACCGGACGACGATAATCAACTACCCAATGAAACATTTGTTATGCACAAACATAATGATCCACCCTTTCGTCCGATGTTTCACAACAAAACAGATATTTTTGACGATAGCTTTTCCACCGATGGTGAAAGTGGACGTGAATCCGCTTATAGTGACGTAATTTTCAATTTGTCGTCATCACACAGTATTTATTCCCCACTATCAGCAAATGAGACTAAAATAAGCCCAATTGATTCAGATTCGACTTGGAGTCTTGTATTACTCACTGAGTCTGAATCTTCTGACTCTGGTCGATCTTATCCTGTCAATGTAAGTGAAATACGTGAAAATTGTTTTAAAAAATTATCACAATATGATCCGTCTGATGGAAGAAATCTTGAGGATAAAGATAATGATTCTTCATCACCATCTTTTGTCGTGTTATCCAACCAAGAATCAACATCAGTTGACAGTGAAGTAAAAAATCTCAGTGAACAAAATGGGCCTCCAATGTTAAAAATCTGCCTTCCGTCTGTGACGTGCAATTCGGTTGCGGGAGACAATAATTCTTCGTCGCCTTCTTTCGTGGTTTTATCCACAGAGGAATCATCATCTGATGGCAGCCGAAGGGCAATTAATCCTAAGGAACAAACCGGGACTAAAATGTTAAATATAGTTCTCCCTTCGGCTCAGTGTTGTGAAAACATGTCACAAACTATCTCATCGGTCAGTGAACAATTATCAGCAGTCTCAGACTCGTCTGCTAATTTTACAAGAGAAGGAAATCAAAACCTTTGGATGACTGAGGAAAACAACAACTTTCTTCTTCCCTCGTGTCGATTTGAACGAGATAAAAAAGGCACCATGACGTGCAATGAGGCAAATTTTTACAATCAGGTTCAATGGTCAAATGGAGACGAATCTGGTCCTTTAACAGGACAAAATGTTGGTCATTTATTTGACTTTGAACATTGTTCAGATCAATTGGGTTGTGCACATTCGGACACCGCATCCCAACATTATCCTATCATACGGGATGATGTCGAACGTCCAAGTCGCGACTTTCCACCACCGTGTTGGAATGAAGCAGAGGAAATTTCAGACCAGCAAGCTTGCACAACAATGTTCAATTATCCAACATTCTGGCAAGATAACCCACATGTACCTTTACAATGTTCTGACCAGTTCATCCAATATGATTGGAGACAATTTGAAGATAGTGAAGTGGATGAAAACTATTATTATTTGTCAGAAATATTGAAACGACAGCGAGAAGAAATCAACGAGCTTCGTGTCCTACTTGCTCGTTGTGCTGTTATTGTGCAAGAGCATCAGCACGTGGTTGAAACTGGCGAGGAACACAACCGCAAGGTAGCGCATGAGATTTTGGATCGCAATCAAAATCGTTTGGAGAAAAGACAAAATATAGAACTGTTGCGAACGGACAATTTGCTATATTTTGAGCAGGAGAAGCTTTGCGATTGTTCTCGCAAACTGACTGAAATGCGTACGCGTGAATTACAACTTAAAAACTTTTTTAAATGGAAAAATGTGATTAGAACTTGATGGAAGGCATTATTTGCATTTTCTCAAGCTTTCACCGTAAATGATGTTGAGACAGATGGTTTTGTTTCGATTTTCGTTTTACATTTATTCAATAAAATTTTTGACCAAAATAGAACCATATGCGTTTTGATAGTTCCGTTAAAATCAATTAAATTATATATATTTTGGTTTGTAGTTACGTAGGCTACATAGGAAAATATGAAACAATTGAGTAAATCGAGATTCCAAGAGACAACGTTAACTCCGGGCTCGTAGTTTTGTGATTGACGCTTAATAGTTTCAAAATGCCTTACTTGTGATACAAGCCGCCACTGGCATCAGTTTAATAGTTTGGATTCATGTTGGAATCAGACATTAGCGTATTATGGAAACACTACATCAAATTGCTTACATGGGTAGATTAGAAGAAGTATACGTTCAAATTTCCCTTGCCTCCGTTATGTTCCAACTGCTCATAATCATTTTCGTTCCCATCAGTTCTCCATTCATTTTCCATCGCCCCCTTCACTTTTGCATAAAGGCTGCGCGCCCTCGGTGGCGCTGGCACCAATTAAAAATCACTGATGTAGCCTAAACAGTGCAACAGCATGTAAATTAACAGCACGTCTCACGTATATTCGGCCCGTCAGAAACGTTTTCCGAAGACAGCAAACCGTTTCAAAATGTAAAACACTCACACACACACAAACGACTCAGAAAGAAGACCGCAGATTTGACTAAAAAATAAAAACATAAATCACGTGAGTAAAAAATATTTTAACGTAAGCAGTAGCGGTACCAGGGGGATTTTAGTGTTTCGTTGAAAATTTGGTTCTGCTTCTGACTTCTTCTGATGATGATTCTAATATTGTTTTCGGTCTTCCGTTTTAAAACCTTGTTGTTGGTCACGTTGTTCCTGATTTTGTTACAATACTTAGGTTGCTATAGGTGTTCAAACCTTACCGTATGTTTTACGTGGCGTTATTGATACAGGTCTTCGGGTATTTTTAGACATTTGTGATATGACAGCAGTAGCACCGTACAACGCCTATACTATAGTATCAAAGTATGTTTGTAGTCACTGTAGTCAAACTCAGTAATTAAACAACGAAAAGTTTGTTATTTGATGGCTGGTCACTCCGCACCTAGTGGAAGGCTGAGATCGGCTGCATAAATGCGTTGCATTCAGTGAATGCATATAATACATATCATATGTTATGTATACATATGACTATAGTCAACTCAGGAATTGTTGGCTTTTTTCATCCGTGGTTACCTAAGCATCACTGCAATGTGTTAAAAGTTCACTCTTGATGTGACTTCCAATGCCAAGTCAGTATAGTCCACCCCACCATGAGATGATGTATTTGATTTTTTTATGAACTAAATTCTGGATGGTTTCAATACCTACCTTTTCTGACACCAAAGTTCTCTTACAATAGACTTCATATAAGACCAAGTATTGCTCATCCAGCAGTTTTATTGTAAACAATCGACGTTTCGACGTCCTATACAAGACGCCTTCATCACGATAATGACATAACTTGCAAGACAAATACTTCATATAAGTTGTTACACATTACCAACCACAAAGTGCTATTTTTCATAAAATATTGTTACTGTCACAGAAAAATTAGAATTTTGTACAAGATCCAGTCGTTTTAACTGAGTAGTGTAGGGCAGTGATTTTCAACTGGTGTTCCGCAGAACACTAGTGCTTTGTGAGAGATCGTCAAGTGTTTCGCAAGAAATTTATTAATTTGACCAGTGTTCCAGTTCCATGAAATACCGGTCGAAATTCACTGGTTTTACACAATGGGTGTAAAAACCTTTTAAGAAAGTAATTATCCGCTTTCAACGGTTTTATTGTTGCATCTGATTTTCTTCATTTATTGTTGTGTGATATTTAAGACTCATTGTGAAATACTAAGATTGTAAATGTGTTGGTGTTGCACAAGATTATTTAGTACATAAAGTGTTCCATAAAGTGAGGTTGAAAAACACAGGGCATCAGACATCAAACTCAGCACAGACAACTGTTATAATGGAAACCTTTTAGTCGCTTTTAAAACTAATTGTGAAAACTACCATATTTTGATCTACTTGGCATTAAAATCCTAGACATTAAGAGTGTTTTTAAAACTTGATTTTTGACAGATTTTATGCCTTAAATCATGGGCGCAACTAGGGGGGCAGGTTCGTCGGCATGCCAGGTCCCTTTTCTATTCGCGTTATTGCGTATAACGGCTCTCGTACAGCCGAAAACATGTTCGTTCGCATCAAAGCTAAAAATAACTTTCAAATGACAGAACATGGCGCCGGTACAGCAGTACATCGCTTCATCGGCATGTATTGCGATGGTAAAAACGAAGTTTCAGCGATGTATTTATACAACATCCTAAATAACCGCAACAACAATCTGTGTTGGAACTTGAAAATGTATTTACATGTAAACACACAAAAATAAAATGTTTATCGGCGTGGAGCTTCAGCCAAAAATCTTTCAACAACTTGTTTGTAATTTACGTCCACGTCTCTATTTAAAGCCATCATTGCAGATCACGAGAAACTTACACATAGTATGGTACAGCACTAGTAGACAGATTGAAACGTTAACGTGTAAACACCCAGTCGAACGAGTTTATATGTTACGAAACAATGCCTTAGTTTAAAACGTCAATATACTATCGCAATGGACTTTGTGACTTACAAGTGTTACTTTTTCACGGCATTTAAAGCCGTACAATCCAAGGACGAATCCCAGTTTTTTTTAATATTATTAGTGGAAAAACGTGTCGGACTATTCGACCAATCAGTGATACGCACTTAGCAATACAATCGTTTTTGGGAAAGCCGTATTGGTAATTCGTTGCCTGCCCCCCTAATTTTCCGCTAGTTGCGCCACTGCCTTAAATCCCAAAACAGATTTTATGCCTTAAAAATTTTAATTTGACACTCAAGCTTGCTTTTAGTCTGAAGTGCTATCGTGCTGCGTTATTACATACACAGAACTTCAGTATACTGATTTTTGGATTAGTTGTTTCAAATCTTATAACACTTGGTCATGTGAATAGATTAAGTAACACAGTGATGTATTAAGATTTAAATTTATTAATTGTTTTATTAACTGGATTTAAAAATTATATGGCTGGCTTTATATAATGTGTAGGTTCCTAGTTAGCAACCAGTTCAGTTGTTGCTTTTCTGACTTCAGTCATATGTGCAAGCTGACCCAGTTTTTTGTTGTGGTGTGGAGTTAGAATTTAACAATGTGTTTTGCATAGCTTCCTGATTAGTTTGTAGATAACTAATCATTTAGGTGTATATTATAGATAAAATATTAAAAATACATTGCAAAATGAAGGATAATTTTATGGCAAAATCCTTTGTTTTATGCAGCAATTATTCACTTTTTTTGTGTTAATTATGTCATATGTAATTTAATTTTAATCACACTGTTTAATTACTGTGTTTTGCAATCATTTTGATGATCCAAGATGTCAAGTGAATTCGCTTCAATCCTACCTAATGAAAAACCACCCAAGACATTTAAATCATCACTTGGTGTTGCACTTTCTTGTCTTGGAGCTGCAGTGGGCACTGGAAATATTTGGAGGTATCCCCGGATTGTCGCAAATAACACTGGAGAAAATGGAGCACTGGCATTCTTATTGATTTGGTTCCTTTTTCTCTTTACTTGGTCCATACCTTTGCTTCTTGTAGAGTATGGTGCAGGAAGGTACACTAAATGTGCAACAATTTTAACTTTCAAGAAAATGGTTGGGCCAAAAGCAATGTGGTGTGGAGCATTCATTGGTTTTGTTAACTTTGCCATTGCAAGTTACTATGCTGTTATTTGTGGGTGGTGTGCGTACTATTTTGTCTACTTCATTGCCAATGAACTGCCCTCTACATCAAAAGAAAGCACAGCGATTTTTATGAACTTTGCAGAGGAATCAGCCTGGCCTGTACTTTTTCAAGCAATTGTAATTGTCTTTGGTAGTATATGTGTGTTTGCTGGAGTCAGATCAATAGAACCTGTCATGATGATAATGGTACCAGCACTTTTGTGCCTTATGTTTGCTTCATTTGTCTATTCCTTAACTTTAGAGTATTCCTCAATTGGCATAAAACACCTTTTTAACATGGACTGGGAAGTGTTTAAAAATCCTAAAACTTGGATTGAGGCATTAACACAAAATGCATGGGACACTGGAGCAGCTCAGGGTGTGTTATTGGTTTATGCTACTTATCTTGGAAAGGAACATGGTGTGGTTAGATACGGGACAGTTATTCCTACCATTAACAACTTTCTCAGCTTTCTTATGGCAATAACTATGTTTTCCACAATTTTCTCTGTTCAAATCTCAATGAATCCCAGCATCACTGTCAATCAAATCCTGGATTCATTTGCATCCAATGCTCCTGGAAACACAGGACTTACATTTATTTGGATTCCTCTTCTTTACTCATCACTATCTATAGGTCGTGCTGTAACGATACTTTTCTTTCTATGCCTCTTTTTAGCTGGCTTTTCGTCTCAAATTAGCCTAATCGAAGCCTCATGCCACCAACTTGTGGATCTAAAGGTACCAAGAAAAATAGCTGTGCCTATAATTGGTGTGTTAATGTTCCTTCTTGGCCTTGGAAGTACTTTGAATGTGTACTTTTTGGTTAATCAGGATTTTGTTTGGGGCTCTGCTATTGTTGTCAGTGGATCATTGCTTTTGTTTCTTGTTTACGCGTTTGGTGTATCCAAGTTTCGACGTGAAGTCATAAATGGTTATGGAGATGGCAGTGATTGGACACTGCCTCGACTATGGGAATGGATTATTTATATTCTCATTCCCTTTCAAATAGTTGCAATTTTTGTTTGGTGGGTGATAAGCAATGTCATGGACAAAGATCATCTTTGGTATGAAATTACAGAAGAAAGTCTGCTCTCAGCTCTTGTCCAATGGGCAGTAGTTCTTATAATCCTTGTAATCTTTTGTTTTCTGTACATTCGATATGCTGAAAAGATACTGCCAAGTTCATATGTTTTACCTGGACTGGGAGTTACATTGCCTGCTGTGTCAAGAATGACCCAAAGTGAACTTACTGCTGCTGTTGATTTGGAATTAGAACATTTTGATAACCCCTTGGCACAGGATGCTGCTTTGCCTGGCAATACATGAAATTTTAATGATCTATTAAATGCACTTACTACAGATATGTTATGTAATAACAATTGAAATGATGTATTTCACCTCTCAGTGAACTGTCTTTTTACCTGGAGATCTGTATGTACTTATTCATTGTGTTTCGCTGACATTAGTATACACAGACATTCGTTGCACAGCATTTGATTATTGTCAGTGTTTTTAACATTTCTATTTGCCTTAATTAAATTTGAACAACTTTTCTTGAAAACGATACTTCAAAAGTCTGTATATTTATATGCTTTATTGTTGGTTTGTTTGTATTTCATCATATTTCTGCAGCATTGTGGTTGATTAATCGTACAGACATAACTGCTGTTTTGCCCTGTAATTCTATGCATTAGTAGGCACTTAGTTGATTTTCATTGCGGTAGTAGATTTCTATCAAAAAGTATTTTTCTGTTGAACAAGTTATACATTAACATTCCTGAAATTTAAAGCTAGCAAACTGTTTTTTTTCTCTCTTATTGTTATTATATATATATAAACATTAATTTCCATAGTAAAATGAAATGACTAAACTTTGTTTTAGTTTGTTTTGCGAATGTTGTTGGAACTGTTTAGAACACAATTTAAGTAAGAGTTTAAAAGCACTTGAAAAAGCTTTGTTGTAATTGGAAATCGCTGGTTTAAATAGACATTTTATCAGTTAAATAGTAGGCCTGTTTTTTATCAATTAATCTTTGCTAAAAAATAATTTATTGAATGCATCTACATCATATTTGTTTCAACCTGTAACACTAACAGGTTCTGGTATATAAATGAATGAACGACTTTGCTTGCTTAAAAATTAATTTTGTTTTTCTTTAAAATACATTGTCCGTTTTTATCTATTATTACAATTGTGTCTTAGTTGAAGCGAATATTATTGTCATACATCTTTATCAATCTCGTGTATTTAGTTGCAGCTTATGTAAGTTTGGTAAATTACTGTTGAAAGGTTGCAAGATGGCCTGATGCAACTCTGGAATTAAACTTGTGGTATAACAGGTTAGTGTTAAAGTTTACAATTCCTCATGCCAGATTTTTATTGTTCGTTCATTTGTCTATTCATTTTTTGAACGCGTTCTGCTTGAACGGAAATTGACACTCCTGTTTTACAGAAGTATTTCATACAAGTGGGGATGCTGAGTGCAGCATGGGATTGGTATTATGGCTCCAATGAGGAGTTCCTGCTTGCCAACTGCCAGTTTGAGAAGCCATTTATTGTTAAAAGCAGCAAAAAAAGTGAAGTTGGCAGAAGGGTTGTCAGACCAGGCTCCTTTGAGAATGGAATGAATGTGAACATTTTTACAACAGCTCGGCCAAAAAAAGAGCAACAGACTGCAGGATTGGAACAGTGTGCAAATGTAATTTTTTGACAAATGATAGTTTCCTTGCTATCTTTTTATCCAAAAAAATTACCAGTCTGTAAACTTGTTAGTGAATGCCTAGCTGTAATTTTCATCATTTATTAAACTTCAGAAATATTCTAAAATAAATAAAAATTTTGTTTTCAGAATCTTAAGATTTTGAGACACCCAAACATCTTGCGCTTTATTGGATGTGCAAGTGTTGAATCTGAGATCCACCTGGTTACTGAGCGTGCCTACCCACTGGGGACTGTTTTAAATGAGACTGATGCACATGAAATATGCAGTGGTCTACATGATATTGCACTTGCTTTACAATTTATTCATGAAAAAGTAAAAATAAAATGTTGTTAGTTTGTAAAAAGATTGCTCTTTCTGTTTTGTGTTTTTGAACTGTTGTTTTGATACTCATCCAGTTTGTGTTTACAAGACATCCAACATGCAATTGTCATTTTTTTCAAATTAATGATTGCTCAAAAAGTGTATCGATCAATGACTTTTAAACATTGTATTATAGGCATCAGTGTCACACAACAACATTTCTTTGGAAAGCATTTATGTTACCAAGTGTGGCACATGGAAACTAGGAGATTTCGACTATGCTTGCACATTCAAGGAACAAACTAAAGAAAATCTTAAATTAGTACATGCATATTCTGGTGTTGTTCCCCCTGAAGAAAAGGTATGATTCACCACTGTATTTCCTTTATTTTCAATGATCAAAGTTGAATTTTATTTTTAGAATTTGGCCTCAACAAACATAAGTCGAAAGGCTGAACTTGGTCATTGCAGAGATGTCTACTGCTTGGGATTGCTTGTGGAGAGATTTTCGGAACAGATAAGATTTTCAACCCATTTGTCAAAGGTGCATTTTTACTTTTTCTGACTTTACCACATATAACACTTGTTTGTTTCTCCCTTTCTATTTTTTGCTGCTCTCATCCATAAAATCTAGCGATTTAATCTGAAATAACTAAATGTGAGGTTGTTTCAAACTTTCAGGAAAAACTTGATGAAATTATAAATGACATGACCAGACCAGATTTTGAAAACAGACCAACAGTACAAGAGTTAATTGCAATGAACTTGTTCAAATCCCCATATATTTCAATTGTTCACTTCTTGCAATCTATAACACTAAAAAACAAAACAGAAAAACTGGAATTTTTCAAGTGAGTTTTTAAGGGACATCACCAACCAATTTGTTTCATAATTTTGAATGTCTTTTTAAAGGTCTTTTCTCAGTAACTTGAACATACACAACATATTCGCTGAAGTGGTTGGCAGACGTTTGGCACCTTTAATATTGACACCAATTATTTTGGCTGAGACCAGTGCAATGACCCATGTGGTTGGTCCCCTTCTAACTCCTGCTACTAGGAACAAAACAGAAGGTTTGATATGAGTGTTGCTTAAAGTATACATAGTATTGGCAAATTGTAGGTCTTCAAAAACTTCAATTTATGTTTTAATTTCAATTTTTCAAATACTTTACTGCACTGGATTTTGAAGTGCGTTTGTAAATATCTAGTTACATTTTCAACAACTTGCCTTAAATGTTTACAACATGACAACAGTGATTGTTTATTGCTTGGAATATGATAAAATTCTTTTTTTTTCAGGTATTCTTCCAGACTCAGTTTTTGCAACATATGTAATACCAAAGATTGTGGAACTGTTTAAGATGAAAATACTCCATGTCCGACTTGCTCTTATCACTCACTTCTCAAAATATGTACACCTCTTTGAAAAAACTGTGTTGACCGACATGGTTCTTCCAGAGGTTAGTTTTTATGGATCCCCTTCTCTGATGGGTTTGCAGAAACAAAAAAGTGATAACATTTTCTGCCAAATATAGCCCAATTTAAAATAATTGGAGTATAAAAACTTGGCGAAATAGCCAACAGTGTATGTGCTTTGGCAATATACGCAAACCAAAACTATTAGTTTTCACATGCAAATATGCATTGCTTGTAAATATTTATGTATATATATATATATTGCTTGTTGCTTTTGGCAAAATTTGTACCACTAGCATGAGAGACATACAATAAAAAAACATTGTGGGCGTGAAAGTCACTTAGTTTTTTAATTTGTCTTAAATTTTTGACACATGTTTAGACATATACCAAACTTACTTTATTTTTGCAGTTGTTGCATGGCCTTGGTGACTCAAACAATCAACTTGTGCAAGCAAGTTTGCATGCACTTGCTGATTCGGTTGCAGTTGTTGGTGGCGATTTAATTGTGGGCGGCGGAAGACAAAAACTGTTCGCTCTGGGAATTCCCAAGGTAAAAATAGACTTTGTTGCATATTTTTCAAGAAACGACACAAACGAATGAATGAATGAATAAATAACGTTTGCATGTATGAAGTAAGTGAAAAGCTGGATTGTAAATCTCTTATGGTGATAATGAAAAACTTCATGCGGTATTTAAAACCACTAATATTATTTTTTTTTGTCACTAAATCTGATTGATCACCACTGCAAATTATTTTTTTTAGTTTGACGGTCGGGCGTTGAACGAAAAACAAGCATTGGCGTATGAAGCTAAATTTTCCCAGCGTAAGAGGCCGAAACCAAAAGCAAAGAATAATACTGAAGCCGCACCGCCTTTACCTGCCACTTTGCTTGAACTTGCATTGCAAAGGCCGCGGAAAGAACCAAAGAAGTTGCTCGTTTCGGAGGAAGAAGCCATGGCAAAACAGAAGGTGTTCGCCAGCTCTCTAACGGTAAAAAAGCATTTCTTGCCTCAATGAGTATTTTAGCTTGATCTCTAACACGTCTTTTTCTGTAAGTTTGCCCATATGAGGTTTCTTACGTAAAATGCAAACAGTTTTTGTTATTCTGAAACAAGGTCAGTCCGATTTGCAGTGATTTTTCCAGAAATGAAGCAATGTTAGCCATGCTTTTTTTAAACACCGCTAAGTAAAAAAATTAACGTTTTTATATTTTTAACAGCGGGAAAGTGCCCACAATCTTGTTTCTAATGGCACCGTGGTCTCACCTACAGGCGTTGCCTGCAATTCGAACCCTTCGCAAAAATTCAAACCAACTTCAACTGTTTCGATCAGTAAATCAAAACGTCCCCAAGAACAAAAGAAAACAGTCCCTATTGCTGCAGAGGTTGAAACCTGGGCGAGTTCGGATGACGAAGATGCTTGGCCGTCATTTGATGACGTCGAAACTGTGACGCAAGATGCTGCGCCACCTACTGGAGATCCGCCATTGCGAAAAGGTTCAATAAAAAGCGAGCCGAAGTCTCCGGGTAAACGGAAGCAAGGAAAATTAAAACTTACCAATGCAAAGTCACGTGAGTCGGTCTCGACCAGTAGTAACAACTCTCCCAAACACGTGACACTAGGGAAGGAGTTCGAGATTGTTGTTAAGTCGCCTTCTGTACCAGTTGTACCCGATAAAGAGGCAGATTTTTTCGCGGATATGGCGCCAACGATAAAACCAAGCGCTGTGAGTCTGGCTTTGGAATCAATGTCCAGAAATGGTGTTGAACAAGGACTGGACGCCGTGGATGAAAGATCTGTTGATAGCGGTCAAGGAAGCACCGTCAGTGCGGCGTTTAACATCGTAGACGAAGTTGTAGTAAGTAAATGTTTTTTTGCTGTTAATCAGGAAATGAATTTTTAGGTTTGAGACTAATTTAACTTTTAACTACATCCTATTCCAAACAGTCCCTGTTTTAGGTGGCTAAGTCATGACAATGTTTCGTTACTCCTTTGAACTTAACAATGCGCCAAAACTTGTTCACGTGTCATGCAGGCCATTAAACTCTGATTTTATTCTGCTTGAAATGTGCTACTTACCCTCTCTTAACTATTTCAGAACCAAGACGGATGGGACGACGAGGTTATCACCTGGGATTAGCCAAAATTCCAATATTCTGTGCAATAAAAAAGTCTGCAGTTTTATGTTATGTGCTGTATTACCGACTGTTACTTGCAACTGATATTTGTGCGTTATCTGTGCAGCTATGTGTAAAAGATTACATTTGTTGTTTTAGTGTGCCTTATACTTGGTTGTGGTCCAAAAATCCTCTTTATGTTTTTTCAATCGATTAAGTTTGTGCCTTGGCATTAAGTTACCGTTTGTGTTGTTCTTATTGAAGTCCTGTATTTTGGGGGGATATTTCATCCGTGCCCCACAGTTTTTGAAGTATTGCAACTGTGACAATAATGTTACTAAATGTTCCGTTGGCGAATCTGTCATTGCTGTTTTGACGTTTTGTCCTACATTCCGTCTTATAACAAACTGATTAGCATATAGCTGTGTGCTTTTAGCGCTCACCACGCCAGAATTTGTTCATCATATCATTAGTTGTAGATTTGTAGCCACAAATTAAGAACTAAACTTCCGTCGCTTAGATGTGCACTATTCTTTTTGCGCTGTTGCTATTCTAGTGAATATTTCGCTATAACTCATTATTATTAGCCTATGGGTAGCTTCGAGGTACTATTTTCCACTCCAATATATTTTCCGTTCTAATTATAAGCGTGTATTTAAAACGCATCGTTGTTATGTGTCGAAAATGTGGTTGTGTCAAAAGAAGGTTTTTCAGTTTTTGCCTTTTTTGCAGTCTGTCGAAAACAGTGGGAAGAACCTCTTACATGACTAGACCAAACACGAGAATTTACAAGGTTTAAATTGAGGCAGCAAGCACCACGTGGGAATAAGACACTGTATTTTTGTCCGGCAGTTGACGCAACTGAGCAGTTTTATTTACTTGCTAGGGAACCGTGACTTAGCTGCGTGTGCCGAGTGCAAGGCTGAATTCGGCCGGTTCTGCTGAAACCGTTGTTTGGATAAGGTTCAGTCGTTACGACCTGTGATCGCAGAGTAGTTGTTTCAACTGAGCGTATTTGATCAGTCATACAAAGTAAAGTACGGGTATTTGTAGCTGTTTGTTGATTAGGGAGGTTGTTTTTAACAGGAATAAATAAAACAGCAAACTAGCGTGCGTGTTTTTTGTAACAGTTTTAATATGTAGCCTGAAGGTTTTGTCCTAATTAACTAGCTATGTTGAACACACGTACAGAGCATATTTGAAAATAGTGGTGTTGGAAACACACTAACATATTTTTTACGTTTTAGGCTATTATTGCTGAGAGCATGTAGTTCTGTCTACAAATTTAAAAACTATAAAAACAGTTACCTCACAATTCCTACCTCATAAATTTATTGTCATCAAGTTTATAAAATCGTACTACGTTTGTTCTCTTTTTTCATTTTAACCAACATGGACATGGCAATCTTCAATCCTGGTTACAGTTATCAAGATGTAAATGGAGCAGTTGATATGTCAAGTAAGTGTGCTGTTTGTGCAACAAAATGGGATGGACTGCCAATTAAATGACAGCATCAAACTTGTATGTTTTGGTGGGATTCAATTTTTTGTCAGCCAGTTCTGTTGCAAAAAGTCCACAGACAGTAACCAGTAATGCTAACCGGTTGGCATAAAATTTCGTGAGGTGGTTCCATAGAACTAGTGCAAACTGGCTAAATCACACCCATTGTTCGCAGAACATCAATGGCACATAATGATTTTTTTTCATAAATTTTTCACTCAATCATTGCCGATACCATTGATCATTAGTTACCAACAAATGTAGTTGGACTGTCACAAAACCCTTCATAAATCTGTTTGACAGCTATATGTTTAGCTGTATGTGCTACTTCCTGGCCATGTGTTTAAACTTTGTACGTGCAATATAACTAAACTATAGATCTGATTTAAATTTGAATTGTTCATGTATATTTTGTTTAAATGGTTTTTAAAAATAATGTTCAGTTAGTTCCCTTGTATACTTCAGTATATAACATTGCAAAAGATGTATATAACTAAGTTTACATAAATTACTTTTATTCTATTCAATGAATGATATGCTATGAGGCATTTTATCCACAACATCACGCTCTTGAAAACTGTTTAAACTTTGCATGTGTGTCTGTGCAGGATTTACAGCATGGCAACCCCACAGCAGTCACATCAACACTTCAGCAGGTTCAAATGACACTTCCTCTCCACAGAATAGCCATGAAATTAACAACAATATGTTCACAGGTTGGTTTGCATGCATACTTTGCGTTGTGGTTTTAAATTGCCATTTAACTGCAACTTTGTTGATTAACCTGCATAGTAAATAAGCATAGTCTGTTTATATTCTTTTATGTTAGTGTTGTGCTGAAAGCAAACTATACATGTGCTAAATGAATGAAACATCTTAGTTTTCCTTTGTTTTTCTGTTTGAAAAAACATGAAAAAACAACCAAATGTTCTAAATCTAGAATTTCAGCGCATATAAACCACTTTTTTTATCAGACCACCAAAATATTACACATCCTAGTAATAACTTAAATAGTCAAGGTTCAACAACAGTAGAGACTGACAATAAGTTTTTTTGAAAATTGATGGGCTAAGAATGGACAAAATTGTATTTGTTCATTGATAAATGGTGTACTTTTGCAACATGTGTTTTACTGATGACCTGGAAAGCACATAGCCTTCATATTTTTACAACCCATTCCAACAAATTATTTCATCGAAAAAATATTACTTTTCAAGTCCGAAATGTAAGTTTATGCTAAGAAAGTCATGGGTCACATATTTTTGGTATGTAAGTTACTTTTGGGTTGTTTTGGTTTATTGCATACCAGGCCATGTCATGTTCAAAATTATGTCAAGGGCATAACTCTTTTATTCTATCTGTTGATGAAATAGAACCCTCTCAGGTTTATGCTCGGTCATGAGTGCCTATTGCATCATCCCTTATGGGTTTTGCAGGTTGTTTTTTTAACAGTTGCTTGATACTGAAAGAAAGGTGCATTGAGCTACAGTAGAGAAAAACATATGTTCGTATGTTGACGCCCTGGACTTCTGCTTCTGTTCTGAGGTTATTAAGTAATGCAAGTTCTCTCATCCAGTGGAAACTCATCGTCCACAGGACGTCCTGTCCCCTTAAACAAGAAACACATGGTGGGCGCAGCTAACCCACATCCATCTATGCGTCCTGTTTTTTATGTTCGAGAGAACGGGATTTCCTATTTGCCCTTGAATTGGTACAAGGCACGGGTCGACTTTTCTCAACATTTAACTCTTGTTTTTTTCGATCGTCGTAACCTTGTGACGACCAACTCCGTACACACAACGCTCAGGTATCTTTTGCGCGGCCGTTGTGGCCTTTGTTATAGTCATGTTTACCCAAATTGGTCATCGCGGTGAAATTTGGCCAACGCTACAAGAACAATACCTTACTGGAATGTTGTTTCTGACCTTGTTGTACTGATAGTTCGTGCCGATAATAATAAGACCACTTCGCCTGTGAGCAAGTGCGATTTTTTCATTCGGCGGTGTGTTGATTGAAAATGGGGTGTGACATGTCAACTACGCAGGATGTCATTGTGGAAGTGACTTAACTAATACAGATCTTATTTTGTAAAACCTACGTTGGGGAAGATGTGTTTGAATTATATGCGTTTGGGTCTAATAACCTCCTGATAAACTTTAAAGTGAAGCACTGTAAAACTGATGTTTCTTGAGTAGTTGCCACCACAATATTTGTCCGCTGTCATCTGCGTTTACCGCAAATCGCCGGTCAATGCTTGCTTCTCATTCGAGTTACGCGCCATTAGCGACTGAAGCTGTCGGCCTGGTTTGGTCAATTTGAATGACTTGGTGTGGATACGGTTTCACAGCACGCCTGACCTGCCCAGCAAATTGTTCCGTTTGTTTACAGCTGGACAAGAGCCTCTTGCAACTCGCTGATGATATACCCCTTTTATTATGGAATAAATTCGCAGATTTGACGCATCCTCCGATCGATAACGCCCGTAAGTTCCCAAATGACATCAGCTCGTGTTTGATGGCCATTACCGCCAGCCAACGTCCAGCGTGCGACATGATCGCATTGACAGGCCTTTCAAGTTGCGTTGAACTCGAAGCGTCGAAGGTCGATTGGGTTTGCACTGACGCTCGAAACCTGCTTCCTTTTCTTCCAGTTGACATATCACATCAAGCCACGTGTAACTGGACAGACAAGCCACACTAATCGAATGAAAACTCGTCGCCGCATGCAACAATTTGATTAGTGGGTGTGCTGTTGAAATCAGGTTTGACGCGCCACTGCCTTAATTCCTAAATACGCTGGTTTCTTGACATGCAAAAGTGATTGAGTTGTCACCGCCACCGCATTTACTCCCAAGGGCAACGATGGTGACGAGGAAATTAGAGCTTAACCTCATGTGATTCAACAGAAGTCTTTGAGGCACTTCCATATGTTTAAACCCACTAGTAAAGATCTGGTGTTATATTATGTGCATAGATGGACAGGTTCACCCATGTCCCTTATTTAATGCCAGTATATTCAAATTCAATAACCAACAATCTGATTGACGTCCGCCTTTACCCTATAGTCGATGGTACACTTGGAATACAACATACATCGCCTTGTATCCTGGCGTTGTCTTCGAAAGTTTCCTTTCAGTTGAACGTTTTTACGGTGCTCCCAAACTTTCCCTCCGTTGATTCTTTTTTGTCTGATTTTTGCTTTGTTGTGAAGTCCAGTGGCACGTAAACGGAAACGCGAGTTAGGTTGTTTGGGACATGGGCTGTCGCATTTATTTCACACCCTTGTATGAGTCAATGGTGTAAAAACATATACTACAAACAGCACATTTGTACATTTGTTTATGTGTTGTTTTCCCCTGAGTGTGATCTTGGGATGCATTTCGCGTCGTTTCATACGTTTCTGTTGCCAGATAGTGCTGACTGAGCTCATCACATTTGTATGAGCAACTCTTGAAAGCTGCCCTTCGCAACCACGTATTGATGTTAAATCGGGAATGACGTCGGTTGCCCCACTTGCGGTCAAAATGGTCTTGCCGGACGGTTCGCCTGTTTACAACGTCATTGGTGGGCCCCAACGTGTGCGCTTCATTGATGAAGTATGGAAATTATTTCAACGCTTGCTGTCGCAGCGTCGACGACCGGCTGTAACGCCATGCTAATGCTGGCAACAGAACGACTGCGCCATTTCCTGTTCAACCAACAGTCGCGGTTTTTGGCAGCAGTTTCACGGCGCCTTCATATTTTTTCCTTCTAATTTCGAATGCCAACGACGGAGTTGGCGATCTTCGTTTTTCATTTCGTTAGTTTGGGCGCTGGGATTTTCACGAGCAAAGATTCTTTTGTTTTGCGGGCTGTGTACGTGCGAAATAGCTGACGTCACTACTGATCTATTCCGTGCCGTTTAAACTCAAACCGATTACACAAAGAAACTCAACCGTCCAGTCGGCGATCAGAACGCGACGGTACAAGCTCAAAATGCAACCTAAGTAGCCGTACCGCACTTTGTCGTATTGAAACGACAACTTCAATGCGTGAAACGGAACACCCGCTCGGAGCCCGTTAAATAGGCTCCGTGATCGGATGTCGAATGATTAAAGGAAGCTCGAAGCCGATGTACAATACACACAAACACGGCAACGGGGATCTATTTGTTTCCCGAAAGTTCTCAGGCCTTACAAACGCCGCTAAGTGGGACTGTTCATTTGTATCTGCGTCAGATGCTTTAACATTGAATGTAGTCGGTTTCCTATGTCCCAAACTCGACCCATTCATAACGCTTCATGGAGAGCGCTGCTAATGGAACTTGAACCATTTCTTGTGTCAGTTTTAACAAACAAAAGCTTGGGTTTTTAATTAACGCCCTCGCTAAAATACGTGTGTCGTTACCTTGGGAACTTTAATGTTGAAAGAAACCCACTTCCATTGGATCGTTGCTTAGTTCGTTGAAACGGTTGCTTGGCGTCTCGCTGGCCCCAAATCCACTGGACACCGGCCTAACCACAGTTTGTCCGACAACACAACGCTAAGGTCGACGACGTGCCGTTGTGCCACGCACGCCCCATTCCACACAAAGTGTGAAGTGGGTTTTTCTTGCCGAGGCATTAAACCTGTTATTCAAGTGGGCACTTCGCGCAGGCTTCCGAGCTTTGAACGCGTTCGTTTTTAAACCCTTTGACCGCCCACACGCAGCTGGCTGGTTGTCCACTGCGCACCCAGCAAACATCGGTCAGCCACAAACAAAGGGAAGGCATTCCATCCCCAGCGCTCGTGACATGATAAACCTGGTATTGAATGACTATGTTGAGCAACTCGCTATGGTTTTCGCGTTCAGGTAACTGACCTCTCCACCGGTCGAGCAACAGTAGAAAGCAGAGCTGGATTGTTTACGAGCCTTTGCCGTTTGTCCTCTCCCGTTGTTGCGCCCGCTTGTTTGCCTTGCGCTGTCATTTCCTCCGTGCCTCCGCGAAAAATTCGCCGAAATATGGTTTCTGTTAATTGCGGGACCATTTTCGTTTTCAATTTCCTTCATATCATGAATAAATGATCACCCATAAGGCTGGCACAGTACGGCAGATTGTGCACGCCGGCCCTTTTCAAGGTTCTTTGACAAACGGGCTTTTCGCATTAGTCATGTGGAAAACACCTACCTTGATAATGGGAATATAATTCTGTGTAATTTGTTTTCGACCTTTTTCTCTAAAGTCCAGTGCTCGCGGTGCCCTATTGATCGCTCGACTGAGTCATAGTGACCCTTGTTGCCCCACCCACATGCGCTTATCTCGTTGGCCTGCGGCTAGTTTCGTTGGTTTAAACAGGCAACCCCGCGCCTCCGGGCCACTGTCTTTATACAAGGGCGCGAGGGAGCGCGCGCAATCGCTCGTGCTACGGAAACATGACCAAGGTCAATACTTACCGCGCGCGCTCTCTCTACATGCGTGGTTAAGCATTGATGGGTGAGTGACCGCCCTGAGGCCGTTTGCTGTTCGCGAAAACAACTGCCTTTGGTGGCTTGCGGGCGCCCCACGTGGAATTGTACATGCCGTGTAGCTTCGCACATCGATCCCTTGTTTTCGAGTGCGGGCTTGCCCTGACGCGGCCATGACGTTGTTTACGTCAAAGACTTTTTTCTTCTCATGTTTCTGGCCCTTGTATGCGTTGGCCTTAGTCACATGTTTGTCGAAAAAAATGTGTGTTTCGCTGGCGCGGGGGTACGCTCGTCGCTAATTGTTGTCCGACTATTCGGTGGCGGCCACAGCCAGCGCAGGCACTTTGGTTTTGTCACTAATGTAGTGAGCAAAGGTTAAGGTGCATCGCGATGCAAGAAAAGCGGGGACCGGTTCAAAAGGTGATGCCCACAGGCGAAAGTCTTTAGTGGCAATAAATTATTTACAACTGTGAGTGAAGCTGGAATGGTTTTAATTTACGCCCACGACATTTTCGAAATTCGTGATGGAAATCACTTTAATTTGAAATTAGCATTATTGCAAATGTAACGTCAAGAAAGAAAAAGTGTTGTTTAACAAAAGTCAGCTATTCAAAATAAGAGAGGAATTGAAATTGCTTTTCAAATGAGAACAAAATTGTCCTAAAACAAATGTTCACGGTTTCGGCAGTGTATTGTACAGTTCAATGTGTATCGTGTGGGCGTTTACCCCACGTGTATATCAGTGCTTGTGTGTTACGGGGAATTTAGTTGTTTAGGTCGCTGAAAGTGTGAAAAATGTGACAAAACAAATTGCTGTTTAAACTGATGAGTGTCGCCAAAGAACTAGATGTTTGTTGATGTACATTTGAGAGCGTGTGCTGAAGCACATTGTAAAATATATTCAAGCTTGTCCATGGCTATAATAGCCTACGTGTCTATGACTTATCGAAACTTCTATTCTTAGTTCATCTACGAGGGCAAGCACTCAAATATCGGTCGCAGTCTTCGTGTTTGACCGTACGCTCAAGTAAACTGAATGTCGCCAAATGGTAACGTTTATCTTCCGTTAAATGCATTTACATATTTTGCATTTTTTCGTCCCTTTGGATTTTGTTTTCGCTACTACGAGGTATGCTACATGATAAATTTAGGCCTACAAACTTGCGAATATGCGTTATATGAACTATAAAACATATGAGATCGCTTTACTTAGAATTTCGGTTCGTATTTTGGTACAATGCTTTCTATGATTAAGTAAATGTCGCAGTTCTGGATTTACCATGGCTATGCGATTTCAAAAAAAAATGTTAAACCACTGCCAAAAGTGTGCAATAAGAGTCAGAAGTTAGCGCAGCCTTCTGATGAAATGAACACTCGG